>NC_087513.1:160289593-160616330 GCF_963921805.1 Phalacrocorax carbo
AAAAAAAATGAAAAAAATTATATGCTAGGCCTATCTCTTAAAAGTGATTGCACACAAAACATATACTGAAGGTTGCCTTCAGAATTCACAAAAAGAAAAATTCAAATTGAGTCCTAGCTCCCTTCCATAAAACTACAGACAGAAAACATTTCTGTATTTTCTCTTACCTGTATTGTCTAATTCTGCCTGTTGTCAGAGGCGCTGTACTCTCTGCAGGAGGTAAGATTTTACAGCACATGAACCTCCAGATCGACCTTGTCTCTATTTACGAGTTCAGAATGTGCGACGCGCAGGCCTTCCTGGAATACTCTTTATCATCCACTCAAACTGGTAAAAAATTATTGATCTAAACAAGAAAAAAATTTATAGCCTCTGATATAAGCCATGTTTTCCTATTTCTTGATCCATTTCTTTATGCAACAACTGTACGACTAAATCCCTCCTACTGTCTTTATTAGCTATTGGTTTTGTATTACAAAAATCACAACAATGAAAAACCATATTTTTATGAGTGTGTGTATATTACATATGTGTGTATGTATTTGTGGACATACACCTAGGTTTAAAAAGGGGCAGGGGGAAGGATAACACACAAAAAAAACAACAAAAAAAGCACAAGAATGTGAATACGTGTGTTTATCCCTTTTATTTACAGCTGAGCTCTTCTAACTTGCAACATTTAAGGTATCACAAGCCCACAAGGTTCTTTGCCAGACTTAACGGCTCCAGGAATCCTACAGGTCTGCAGAAGCAGCGAACTGCACAGTGGCTGTTCTCAACAGCTTTAGTAATCATCAGTAGCACACAGTCCCCTACATAATTAGTATTTGTGTTGGTTATAAGGATTTTGCATTTAATCTCCTGTTGGATATGCTCTTCAATTTTCACAGCCCCAAAGTTTTCCTTTTTTAGTGTGCCCAAAATACTGAACTAAGAACTTCACATTGCCAGCACTGTCAGAGGGAGAGCTCGGTGTTTAGTGGTCTTATTAAAAAAGAATAATAAAAAAAATTGGAGAGAAAAAGAATTTGGCAGATTCTAGAAAGGGGCTGGATGATTTCTTTCTCCTCACTCACCCTCTACGCCAAACAGATCCAAAAAGTTTGTTTTTTAAAAGAAGACTTTGGACTCCGTATATCAATAACCAACAACTGTCACTGCATTTCCTAATAACATATAAGAAGATTAGTTTAATTAGCCAAGCAGTTAATACTACTATTATTTGAACTAGTTTTCAGCACTGACACCCTTTGAAATTAGTTTTATTTTCCTCAGGCTATAATTTCAGCCTGTTTACAGACCAGTTACATAGCACTGGTTCACACTAGTTAACCATAACTCATCATATAAAACATATCAAAATTAGCTTCACAATCAAGGGCTGGAAAATGGTTTTTAAAAAAATATATATGCTAACAAATTCTACAAGTGATTTTATTCTCTTTTGTTACAATTTTGTAACAGCCATATCCACCAAAAAGGGGGGGGAATGGGGAACATTGGATTTAAAAGAAGTTTATTCCCTGAAAGAGAAAAAAAAAATCCTCAAAGCTAGGTATTTCTAGTAACATTAGGAAACAAGGTATCACTAATAGCTATTACGTGAAATTTAAATCTTAGCAATTAGCAAATTCTAACTAATTATTTAGGAAATTAAAACCATATATGAAATTATTAATGAGGAATTTCATTTGAACATAAGTCTTTTCCTCATCTCTCAATACTATAAAAATTGAACATTTTACAGTGCTTTTTCAAATAAACACAGTACAGATTATTCCGATATACTTGTGAACAGAGAACATTCATTCACAGCAGAGATGAGTTACCAGACTTGAGTGCCTGAAATCCCATGTAACATTAAGAGCTATTTTATTTACTCAGAAAAAAAAATTGTAGCACACGATTATCTTAGATTTCTATAAAACGTACATTCATAAAACATATGTTTACAAATTAAGAACTTGATCTGACTTTATAAACTCTCTACAGTCAAACACTATACTTCAGGAGCTGTAACTCATTAGAAAATTCTACCTCAGGAAAATGAAGAAACTAATTCTGAACAGAGTAATTATTCCTTGAAAACAGACAGACTGCACACAGTAAGACGTTAACGCACTAATAGCTCTGATGAAATCCACATAGCAATTAAGCAGAAGAGATTCTACTAAATTAAGAGGTACCAGATTCTGCTCCAAAATACTTTTATTACTATTTACATTAAAAAATGTAAATACAGAGTATATGCTACAACCTCTACCCTCCAAGATGAAAGCCCACTTATCTATCCATATAGTAGTAGTATATATACACCCTTTGAGCATAATTTTTTTTTAAATCCTTTTGGCACTTGGTAGTTTGATACAAACTATTGACAGACAATTTGATTGACTTATGAATGCAAATTCGCACTTTGGCAGTCAGGCATAAGGAGGATAATTTTACACCTTGCAAGATCCAAGGTACAAAAACCAGCCACTTAAATTATCTATAAGTAAGAGATAGTCTCAAAACACGAGACTGAAAAGTTTTCTCTGAAAGTTGTGCATGAAAATGGTTTTATTTGCAAAAATGTAAAATGCAGCTTGTACTTTATAGTTTGAAAAAGATTATTTGACTTGCTTCTCATTATCAATCTTTGCCTCACATGCTTACCACACTCTGCACACACATTTAAAAATCAGTAGTGATGGTTAAGCATACATATCCATACCCCATGGATATTTAATAATAATGCTCTATACCGTGACATGTGTTTCACTTGTCAGCACAGTTTGAAATTCTCAGAAGATACGAGGCTGATTTTACTTAGAACGGCGTAGCATTTTAAAATAACCACTTCATGAAGTGAAGATGGGTCAACAACCTAGCTGCAGGTCTTCAGCAAGTGTTTAGCCAGAGAACAGGGAAGTTGAATCAATGCCCTCTGAGCAGAGTCAGATGTGAGGAGCCGGGAGGTGACATCGGCAGCTTTGAGCCCATGTCCTGTACTTCTCTTTGGAAAAGGGGGGCGGGGGACGGACAGTTGCTCTAGAAGGGGCCTATTTAATGCAATCTTTTTAAAACTAGTGTAACTTGTTCCTAGGATTAAAAAAAAAAAATAAATCTTGAAACTTTCCCCCAAATTACACCACTGAAAGCTTTTTTTTAGTCAGTAAAATACTTCTTTACCTAATTTCTTCATTAAGAAATTGATCTTTAGTCTTCCTCAGCTCACACACTTAATTTTTCTACCAACTTCCTATTTGAATACAAGTATTTATATAAAATGTTCATGGCTATTGCAGGAGAAATAAGTTGATAATGTTTTCTTGCTGTTTCACTGTTAGTCTTAAAAAAAACACAAAAAATTAAAAAAACTATATTATATACTGTGTACATAAACGATGCTGCTATAATGCAACTGAAGACAACATGTTAATTCAGGTTGCTAATTGGGTGGGATCCTGAAAGGTACTGAGCACCGACAATGTATGTGGCAGTCTAAAAGTTGAAGAGGTTTCACCACGTCAACAGGATGAGGCAATGTCCTCAGACCCCTCCCAAAATATGACAGTAAAGTTTGCTTCCAATCAAATTAATAAAACCTGTATTCTTCCAGAATTCTACAGACTTCTCTTAAATAACCCTTTTCCTTCTCTCCAGAGCATTTAACATAAATCTTCTCCATTCCTTCCTGAGGCTCCTCCTCAGAAAGAAAGTTGATGTGCCTCAGCACAGTGAAATCATTGCTCTAAAAGCCAGCCTGCTCATTAAATTATTCTGCTAGCTGTGTGTTCTCTCATTAAAAATGTATAAAGATCAGATAATTGCAGCACGTATTGTTAACCTTGTTTTCATGTACAGGTTCTGTTTTGCTGCCGAGACAAAGACCTGGAAAGGGCAGGGGAAAAGCGCTCAGCTAAACTACAATACAAAAAACTCTCCCAGCTTTCCTTCAAGAGCAGAAGGAATCACAGCGGAGTCGAAAACACCCACACTTTTGTAACAGGGTAAAATATTGTAATCTCGTTGCATGGCTCCTACGAGTCTAAGACAGGCAGTCTTGGTTTTAGTTAAAGCCTCTGATAGGGAATTATTTAGATCAGCCAGTCTAATTTGCCTAAACCTTCAAACATATCTGCTATAAACTTCACAGATTTCCAGGTTGAGTCCTTCTCTTTCTTAAAGCTAGGAAGCACTACCAGATGACAACCCAGCTAAAAATCCAATTAGGGTAACAGCACTTCTGAAACACACTGACCTATTTCTTTTTTTACTTGCGTTATTTTCATATGCGTATACTCATGTTCTATTTCTGAAGAGAGCTAGTTACATTGGAAATCAATTCCCTTTGAAAACAAGTTACCATAAAATCCACCTATTGCACCCAAACAGAATATATTCACCAGAGAAACGTTGCTTCCCCGACTCTCCCAAGCAACACATACAGTATGCAGCATACTGCAGCAAACTCTTTAAACGTTCAATAAAAGACAATGATCCTCCTACCTTGTTTAGCCCTGTCTATTCGGCACATTCCCAACGTGAACAGGAACATCCGATATAAACAAACAGCAGTATCTTTCCCATCGCATCATGGTAAGTAATTTTCACATGCAACGATGAGCAGCCTGTACATTTTTTTAATTTATTTTATTTTATTTTGTTTGTTTGTTTGGTGCTCAGAAAGCCTTGTGCCTTATCTGGGGATTTTTCGTCAGATGATGAAGCAAAGACAGAGCCTAAACTCTGTTGCTGAAACACTGCAGCCCTTCCTTCTCCCAGAGCCCTCCCAGCATATGGCAGCCAATCACATCCAGCTTCGTCAGCCCTACTGCTCTTAAACTGATCCTAACGGGATGATTGACACAGCAACACAGCACTTCTAATGTGTAAAAACAATGCATCCATACCGATGAGCCAGGAATTTCCCTCGCACAGGGAAGGAGTTTTACTGGCAAGGTAAAGCGATACCTCCATCAAATAACATACGCAGCAAAAGCAAACAACTCCCTTCCCCTCCACTGCAACAGCAGCCACACCATTTCTTGCACAAGGGTTTTCGAAGCTTTTGCTAATCGTAAAATGCTTGCACAAACAACGCCTCTGAAACTGCAGAACTGTAATGATGCTGTTTTGGCGGTAAAGGTGAGCTGTGCACCAGAAAACAAACGACCTATCCTTTATTTTAACACACAGCCGAAACACGCTCCGATTCAGGCAGTAGTATTCTCATTTTAATACTGCATAATCTTACTGTGCAGTGTTTGCATTTAACAGCAATAGAGGCATAACATCTTCCCGAATATTTGAGACCAGTTTTTAAGGACTGCAGGTATGGGATGCTTCTCCATGAAAACTTAATCTATGTTACATCATGGTAAATATCCATCAATCATACGATGGTATTTTAATATCCTTGGCAGACAGATCACATCAGCAGCATCTAAACTGCGGTTTGTGTGATTAGCTTACAACCGATGTTCATTTCTATCAAGGTTCTGGCATAAGGACTATGATACCAGTTGCCATTTTCAAGTCAAACTGTGGGCAGCTCAATACGCTTGGTACACAAGGTCTGCTGTCAATCAGTTTTCCCACAAATTTTGCTGAAGTTTTAAAACAAGACAACAAAGCAGCCAAGGATTATTGAACAAGAGTTGCAATTAAGAAAAATACAAAAAGGAGCTTAAGCTGAAAGTCAATCTTTATCCAGAAAGGGATAAAGATTGCAGTGCAACACTACTTCAGACAGCAGTTTATGCAGTTCAAGCCATTACATAAAAAATGTGTAAAATGTGTTTGAAATGCCACTAAAAGTTTAGAAATATGAATAGACAAGAGGAAAACAAAGCTCTCATTCACTGGCAGCTCTGTCCCAAGGCCCCATTGTTTCCTATGGACTGTTTTGCATATTATAAACGCAGCTTCCCAAAAATCCATTATTCCTCTACCCTGCAAGCAAAATCTGTCCTTCAGGCTCTACCATCTCCCACCCAATTTGTGAAATCCCTCCCCTCCCCGGTACGGCCGAAATGCACTCCTGCCAAGGAGGCTCTTGCCAGCCAGCCCTCGCTCTTTGCTCAACCACCCCCTCCACTCTGCTCTGCCCTATATAAAACAAAACAACCCCCCAAAAAACAAACCCCCCAAATAGTTGATTCTGGTGGGTCTCAGGAGACCCCAGGGACAGGGGTGCTAACTCCATCCGTTATTAAGATAGCCTGCTGCATCTTGTTGGTATTTTCCACATTCTTTTGACTTTGCCAAACTCGAGCTGCCTGTGTTAAAAATTTTCCATGCTGGACATCTGCTACAGGATTTATTTACTTGTCTGCCAAAACACAGTTTGCCCATTTCTCAGATAGCCTAGACAAAAACATGTTGCTCTGCCACCCTTGTAACTCACTCACCAGGGAACTCTGGCTCCCCTGCCCGTGTTGGGGCAGTCTTTAAATTTGGCAGAGTGCTGATGCTTTGCTTTTCTGATTGTGTGGTGTTTGGTTTTTTTTTGTTAAACAAAGGCTACATTTTTTTTTTTGCTATACTCATGAAAATATTTGCCTGCTTGACAAAGCTTTAAAACCTGCTAGAATTGAGCTGATATACACCATCTTTTCAATTTTTTTTCCCCAATTGCTGCAGCGCAAGCCTCAGGAAGTGTTCTGCAGTAGGCGTCCACCGCCGCCTCCAGCCATTCGTCCTCGTCCGTACGTGGCTGGAAAGGCACCAGCCCCACAGTGTGACTGAGCATGTAATGGGCTCAAGTTACAGGAGATTAGCAGGATTTCCCCTGTAACTGCTGCTCCCATCTGCCAGAGACCAGACATTGGAGCTGACAGCAGGAAGACAACCTCGCCTGTTGCTTTCATGACCATTCGGCTGGTTCCCCACGGACGTGCAGGAGACAGGCCCTTGCGAGCACACTGCAGACAGGGTGTGAGAAAGGTCAGGTGGACCAAAACGTGACACAAAGCTGGGCAGAAGAGGGAGAGAGAGAGATGAGAGGGAAAGGGAGGATGAAACGCAAGAGCCAGAGTCTGGAAATCCTGGGTCCGGTCAAGCACAAGGTTACAACAAGGAGAAAGATGGTGCCCAAGCTGGACAAGCAGCCAGGGGGAGTAAGCAGCACAGGCACCACCAGCCAACAGGAGAGCCAGCTGCCCTCCCTCTTGACCACATGCACATTCATATGGCAACATGTGCTTTTGTGGTCCATTAGTTTGCTTCTAAAGAGGGAGGAAACTTGCAAGTTACCTCAAAAAAAAACCCCACCACCAAACAAAAAAAAAAAAACAAACCCAAAAACCCCAAATCTACAAACCCAAGACAAGTCACTAACACAAGCCTCTGGAAGGCGAGGGTTCAGCACTGCCTCCACAACCCTATTTCAGTGCCACCGCTTCACAGCGCGTCCTCCAGTCTTCAACCACTGCAGAGCTGCACCTGAACTCAAACAGGGTTGAGGTCCTCTCCAGATATCATTCCTAGGACTCTCAACTCATGAATGCAAAACTAGCAGCCATGCGCCCACCCAGCTCCTCATGTGGGTTTTAGTTCCTCCCTTGCCAAAGGATCAGAAGCCACTCAACTCAACAGGGCGTGCTGAAAATAAATCACATCACACTTGGGAACCCTTCAGCTACGCCCCATCAAAAAGTTCAAGAGAAAATGTATGATCTTTCTCAAAAATGGTGCTTGAGTAGTGTGCAGCAAATAAGGCATGAGTTCCTGAACTGAAAAAAAAAAGATATTTTTAAAAATACCTCTGTACATTGAAGAGTAAGGAGCTCCAAACTGACTGATCTCAAATTGAGATGTGCCCATGCACCCATTCATTTTTCACACCAGTTACAAAGAAAAAGGCCAGGATTTCAATTTTCAGGCCAATTTATACAACCATATTATATATTTAATTGCAAAATGACATCATCTTAGAGAAGCAGAGAAATTCAGATGTCAAACACAACAAAGAATAACAAATACAGGTAAATTCCCAATGCAGAAAACGCCTTATGGCCTGCTTGACATACTCCTATAATTAATGAATCAAGGGAAAAATGTTGCTAAAGGTGACTAATACACACAATTTTCTGAAGGGTGTAGGTATAACTTCTGGAGAAAAGTGGACTATTTTGGAAGCAATAAAGAGGAGGAAAACTGGAACCTGCAGAACCCCCACAGCTGTTTTTCCATCTTTACTCTTCAATCATAACGATTACGTCTAATCCCAGAAACAACAAAACCTCTCAGTTTAAAGGGAGGTTTGCAAGACAACAGGAATATATATATAATGCTAACACTGAAGACACCAAACAACTTATGTGACATTCAGTGCAGCAGAAAGATGGTTTTGAGCCCTGCATAGATGACCTATGGCAACAGTGACATTTTGGTAAGATCAGCAATGGCAAGAACAACTTCAAAACTATTTCTTGTGTCAGTAATAGACGCTTCCCTTAGTAACTTCCCACAACTGTTACTACCAGCAAAATTCAACCTTGGTAGCTATGGTCTGAATGACAGCACAAGAAGAGTCAAGGCAGCTGCCAAGATGTTAAAACAAGGCACCTAGACCTATTCATGCATAATACCAGTGATGCCAGCTTTTGCAAAATACCTCTCTCTCAGGGTGAAGTGATGGTAGAAATTATTATAAGTTACAAAAATAAAGAGTAATGCCAAAATTCAAGTTACTAACTGGAAGCAGGTATGCTGTTCTGAAAGGACACTGCTAGGTCTAATTTTGGTTTTTTAAAATACGTTTGTCAGAAGAACTTTAAGTCCAGGATTTCAATTGTTTTAACTTCCTAGCAGCCAGACATCCCAACACCTCCTTAACCTAGGAGAAGTGGAGACTGATTGTGCACAGCCATGAAAACAGACTATCCTATTTTCATCATATATGCTGAGAGAAACAGGAAGTAAAAACACACCACAGAAGCAAGCGTATATTCAAGTTACATGTTAGGATTCAATCTTACCAAAATTAAGGTGGCTTCTGGAGGCCTTCCAAATCCCTCCTCTCCTTCCGCTGGTTGCACAACAAATTTAAGCCATGTCTAAACTGTGCAATCCAAACACATGGGTTCACTCTGCATCCTGACTTTATTTTGGGATAACACCAATTCCTCATCAGGATGAAAACTGAGTACACATGCACCGTTCCTTCACAGGGTGGTTCCAGTTGGGAAGGGTGATGAAGGCACCAACCCGAGGAGAGCTGCAGCACACTCCAACCAGGCTTTGTAGCTGAACGATTGAGAGACATCCTCAGTGCCATGGAGAGCTGAGCTGCCTCTGGATTGTAGCCTTATGCACTTAGCTTGAAATGTATTTGACCAAATATAAACAACCACATCTCACTGAGTCACTCTACTCCCCCTCTCTCTTCATAGTCACTGAAGAGAAATAGGCATTTGTGGGCTGTGATTCATCCTATCCCAAAGTAGCTATTCTAAGAGATTCTATCATATCCTAAAAGCATCTGTGTTTCTTTATTGGCTACCTGAGATGGTCACCCTTAGGCTTCTTCTATCATGTCCTTCGTTAAACAAATAAAAGGTGAAATCTTATTATAGAAGAAGCTTTATTAGGAACAGAAATGTTTAGACACTGAAGTTACATTTGAAAATCAGAGGTGCAGTCCAGTGCATGTATTTAAAATCAATAAAGACATTCACATATCGCTAAAGAACCCCTATATTTTGACAAGGTACAGTTATAGCTTTGGCGTAACTACTCAGCTTGCCACAAACACGTTCCAGCTATGTTGCTATAAGCTACATAAGCTTGTTCTCTAAGCTATGCTGAACATGTTCCAGGGTTTTTTTTCCCCTGACTGAACATCAATCCTTGCACTCACTCACGCTTTCTTCTTCTGAACAACTGATTGACACCAAGTTAACCTAAGAGGAGTTGGACTGGGATCCTACTCCAGATTTTCTTTTTGGTTTTGGAGGGGGGAATTTTTGCAGGAACGGAAGGTTGGCAAAACAACCAATATCTTGCTGACTTTGTCTATATAAGCTAGGTAATACGAACTGGCAAAATAATAAGCTAGGTAAAATAAATAAGCAGACCACCTATATCGCCTTATTCTTAGAACACAGGCTTATGCAAAAGTTTTTCCAGGGAAGAGATTCTATTTTTCTTCATTACAGCTGAAAAAAAGCTGTTTGCAGTTTGCTGATCTAAAATACCAAAATTACAGAAGTATTAAAACATTAACATTTAAATTTTAGTCATCCAAACCCAAACATCTAGTGCCTTCTTAGGTGCCCTAGACATGCCCAGCGGCCACTGCTGGAAAGACTGGGTTACTGGTATGCCGTAGCTTGTTTCTGCCAACACCACACAGATGTCCCAGATATAAAATGGTCTAGTGTCATTTTAGATGCCATATATTTAGGTACCTGTACCCGTCAAAAAATGTAAACCATTTCCTCAATACATATCAGAATAGATCTCCCCAACTCTTCTAGCAGAATGTAAAAGTGTTACATGCAAAAACAGAAATCCTTCATCTTCAACTGCTGAACCCTACTCAGAATAGAAGTTTTATGAATCACAAGGAATCACAGGGTAAAAGCACAAGCACTATTTAAGCCAGCAACATATATCATAAATTCAAAATATATCATTCTCTTTGTTAACTGACTTCATATCCCTCTTATTTTGTACAACATCCACCACAGCCAGGGAATTATCTGATAGAAGTCTCCCAAGCCTCTTGCTCCAGCTGAAAGAAACACCAAATGCTTAAGCCTTCATAAAAATATATTTTGAACACGCGTGCTTATAAAGAATACTTTCCAAATGTCTCAAATTAAAAGAAAGCAAGCATTGCACCCTTTAGTCTTTAACACCCAGCTGGAAACAATGCAAAGGTGTAAACTGCCACTACTCACTAACGCCTAAATTATCTTTAGCAAGACCCCTGTGTGTTGGGAAGTTCCTCCACTGCTGATAAAAACACACTCCTTCCTCCTCAGATCTCTCCATGACTAATTTCCCCCATAGCTATTGTTCTGGCTCAGATTTGGAGTAGCTCCTATTCAAACCCACAACAGGAGGAAACCGTTTGATAAATCACGATGTCAGAGAACTTACTAACCTCATCCACAAAGTCACATGGGCATAGGGAAACCCTCTTGTGTTTCAGGGAGCATAGGTGGAGGATGCGTATACTAAACTTCGGCCCCTTATCCTGAGAACTTGCTGCCCTCCCATAATAGCGAGCCTACTGGGAAGACACAGGAACAAGACTTGTCCACCAAAAAGTTCCTAAATTACCAAAAATACTACTTCATATAACTACATAAGGGAAGATTACATTTTCTGCAGGTAAACCAAGTATTCTTCTCATGTTCTATGAAGCTTCAGTTATCAGCCTCTAATGTATCCCAGATCCTGCATATAATTCAAGCAACGGCTGCAAATAATAAATCTTCTGACCGGTGCTGTAATGAGGACTCTCTAATTATCCTTTAAACCCAAAAGTTCTATTTTATTACTCCATTATAAACCCAAAGGAAAAAAAGATGCCAGTGAAACTAAGCTACATTTTTATTTTTCCCATCTTCAATTAGCACAAAAACAATTCAGCTCGCTCTTTCTAAACCATTAAAATTATCCTATTGGTTTTGCACAGTACCGCAGTACAGGTGTAAAACATCCCATTGCTATTTAACAGGTGATTCTAGCTCCGGTTTCCTTACAAGCTGCCACTTAACAACCTGAGCCTGTAGGGTACATGCTCAGGGGCATGCAGCAAAAAATCCGCAAGCAATCTTCACTGTAAACAGAGAAAATCGGCTCCAGGAGGCTTCACAGAAAATGAGAGCCAATTGGATAATTTTTGTTTTTTAAAATCAGTAAGAGTAGGATTGAATCTCTCACCCTTTTATCGCAATTAATAACCTGCACATGTAAGAGCATTACTTTGGCAAGGAGGGAAGGCCTGGAGTATGTAAGTACAGGGTTTTATTTTTTTCTGTGAAGCATGGATGACAGGTAGGAGAAAGCTATGCCAAGTGAACTGTTGGCAAGCAACTAGTCTTTTGGTTAGCAGGCAGCTCTGTTTTGTGAAGTCTATGAGTTTGTGTTCACATAGGCAAGTGCTTTTCTTTAAACAGCAGTGTTACATGCATTCTAACAGTCACGAGTTTTGCACCAAATTTCCATTTTCACCTCAAAATACATAGTTTTGTTTCAGCCTGTTCTCTGATTACCGTGAAGTGCCAGGAATACCTTTATTTGTAAAACGTTTTTAAACATTACGTGTGGATCTTTGCCTAATTTCTCTGCCACATAATATTATATACACGATCATGAACCTTCAATTTTTCCCACTGTCATGCAACAGAAACCAAAAAATAAGAAGTTGCATACACAGGAAGAAACAAGAATTGTTTGCACTCAGGAAAAATAAGCAAAAAAAGTAAGAGTAGTGAAGAGCATGAAACAAGGCCCTCTAGCAGAAGCACTAGGTGTGGGATAAAATAGCACCCAGAAGCCTCGTTTCTGACGACAGCAGGTTTCAAGCAGGGCATGTCAAGATTTAATCCCACCACCTCAAAAATGAGGTACATTACAGAAAGAATGCCTCAAAAATCAAAATGCACACAGGACTTTGTTCACCAGAGGTCCAAAGACATAAAGGAGAGTTTATTTACAGAGAAAAATCTGTAAGTGGATAGCATCCAGCTTTCTAACACGGTGTACTTCACCTCTTCTGTATTTTTCCCTGACTCTCCTCTCCTTCCCTCTCTCACAAAAAAAAAAAAAAAAAGTGTTATAAAACAGACAAAGCCATTCATTTGGCTATTCCCCCTTGCACCAACTCTAATAACAATAAAATATGAGCACTAAGAGTAGTACTAGGAGAGCCAAGATAAAATTAGAAGGCATCCTGTCTGCTACCTTTGGCTTACTTAAAGGTAGTACTAGGCAAAAGGGACTGCAAAGGAAAAGGCAAGGTACAGATTACACAGATCTTTTAGTGTGGGTATATAGTCTTATGAACTGAATATCGTACAGCCAACTTCACTGCAGCCTACCTGCCCTCTTGGCGATCACAATGCCACCTTATCCTCTGAACCCATCTTTGGCGGGCCCACGAGGAGGGGTTTGCCTGTTTGGGCAGTATTAACCATCAAAGAGTTCTGCCCCTTCCCTCTGGGCTGGGTGACACCAAAAGAAACCTGTTGACAAAAATAACCTGCAGGTCCTTGGGTCATAAATACTTAGGCCAATGATACTGATCTCAGTATTGGACACTGCAGCATTACCGCATGAACTACAAAGCTGTACTGAGGACATGAAATTCAGTTTACTACCAAGCATCCCACAGTAGCTGGTCAGCTCAGTTCAAAGTTGCCTAAAAAATTCTTCATTTTTTGGGAATCCAATACAGGCTCCTAGAAACTTTGGTAGGAAGAAACCTCTGGAGGTTACATAGTCCAGCCTCTGACTCAAAACAAGACTATCATCAACAGTAGATCAAGTCAGCTGTGGCTTTGCCTTGATGAGTCCTGAAAAGCTCTGAGGACAGATAATAGCTTCTCTGGATGACCTGCTGCAGTGCTGCACTACTCTCCTAGTAACAAGATTTTCCCAACATCCAGTCTGAATCTCCAAAGCAACAATTTTTTGTCACTACCCCTTGCTGCCATCTGGCACTACTAAGTAGAGTTGGGCCCTATTATCTTCCTAACCATCCTCCAGTAATTGTACACAGCTGTAAACAGCTACTGGATTGTCACTTAGCCTCCTTTCCATCCAATTAAAGAAGACCAGCTCCCTCAACCTTCACCTCTATTCATAACAGTAGCTCTTCAGTGGATCTAGACACGGCAACAGGACGTCATCTGAGCTGGAAATACTGCCTTTGACAAAAGCAGTGACCGTGTGCTCCGTTCCCAATGGATGAACTAGAGACTTCTATATCTTCCATTTACTGTTGGCAGCATATACAAGGGAATATCACTCAGATGTTTTGCATTTGCTTCTTTTGATTCTTTGAACTGCTGACAGAAAGGGTAGGTTAAAAAGCTCTGGATCCTGCGCAGAAAGGTCCACAGAATTTTAGACCTTACTATTTTGGTGCTCTCAGATATTTTGCATATTGAATGCACTTATATTTTACAAAGATATCTATAACCAAGCCACCTAGCAACAGAAAATTAAGTTACCAGGGCTTACTTTCTAGAAGAGTTCTTTATAGGTCCTTCAAAACCCCAAATTTGATAGAGACACTTCCAATTATGGCCATCTTCATAGATTCCTTTTTGAGACAACGTAGTATCAGGCATATTGGCAGCTCAAAAAAAAAAAAAACCCACACAAAAAAACCAACCCAAACCTTTAAGGATATCCCATTCATTCTGCTCCTTTTTTCAGTCTATTATGCAGGAAGCAACAAATAACTATGAACCCACTGACAAAATCCTGCTGAAGTAAGCAAAGTTGAACTACAGCAGTTTCAGTCATTCCTCCTGTTTAGAAAACTCATTGTCTCAACCCTGCAAGCCTTCTGCACAATTGTACACAAACTGACATTTTCCCCTTTCCAGTTTGTTTCCAGCAGCAGACACCACCAGAGACTCAGCAGCAGCAGTGGGGACCAGCTCTAGCAGGTTTGGCACTGCTGGTACCACGTAAGAAAAAGTGCTTCAATCATCTTTGAAATTTGTAAAGAAGAACGAGCTAAGCTTCCTAGAAAGTGAGAACAATGCTGTAATAATCCTCATGTCAGCCCTAAGGCCATTGCCACAATTCAGATGACCAGACTGCTCTGCTGCTTCAAGAGGGAGGAGTATTGAGCTCCACCCGGCTCTGGCCTCCAGTTATTGCCACACTATTAGTCAAGAGGCCTCTTTATAGCTCAGAAAGCATATTGATTTTTCTTCCCCCTTCCTCTAATTCACAACAACGAGGACAGGTTATTTCAAGAAAATGACTGACTGAAGCCACTGACAATATCTCCTTCTGCTGGAACGTGCCTTAATCTTACCATTACGGCTATTACACCCTCACTTTTCTATCCACACTCACCACTGCTCCCACAGGATGCATATCCAGGTCTAACCATTCCCAGGATTCAATAGCTTGCACTTCCAGAATCACAGGGTGTCCATGCGTCTCCCATGGCACCCAGCGATCTGAGTAGCATAGCCCACTTCATATGCCATAGTATAAACTGGAACAGGCCGTTCAAGGAATTAGGAAAAGAACCAGAGAAATCAGATACCTTCTAAAAGCTTTAAGTAGCAGGAGAAACACACTACCACAAACAGGAAGCAAAGAGCATAAAGCATTATGAAATTAAGTGAATTAATTGAGTAACACAAGACCTAGCTCTAACTGCCAACAGGCAATACACAATCCCAAGAGTGAAATACCTGATATGCATTGCATCACCCAAAGCTGTCTAGATGAGATCTAAATCCCATGTCTTTTTTTTTCCCGCCGTCACAATACAGAATCAAAGACTCAAGGAGAAGCAGATGGCAGGAAGCACTTTGTTCACCTGTTCTTCAAATATGAAATCTAAGGTGCCTCTGTAAGGCATTTTTATTAAATTTCATTAATCCAAAAAGCTAAAGCTAACGTTTATTCACTTAAAGACTATAATAAATGCATGGCTTTAGGAAGGCTAGCACTAATATCTTGTAACAGAAGGTAGCAAAATGTCCCCAAATGATAAATCTTGGGAATTTCAACAGATACGTTGACAAGGTTGAACATGCTGAAGTCCCCAAAATTAATCTTTTCACATTTTGTATCAAAAGCCAGTTTCCTCCCTTTGCACCGTCACAGCTCACCTCTGGTTCAAGTTGCAGAGTTGGTCGTATTTTTGACCTGATCCTTGACAGAGAAGCTGAACATTAAGGATATCACAACACTACTGCTGTTACAGAAAGGGCATCACCTCACTCAAGCAAGTGAAAGAACATCCAGTTTCCTGGGAATTTGAGAAAACCTCAGTAGAGCAAAGACCAAGAAACTCCAAAATCTTCTCCAACCTACAAACAGCCAGCAGGGCAAGGGCCTGAGGGACCCAATAACTGGTACCACTAGCAATGATCAAAGATAGAGTCAGCTCCTAACAACTACTGCTCCAGTAGCAAACCCCAAAATCACCTTGATGTTTTGATAACTCACCATATACACATATAGGACAGAATTTCCTGATTTGAGAACAGCAAATAAAGGCTGAAATAATTAACACTTCAAAGCCTGTGCTAAGGCTTTCAGTGCTTAGGGCCTGCGATGCCCATGCTGCGCTGCAAGGAAATGCTCTACTTCGTGAAAACCTTGTGGGCACTTGGAAAGCCCTCTCAGGTAACAAAAATGCACTTCACCCCTACCCACCAACAGCCAGCTTAACATCTCAAGTCTAGCACATTTAGACACCCCTGTACCTTAAACCAGTTTTTTCTTCTGAGACCTGTGAATTCAACCCATACTCCTTCCAGTCTTAAATCTGTAATGAAATACTCAGAAGTTGCCTTCCTCCTTGAAAATGTAATAGTCCTACTATTGCTGAAGAAACTCACCATGGACGTACTGTCCCAGGTAACCACTGGCTAGTGCCAAATCTCCCATTCCTGAAAAAGGTCAGTAACGAAGCCAACTATTGACTCATTTAAATGAGCCTAATGCTACAGACCAGGGACACCAAACTGAGGAGAGGACATGGACCTTCCTATACCTCAAATTATCTCTTGTCTGAGGAGGTGTGGGCTCCTCTGAGCCCACTCAACCTCCCAGACCTTCTTTTTGAGACCATCAGGCACGCAATATTTGTCTCTCACCAGGAGGGTGGGGACACCTCACAAGGGCCCACAGAAATATGATGAAACAGTCTGGGTTCTTCTTGGATAAACTAGGAGGAACGGGGAAACAAGCAGCAGTACAATCTAGCGGTAGTGGGAGGTTGCTCCCCCATCACGCGATCCTTCCCCGTAGACACCTACAAAGCTCCATTCCCCCATACTGCTTTCTAACATCAGCATCAAACCACCAGGTGAACCAGTCAGAAAGTCTCAAATTCTCTCAATGTGGACACACGACAGACCTATTTATCCTTCAGCACAAACAGCTGCAGCACCATCAAAACGAGGAGTAGCTGAAGTTAAGCCTAAACCTGGAATTTGGCAGTGAGCAGAGGAATACACTGGCAAGAGTTTGCAGCCACAGACAGACCCTGGGTTTGTTGCTTTAAGGTACGTGATCCCAACTGGTCATAGGTCAGAAGTATTTCTGGACTTTACACTGACATTATACTTTCATATTGAAACCTTACTCAATGACAGTGTTGCTGTCTCAGCTCTATCTAGGCAAAGAGTGACCTGCACCTCCAGTATGCTGCAGGAAGCTCACGAAGCCATCCAGTCTAGGAAATTTAATTACTCCAGAACGTGCTATGTCTTTCCCCACTAATACAGCTGCGTACCATCATCCACCCACCTTCCAGCCTGCGTCTTCACAGTGCTCAAACACCTACCCACAACCTTACAGCTTTGTGGCCCCAGCCCTGGGGAGCAAAAGGGCTACCTTGGGCTCCACAAAGGAACAGTCCCTGACAATCATCATTGTCATCAGTCACCCAACGTGAGCCAAAAATGTTGGCATGCAGCTGCGAGTCAGGATAAACTGCTGAGTTATTCAATACTTTAAGCTCTTTGAAGAAGCCTACTCTTCCTTCACACCTGTAGTTGATTGAGCCATACTGACTACATTTTTATTCCAAATTTAGTTGAGTGTTTCGATATTGCATTTCTCTGAAGCCATAAGTGAATTGATTTTGTCAAACCCAGTTATCACAAATATTCCAACCACAATGATCAAGACAGCAAAAAGCACAGGGGAAATATCAGCAGTAGAAAAGAGGTTGTTTTTGTTTTTAAAGGTTTATTCACCAGAAATGAGTGACTTGAAACTGAAAAGCATTTCTGATCAACACTCTTCCTGACTTTCACTTCAATGACATTTTAATGAACACTTTCTAACTAGCTCTACTTACGTAAAGTTGCAAATGAACGTGGGAGAGTACTGAAGAAAGGTAATGGGGGAGAGAAAAAAAAAAGATATTTCAATTGGGCATTTTATTTCTTGGATGCCTCTGAGAAAATGCATAATAATTCATCTGGGAAAAAGATTCGATTGGTAAAAGACATCTGGAAAGGAGTAATAAGTAGACAGAAAGAGTCTGAATTATGATAGAGGGACATGAAAAAAGAAGATACAGTGAGATCTGGAAGCCAATTAGGTTACTCTGTAATTCTGCAAAGATGAAGGTAGCATGCTCACATCTGTCCTGAGTACGTCAGCCCCTGACTGCTAACAATAAACCACCAGAAAAAAAATTATAGAAGAGCAGTAAATGTGATTGTAGGACTGGCTGGAGCCATCTGAAGTGAGATTTCTACCCTGGTAACTGACAATATGAAAATACCTTCTTCGATAACAGGTTTAATATGGTTCATGGTTCTTTATTTCTGTTTTTATTGGCAGGTTGGACCAAATTCTGAAACCTTCCAGTAGAACCACAATAAGACCTATGAGGGCCTATTAAAAGTGTGGGGGAAAAAGGCAATATAAACAAACAGACTGTTCATTCACATAGCATGGCATGAGTTTCAATGAGAACATGCCAAGCCTAAATAAATTAGGCTGTATAATTTTACTCGGTAGCGTAAGGAGTAAAATAATCATGCAGTGTTGCTGGGATTCCAAGAGCTACCCAGAGGATGCAAAAACATCTAACACCATCAAGCAGCAATGGGAATACCAATTTAATACGCTTTTTCTTCTTCCTGCCATATTTTTTTAACAAAACTTTTCCAATGTCTCGTAGCCAAGCTTTTAACCCAAGAAAAAACAAGAGTAAGAAGGTTGCCAAAATGGCAGTCACGTGCCACTGGTGGCAGGGTTCATATACCACTTTTGCTACGGTAGGTATACCGCAGTTTAAGGATGCCTAGCTTAGTAGAAAAAGTAGTCTAGTACTGCACGCTACAATTCTAGAGACTCTGCAGCCAGCAGAGAAACTACAGAGCAGCTGTAGTAGAAGAGATGAAAATTTCACCCACCAAGTGTTAGCAGCAAGTAGACTTTATTTTTAATCTTCTTATGACAACTGTTATTCTATAAAAGCCAAATTTAAGAAAATGATGCTCAAATGAAGATTTCAGACTCACAATCCCAAACATACCAACGCCAAAGATTTGAGATTTTGGCAGGTCTGCTCATGTCTAAAAACAGGCCATTTCTTCAGAGAGAGGGCCATAGATGTTAAAAGGAGAGAAGTTTCAGAGGGAAAGTCTGTTGAGGTGACACGTGGCATGTCATCCACCCATCTATCTGCACAATGCAGGAGTACCACTCCTGTGGTAACAGCAGGGAGACCACAACAAAACAGCCCATCTCTTTGGCTATAGGAAAACATGACCGTGTAGCCCCCATCCTGCAAGTTACCTTGGACGGGCAGACAGACCCTTCCACTAGTGCAAATCACCAGTGTAGCCCATTGATATTCCAAATGTCACACGCACTTAGATGCACCATAGCATAGGCCAGCAACTACAGTGAGTGCCAAAGAGTGACGTGCCCAAACTCGGAGCTCCAGCCTGTGTCAGAAGTTTTGTTGCCAAAATCTCCAGTGAGCGACACCAGCTGGCACCCCCCACCACGTCATCCCAGGAGAGAGAAACCCACCCTCTAAAAGCGGAAAAAGTTGACACTACACGAAAGGGCCTTGTCCACAGCGGGAAGAATTACAGCAACAGCAGCTGTACTGGGTGTATGCAAATGGCATTAGTGCCAAATAGGAGTTACAAATTGGCATCGCTGATGCTGAAGCAACTTTTTTAAAAATCATACTCAAAAGCACTAAAGAAGCTTTCCACTAGTCCTTAACAGTAAGTTTAGAGCATTTCCCAGAAGAGCTTGAATATGTATTTGGCCCTAACGCCTACTACAGGTACTTTTTTCATTTATACGGTGTGGTATGTGCACACACGAAGGGAAAAGAGAGGACAGATGGCTACATCTATGCATATTTACCAAGGTACAAATACGACGTTAAAATCAGAAGCTCTAGGCCAAGTCACATGTTAAAATTAATTACACTTCCGCTACTACCTACAAGTCCACACTGCTTTAAAAATCTACAAGTCTGAACAAGATACGTCAGTGTGACACGATCGCTTAAGTATATTAATCCCACATGGATATCCTCTGCGGCTGAATTAAAGGCATACAAGTTGTTCCATGCTACTGTTCAAATACATATTCAGCAACATTGCTGATCCCTGTTCCGCCCCCCCCAGCACAAATGCAAATGTCTAAAAGAAACGGAAAACAAAACATCTGGAAACAGAAGCCTACAGGCAACGTTCCAGCCCCAGAAATATGTGCGTATAGTCCGTGTATACACGGATAAATACGCATGCATGTGCATACAAGGAATGAACGTATTGAGTTTCTGCACAAAACTAGTAGTCAGAAAAACAGTTTAATTTATGGCGGTTTTTCTCTCCTGTTACACTCACCTTCACGGGTGGCAACCCCCCCTCCCAACACCTGCCCAGCGTTATTCCCTGCTGACCACGGCGAGCCCTGCGGCAGCGGGGGGCGCGGGGGACATGGGGGGCGGGTGGGGGGTTGCCGATTTGGAGGAAGCCGCCAGGGCGGCCACGGCCCCAGGGAGCCCTTTCCCTCTCCCTTCCAGAAGTAACAAAAACTTAGGACTCCCGCTGCTCCCCGCCAGCACGCCCTGCCGAGCGCTGGGCGAACACAACCGTAAATCACGGCCGGACCCGACGCAAGGGGCGGGCAGCAGCGCCCGCCGGCTCCCCCGGAAAAGCGAAGGGGAACCGAGAGGCGGGGGCAGGGGGGCACCCCAACAAGTGCCGGGCTGGGGGCGCCTTCCGGGGCCCTCGGCGGGGGGGTAGCAGCAGCAGAAGCAGCAGCAGAGGCCGAGGAGGGCTCGGGGGCGACCGCCGCCCGCCCAGGTGCGGCGGGACGGGCAGCGGCTCGGCCGGGCGGGCCCCGGCGGCCGCTCCCCGCGCAGGGAGGCGCCGCGGGCCGCCGCCACCGCCAGGCTCCGCCGGGGCCGCCGGCACCGCCGCGACCCCTCCCCGGGGTGGCGCAGAAACGAAATTCCCGCCGCCGCGTCCCCGCAACGTCCCCGCGCGGCCCGGCCCCGCGGCGGGGGGACGAAGAGGGAGACGCGGCGGCACCCGCCGTGCCCCGGCCCCGCAGCCGCGGGGCGGGGAGGCTGCCTTACCTCAGAGCGGGGCGCGGGAGAGCGGGGCGGGGGGAGACGGGACACACGACGCCCGCTTCTCCCACTCGGGCGGAGGCGGAGGCGGCTCCGCGCAGCAGCCTGTCACCTCTCCCGCCGCGACCGCGACGGCGGCGGCTGCTCGCGTAGGGGCGGTCCGGCCCCTCCCTGCCGGGGCCGAGCGCCGCGCCGCACCGCCCCGGGGCCGGGCCGGGCCGGGCCCGCTCGCCCGTCCGCCCGCCCGCCTCAGACCGCGCCGTCCCGCGGCGGCAGAGACCGGCGCCGGGGCCCGGGAGCCGGCGGGGGTACGGGCCGACCCCGCGGGGTTTTGCCGGGAGCCCGGCCCGCCCCGGGGACAAACCCGAGCGTTTCCCCCGCAAAACAACGGGGACGGCAGCGGAGAGGGGGCCAAAACACTGGGTGTGAGGCGAGTTGTCCCGCTTCCTCTTTATTGCTGGAGCCACGGAGCGTCACCGTTAGTGCCGGCGATTTTCCGGAGGAAACTAGCGCGTGGCTTGGCTCCCAGGGCTCATTCTTCCCCGATTTTGACCCGAGTTCGTGAACGCTTTCTGCTTCCCTTAAGTGACATTCCCGGGGGGGAAAAAAAGAGCTGTCTCCTCGCCCGCCGCAGCCAGCGCAGGCCTGGGGCGCCCCTTGGCCCCACCTCGTCCTCCTCCGAGCCGCTCTCCCTGGAGCAAGCCTTGGCACCTTTCCCTAAAAACCACAGGATCTCCCCAGCCAGAGAGAGGGGAGCTGCGATGGTTCCCGGTTTGCCTGCAGCCCGTCAAACTCTGTTTGTGCTCTGCCGGCTGAAGCCAAATGTGGGGTTCAGCTGACTCCGGCTGTGTGTCGTCCCCCCCCCCCATGCTGCTGTCCCCTCGCTAACTAACCCCTGCTCCCCTGTGGGCTGCAAAGGCCGGAGCCTCGTCGGACAAACCCCACAATTCGTTTCCAGGCGTTTTGGATCCCTGAGCAGGCTCTCCAGAAAGTCAGGCAACAAGGAGGTGGTCAGGCACGGCCAGGGGTGAGGCCACAGCTACCCCACTCTAAGTGTATCTAAATTGTTGCAGCATCCCGGGGCGGGGTGGGGGGGGGGGTATCAAAAAGTATCTGCACTTTACTTTCAACTAAATTCTTTTAGTCTGTCCCTAAGGTGTTCTGCAAGAACCAGTAACTGAACTTTCAGATTGCTGCTCCTGCCACCGCCAAATGGGTCACATTTTGAGAAAGAAAGTGAGCCTTTCAGCTTAGCTGCCTCTCTTGCCATTCAGAGGCTGAAAAAGAGACAAAAAGAAAATCCTTTTTTTTTTTTTAAGTAATGAGCAGGGTGATGAATTAATATTTTAAAGCTATTAGGAAACCAGTTCTTACCAGTCTGTTCAAGGCGACCCCGTGGATAAAGGTGTTTGAATATAACCAATGAGAAAAAGTATGTTAATATTGCTCTACTTTGAAAAGGAAATATAATAAATGGAATAAATAGAAAGCCCAGCCAGAGCCTAGCTGAGGATGCCACCAGGTACAATAAGCACCCTCCCCCAGTTAGTAGGAGAATGGCTTTGAAAAGGGGAAAAAATAATAAGAAAGAAAAATCTGCTGCTGCTGCTCCAGCTTAACCCACTGCTGAAGACAGTAGTCCCCAGGCAACCAGGAGCAGCAGCAACAACACCTCTACCAATTCCTTCCCTCCATTTGTATGATTTTGGACTTGGTGAATGACAGTTCTGTGAAGGAAAATAAGTGAAATCATAAAAATTTTCCTGGCACATTGTTTTTTAATCTTTGTTAAATGAGAGAAGGTAGAACTGAAAAAGACATTGTTAAATATGCAAAAAGCCTCCACAGGATGTTCCATCAGTAAGTCTTTAGTAAACAGCTGATATTATAAAACACAGGACCTCCCGAGGCCTTCTGTTAGGTATCTACTCACAGTGAAGCAGGATTAAATATATTTCAGGCCAAATCCAACAAGTTTTTTTATCCTGCTTTTAAAAACCTCAGGTGAAGTTCCTAATTTTTCCAGGCAACTTATTGTGCCCGTTAACTGGTTTTGCGCAAGCCCCTCTTTCTGCAAAGTAGCCCAATTAAATTTTGTGTTCCCAGATCCCACCATCCTCTTCTTATTGTGGAGGACATATGATGTTATCCTATTTACATGTACGTCTAAAGCTATCATGAGTTATATTTTCCCGTCAAACTTCTTTTGATTCAGATTGTCACGTTTTCCCAAACTTTTATCGTTCTCGTTGCTCTCCTCTAGTCATTTGACTGTAATGTCCACGATAGGGCACTGCGGACCAGCCGAGCCTCTACGGTAATGAAGACAGTAGAATAATTAATGGTGACTTACATATAGCTTATTTGCTAACAAATCCCTCAATGAGATTTGTCTTCGTTGCAGTGACAACTTCATGTTGACTGCGTAGGGGGTCGGTGCCAACAGCACCCTTTCTTCGCCAGCAATTCCCAGTATGAATTTCATGCCCTCCTAAGTGCCTACTCAGCACTTGTCCTCAGTTTGTTCATTTTGGATACTCTCCACAAACCGAGAGTATTTTTTTTAAGTAGCAATAGTTTATCAGTGTACACTCTGAAGTGGCTTATTGGTATTTGAACGTGCATCATTAATTTTGCATTTCTCTTTAAAATATAATTTCTAAATCAGTTCAATGAGGCCTGGTCAATACTACCCTACTTTGAAAGGTGCAGCCCAGAAAATTGATGCGGGAGCAACACAAAGTTAAATACCATTAACTCTTTAATATTTGCAGGGGGCTTTGTCTTATTTGTATTATTACTTTTTTCCTAAGAACATACCACAAAGACTCAAGATACCACACTGGTGAAAACAGACGTATGAATACGGCCGTTCATGTTTTACAGAATGATAAAATGATATTCAGAAATGTTGAGTACACTTAAAGCCGATCTGTCAAATCTTCTAGCAGAGCATGAGAGCCCATTCTTCTGGCCTCCGCTCTGCACACCCCTGCTGCACCACCTGCACCTCAGGGGCTTGCTGTGAGGCCACCAGCCAGTCCCCTGCCTGGCATCCAGGAGCGCCATACGAGCCAGCCTGCAGAAGGTGCCCGTAGACATCAATTTTCCACCAGCAGCCATCCCCCACCCAGTGGTGCCCTCATGTGTCTCCACACGTGAATTTCAAACACTGGGATTCCAGGAATTTCTTTAATTTTTACCTGACACTGAAAACGTGGCTACATGATCTGCACGCCGTGCAGCCCCTTTCTCTGAGGCCTCATATCAGTTTGGGCATTTTGTACAAGGGAAGATGTACGGAGTGAAATAACTTGAACGCATACCAACAGAAGCTGTGCTTTTAATTGGATAACAGTAGGTACCAAGAAAATCCAACAACCTGTTTTAGATCATGGCAAACTGCTAAGTTCAGACATGAATTCTCTTTGTCCCTTAATTTTCAAGGCTACCAGTAAAAAGAAACTTTACAAAAGACCCTTTTTAGTATCTATGTATTCACATGCTGTGGCAAGGGAAAGTTGGCATGCCTTCACTGATGTTATGCCTGTCTACACAAGTTGAGATTAATTTGTTGTTTCAAAGGCAGTCAAGTCAGTTCAACCCTATCTCATTTTTTTAAAGAACAGAAAAAGTCAGCTGAGTGTGACATTTTCCTAGATGTAGGCACCTATATGTACATAAAGAGGCCATTAAGATTCATAGCCAGTGCTGTAACTCATTCATCTTACCTTCTTTTTTTTTTTTATAGTAAGGAGAAAACATGAAACTTAGCCTAAGAAGTCATGCAATTTAATTGAACAAATATTTTATTATTTAATGCTGGAGCATCAGGTTTCCATAAACAATTCATCCAATGTTTGCGCAATGCCATCGTCTCAGGAAACTAAGTCTGCAAGCTGCTGCTTCTACACAAGTTTCACAACGCCTTTTTTCATGTATGCGACATTAAATTTGTTCATATGATGATTGGGGCATCTGCCCCATCTGTTCAAGATGCTTTTTGGAAATAATACTTCAAATACCTTCATGATACATTTATTAAGAAGTTTCACAGACCTTCATTATTTCAGCACTTAAGGCCATAGTGGATCAATAGATTACAGACACCATCTGCCATGTGCTATTAAATTTTCTCAAGACACAGCCACGGGGAGCCAGCCCAATGACTTTGTTACTCATCTTCAGCCGTCACAGCAGAAGCCATCTTACCCCACAACAGACTGAGCTTTGCGTGCTACACTCAAAGAAAAGGAGAAACTAGGGTTGACCAAGGGCTCGGTCAGGAATGGCTTCTTCATTAATCTGCAATGATGCCATACCTGCAGGTGATCCAAAGAGAAAACCCATGCCCTGTGCTCCAAAGGGAAGTAGAATCTCCGACTAGGAAGCAAATTCTTTCCCATTTACAAATTTGTTGAATGCTTTGGCACTTTGTTTGCTGCATGAAAAAGCCAAAGCAGACAAGCATCTGAGAAGGAAGGTTCTTTGTAGGATTTCAGAAAACAACTGCTTTCCCACCTATGTTCCAGCTCTAGGAAAGACTAATTTCCAGTGCATCAGAGGGAGATAACCTTCCACCAACAAAATACAATTGAGCTATTGTGCATGAGAGAGGAGCCTTTCCTTACTGTGACAGCCAACCAGCTGAAGTCCAGACATGAAAGATTTTACATTCATTGTCTTAATGAAGAGCTGTAAATGTAATGAACATGCTCAGGGAAATGCAGTGCTCAAACCCTTCAGCAGGCCTGCAGGGCACATCTCTATACTACTGCATATGACTCTTCTCTGACCCTATGGCCAAGCGACACCGTGTGTGTGGTGTGCAGACAGCTAAACTTTCTTCTGCGCCAAGTAAAGCTGGCCACATTTGTGCTGCCTGGTGTGCATGGGGACGCTGAGGAGATGGGGGTGTCTGTTTGCATGGTCAGTATTGTCTGAAAGCATGTTCGCTGTCATTTAACTATACCACGTGTTAGGCAGACGTTAAGCAGTATGGACCCATGCAAATCGCCAATGCTGAGCCCATACCATTGCCCTGTGCAGTTTACTTGTACACACGTGACTTCAGAGGCTTCTCAACCCAAAGAAACATCCATCCTGAAACTAGGCAAAACTATAAGTGCAGGGAAGAATTCTGGTTAGGTTTTCACCACTTTTACCACTTAGTAAGCACCTTCCCCAATAACCTATTTTGACAGTTATGTTTGCTGCTAGCATGCCATCTCTCATTTCAAGTTTGCTTTTAGCCAACTTCAAACTTCCAGCCACCGAATAGCATTGTACCTTTGACATCCAGGTTCAAAAGCCAGCCCTGACTGAGATCTATCCTTTGTTCATTGCTACACCTAGCAGTCAGTTTAATTCTCTTCAATCTTTGATAAACCATATGCACTGCATTTCTGAAGACTCTGATCGTAAAATTCCTTTCTGACCTCAAGTCTCTTACCCTGTAGATAGAAGCTAGTCTTGTCAGATCCCTCATGGAATACATTGCATTTGGCCCTTTTAATTTGCCTTTTTGTTGAATTGTGACTCTCAATCAGATGATTTAGCCCCGCTGCTCTTCAATATATAGTATCATCTGCAAACTTACCATAATATTTTATGTTGTCTAGATCATTGATAAAAGTGTGAGGCAAAAATAAAATCTCTAGGAAAAACCCCTCTCCACAATAATTTTCTTTGTTCATGTCTTTTCATTAACAGTGACACCTGGAGATCAACCAGTGAGTCCCTTTTTAATCCATGAAATTTTAATTTCCTATAATGGAAATTCTTTTAAATCAATGTTATCATGGTATTGACTCAAAAGCTTTGAAGGAATCAATGGCAGTTATGTGAACACAGTCATCTTCAGCACTCAGAATTACATACTTCTCAAAGAAAGCAAAGAAGCACAGACACCACCCCCAGCAAAAGAACTGTAATAAGATCTGCCTTCTGGGATGCCTTGTTGACTGATCTTAATTAGATTTTAAACTCTAATTTTTGTTAATAAGATCCCAAATTAGCAATCTCTTTGCTATGGTTATGAATGACATCATCAAATATTCAATAGGTCCTTTCAAGCTTTCAAAAACCAAGGCAACTTTGACAATACTCTTCCAGAATTACCCATGACCTAAGGAAGTACATTATTAGCAGCTGAAGACAGGTACTCGCCTAAATCTGTTAAGGCTGAAGTTTAATTTGAACAGATCCCAGCCTGCTTGCTCTCTGGCAGGTGATATTAATTCTTTTTGCCACTTTCTCACATGGATAGGTAATTCCTTTGTTGCAAATACCAAGCAGAAATCCCTTGTACTCACCATACTTCATGTATACTTGATGCAGGACTTCCTTTCTTTTCCTTCTAATTCTTAGTAAAAGTGCTCTTTTACTGCATTTAACCCAGTTGCCCACTAGTAGTCCAGCAAGTAACTTCTTTTTTCTATTGTGTTACTGTTAATCCCTATCATTAATTTCTTTTTTCCCACCTGAGTCTATATAAATTGGTTTTGTATTTTCTCATTTCCTCATTTCTTTCTTTTAATCAGGGTGGCTTTCTGCCCGGTAAAAGCTTTACATGCCAATGAAGTCATGGTTATCTACATATCCAACCGGCTATCTTCGAACAACTGGCAGTTTCTCTTAAGGCTTCCTACTTCAAAGCCATGTTCTCTGTCCATTATGCTGACAATTAGTCTAAGCTTTGGGTAATTAGCTCTTTTAGGTTTTCTCTTTTAGATGAATATTGGTGCTAGCATTACATGTTTACGCAAATGTAGTCTAATCAGATTGTAATCAGCAATACATAAACAATACAATACAAAAAGAGTAATTTTTAGAGTGACAATTAACTATTCTTTGTCAAGAGAAGGTCTGCTAATGAGTCATTCCATTTGGGAGCAGGGCATACTGCATTAAGAAGCTTTGAAAAGAAAATAACTCTTCTCCTTAGAAGTTTGTAACTTATTTTTCCATACAAGCTATCGAGCAAACCTTCCCAAGTTGAATTAACCAATGATACATATTTTCCATCTTGATGTTTTATAAGTAGTTCATAAGCTTTAGCATAAAACGATTTTTCATAAGGTAAGATGATACAAATATTTTGATAACTCATATATAAGAGAACATCATGCATTTTACCCTATAGCATTTAAGGCTCGTAGAGACCACAGCAATAATCCAATCAGACCTGCATTAACACAGGGCCTACATCAAAGCCGTATCCCCCTAAACTCATAGCATCAAGAGGTCAGATGTCACACCAGTTATTCCTACTGCCATGACATTGTCTAAATCAGGGCAGAAATTAATGCTGCAGATGTTCATCTGCTAGGGAAGTTGCATTTTTAAAATAATATTATTTTTGTTTTTATACAAAGCTCCATCGTGTATCTGTTTCTACACATGCTTTTTTAAATATTGGTTTTGTACCTAAACGTAACCAAACCATATAACTCTGTAAAAAGATTGCAGACATATTTTTAACTGTTGTTAGTTCCCTACCAGGGAAGTTTTCTAAGGCTCGTTAGTAAGGTTGCTAAAGCTCATACTTTACAGTTTCACCTACATCTATTTAATAATTTACAGGGTGTGAATTGCATCACTGAATTCTGTTTCAACAAAGCACTTTAAGCAGTTGTTTAAGTTCATCGCTATTTGTCAGAGTACTTAAGTATGGCTTGAAGTTCCAGTGGAGCTTTGGTATGTTTAAGTGGTTTGCTAAATAGAGATGAATTTAAGTACACACGTTTGTTTTTTGTTTTTGGGGTTGTTTTTTTTCCTGAAAGAGAGACTTATTCTGCAATTTAATATACACTTTCAGTGTTTCTCCTACTAAAATGTCTAAGAATAATAGCTGCTTAGGAGCTTTGATTTTAAAATTACCTAGGAAAAATATGCAAATATTTTTTATAATTTATCCTTTGAAATAAAGAACAAAGCATTGAAATGTCCAGTGGCTTATAAACTATAGTAAATTTTTAAAATGTGCAAATGACTCTTATAGGGATATGCTCAATGAATACTTAACAGATCCCTAAAGCTACTGGCACAACTTCAGAGAAGTTATGTCAGAGTTATATACCTATGCAGCACTGCTGCAAATGGATAATGTTTAAATAATTCATTTCCTTCTACATGCAATGCATTGACAAGCGTAGGTGCCCTCCTAGCTACCTGAGCCTCACTTATGGTGTGAAAAAACAGCTGAGAATTTCTGGAAGCATAAAGGTGCAAAAGTAACATAATGAAGTAAGTCGTGTAAATTCTGACAGGAAAAAGGCAGCTAATCCATTTAATTTTCTTAAAGCTCCATTTAAATAAATTTAAAAAAAAGTGTAAAAAGATGTACAGTATAATTGGCTGCGGTGCAACAAAAGCAGGTTCACAACCAGGAGATACAGAGTGCCCCAGTTCCAGCTGTTCCGTCTGAGCTGGCGATTGCCACACGCTTGGTGCAACCAGAGAGCAAAGGCTCAGAGAGGCCAGCCAGGAGCTGCAGATGAGACAATCAAATTGGGTGACCCTGGCAGAACGTAGAACTGGAGCTGGGCAACCAATTAGGGCAAAACCAGAAGGGTTTTTATTTCCAAATCGATAGAGAGAGCAATACAAAGTGAAGCTGCAGATGGGAAAACGATACATACTTTCACATCTACATAACTCACCACTGAGGTATGATTCATATAAATGCTTTCTTGTGGATAAATCTAACACTGCACTGTGAAGAAGCAATGCATCTGTAGGTTAACCAATAGCGTGTCTGGCACCGCACAGGGAAGTCTTATACTTGATTTTACATCTTGTATTGATGTTACATATGAAATAAAACTCTGGTTTGGCAGCTTCTTATTTCTAATTGTGACTTGTCCAGTCTGGACCAAATTTACAGCATGTAGAGACAAATGGTGTCTTAAGTATGTTGAACGTATGTTTTACACTTAAATGGCTGTATAGACTGTTTTACAAACCTGAAGAAGCACATATGTTAGGTATAATCCCCATTATTTTATCTTTGGCTTTTCTATCCTACAATTTATTGAGCGCCCTTTTTTTTTTTTTAACCAGCATAACCCAAAAGGTCTTAAGAGCAGAAGTCCTCTGCCTACCTAGGTTAGGGTACTTATTATTTTGAAAACTTAAATAGAGCTTTATTTGGGAAAACAAAACAAAACCTTTTAAAAAATTAAGCTTTGAAACCTGTTTCACCTGGAAACATTATGGAAACATAGTACATCATCAGTGAAAGTTCAGTTGTGGTTTGAGTTGGAAGGGACCTTTAGAGGTCATCTAGTCCAACCCCGCTGCAGTAAGCAGGGATGTCTTCAACTAGATCAGGTTGCTCACAGCCCCGTCCAGCCTGATCTTGAATGTTTCTAGGGATGGGGCATCTACTGCCTCTCTGGGCAACGTGTTCCACTGTTTCACCACCCTCACTGTAAAAAAAAATTTCCGTATATCCAGTCTAAATCTACCCTCCTTTAGTTTAAAACCATTATCCCTTGTCCTGTCACAACAGGCCTTGCTAAAGAGGTTGCCCCACCTTTCCTACAGTCCCCCTTTAAGTACTGGAAGGCTACAATAAGGTGTCCCTGCAGCCTTCTCTCCTCCAGGATGAACAACCCCAACCCCAAGAAGTTATGTTAGATAGCATATAAATAGACATATAAATTCATATTACCTAACCTTATGGATAAAACACTCATCTTTAAAAGTATGGTTATTTTACAGCAACACATCTTAAGGGAGCTGAGTAGGGTTGAAATTAAATAAGAATATTTCTGTTCTTTTTTGATGGATTTTAAACCGGATTGCAAAAACCAGCTGCAGCTAAAAATTGCAACCATATGAATTCCTAGGTAATAACAAAGGTCAGCAGGATTTAGCCCTTCTTATTCTGTTATTTTACCTACCATTATCTACCTTTAAATGTACCATTGCTGGGGCACTTGAGTTTTCTGCAAAGCAAATTCAATTCAGTAGACCTAGAATACAAAGTAAGAGTGACATCATAGAAAAAATGAATCAAGCAAAATGGATATGAAATCACTGGATAATTAAAAAAGTCACTGTGTATAAATTGAGGGAGTTGTTGCAGAACTATTTGTTATAGAACTTTCTAATAAATTTGGAAAACCAGAGGATTACACAGAACAATTAACTTAGTGGAAATCTCAGTTTGAGCTTCAATTTCTCATTGCCAAAAACAAGAGCTAGGAGACCGATACAGTGTTTTCTACTCCCAAGTAAAACTACCAGTCTTTTAAAATACTCAATAACATCTTTTTGTTGCATGATCAATACTTCACAGCACTTTGCCTTTTCAAAGTGCGACATAAGTGCTACGAATTCAATATAATGCTAGACTAAAGTTTAATAGGCTACAGATTATATTCATTTAAGAGAATGCTATCAAGTCAGAAATTACATTAAAGTAAGTCCTCTTATTTGTGTTATTGATTAGAAGTAGCTACGTTTTCTTCCAAGACTCAGTGCTATGCCCACCTATATGGGTCCTGTCTATTTTAATATGACTAACACCAATCCTAAACAGCCTTATTTCTTTTACTCTTCCCCTGCCTGAGCCATCATAGGGTTTGTACACTTCATACCAATACCACAATGTAAACAAGGTCCCCACACCTTTAAAGAGGCAAAAGCTCATGCCTTAACAATCTGCACTGAACTTAATTCTTTGTATTGAATATATATTAATAGATTGTCACGACATCCTTTTTTTTTTATTTTCCTGGTTTTTTTAAATTATGGATTTATTTCATTGTACAAGAGGATTTCCCTATTTGCTCCTTTTGCACCTGCAATGAATAGAGTAAAGATTAGTAGTAGATATTACTGTTTGAAAATACATCTATACATGTATACGTTTCCTGAGATGGTGCCTCATATGTCAGGGAGAAAAGGCAGCAACAGCACATCTCCCCTTAGGACAAGACATAAAGGCTGCCTGGATCACGGCCAAACAGCCTTGGCACACACACCAAAGGTATATATTCTCAGTGCATCAGGCTGCCTGGTCTCAAGAGCAGTCTAAGCAAAAGGAAGACTTTATTTCTAGGCCCTGCAACAAAGCTAACAAGCAATATACTAATCCAGAGCCAGAGACCATGGAGAAAATTATGTTTTTGAGAAAACATGGCTCCTCCAGGGGGAAGATGAATGTGTGTGACAGAGGCTCTGGAAAGAAAACAGACTTATCCAGGTCCCAAAACATGCTGGGCTGTCTTAAGGGTGGAAACTGGATCTGTTTTTTTCCTGTATCTGAAGAGGGCCATCCCAGTAATTACATGAGATGAAAATGTGTGTAGGTTGTTTGCTAAAGAAAATAATTTCTAAGCAGCAATTTACTCAATTTGCTAATGATTTTCAACTTGCTTTCAGAAGGCTTTTTTCTTATCCCTATCGTGACTACCATGACAAAGGGAGGTTGTCCCAGGAGATCCAAAACCATCTGATTCCAGTCAAAGGGGAGGAATGCTATGAAATTCCACACCTACCCATGAAAGGGACTAAGGCCTAACGCTTAAAAGCATGCACTCATTTGCTCTTCCAAAACACACCCCACTGCTTCATTGTATTTTATAAAACCATTGCACACCATATGGAATTAAAATAGCATCTGGGAATTGGCTCAGAATTTCCATATATCCTCAGCCATATCTTTCCTATTCATATATACACCTTGGATATCTTCCGAATTATTTATAATGCCTACTTTCTAGATGACAAAAAAGGCTATCTTTGGGATTCTTCAGGAATTTCTTGGCCTGATGTATATTTTTATTCCAGGATTATAATTTTATGTCACTTTTTACTTATGGACATATATACTTACGATCTGTAGGAGATCATCAGTACCATTTTGTCTTTGTATTTAAATCCCCATCCAAAAGGTTTTCTCTTACAATCTTATTAATACTATTGAAAGCAGCACCCATATATCTGTGTATTTCCACTCTTGCAGATAACGCTCAAGACCCTTACATGCGTTTTGCAGCTGTGTACCAGCACTGTAACGCTTCCAGCAGACCCTTCAACACTCGGCACACACGCACATAGAGACAGTCTTAATATTCTCTATCCTTTTTAATGATGTTTTTTTGACAAACAGAGAAGTCTATGTCTACAACCATTTCAGCTTCCCAAAGAAAGAGACATGTAAATGAAGCCTGATGTACAAGTTCTTGTGTCTCATCAGATAGATCCAGAAAGGAACAACAGAGAAAGATTCAGAGACATAATTTTATTATGCTGGAATTCGTTATAAGAACAACTGTGATACCACAATTTCCTTCAAATTGTCTTATGGAGCATGTGAAATGGCAATGAGCAGTGACTGATATTACACTTGCATTATTTACAACTCTTTAAAAGGCAGATTTAAATTATTCTTTTAGTTACTATGGTAATCTAGGAGACCTTTGCAGCCTCCAGCTTTTCTGAGTAAGGAATGAACTGTTGCTTCAAAACATTCTCAATATTGCTACAGAAGATTATTTATGATGCTTTTTTTAAAAATCTTTCCCTTTTATATTCATTTGGCTGGTAACAGATTGCTGTCATCTGGAGTGGTGACTTCAATATAATAATAATGGCAGCAGATCTGTAGACAGCATGGGTTAAAGATGCTGAGACTTTTATCCTCCTGTGTAATGATGTAAACCAAGATTTACCCCATATCAGATCATAAAGGTATTCCTGATTAATAAAATAGGAGGTAAAAAGTTGGAATTTATTTTTTTTATAATGTGACATACTTTTTTTTATGTCTTCCTTGGATGAGTTACATAAGAGGTAAGATTTCAGTTACCCTTACAGTCACTTTTTTTCTTTTGAGACTTATGAGAAGTGTTTCCAACTACTACCTCTGAACTTCGCTGATTGATACTAAACACTGGTAAACTGCTTTAAAATACTACTTTATTACTCAATTTTAGTGAAACCTGGATGCAAATAAATAGATTTTTAAAAAGAATTACATATCTGTGAAAGGTGATGGACTGGGAGAGTCCTGAGATCTTAACGCACAGAGAGGTGTGATGATGAAGTGTGGTAGAGCATTTTGTGATACACCTACCAGTCTTCAGGGAAATCAGCCTGACATCACCTCAACTCTTTTAAGGAATGGTCATATGATGATAACAGCTTTCAGTCATTACTGACCTGGATTTGATTTGAACCACAGATCAAAGGATTAGCTGTAAACTTGATTTATAGCCGATTTTTTCTTGTTTGAATGTCGGTGGATATAATTTGTATTCCTTTCATCCTGATTAGAAATTTTAATTTCAGTTAAAATATACAGTTTTTAGTTTTCTGCTGCATTTTCCCCAAGTTCCCAAAGGTAGAGGCACTTAACCATTCAAAGGATTTGGGTAGGCTTTGCATTCAAATCACTTTCTTTGTCCAACCTCCTGTATACACTGCACGGAAAATTTCACAAAAATATAACATAACTTAAAAGTATAAACAATCATGTTGCGGTGGTAGCCACCATCTCAGAACTTCTAACAGTTTAACTTGTTTCTCTGGTGTTTATATCCATTATCTGTGCAGCATCACAATGTAAGTAAAATTCATATTGTTAAAATTCATGCTTCTTTCCAGAAGAAGCCATTGAAATAAAACATTTTGATCTTTCCACCTCATTATAGCCCATTCTTCAACTTCAAGATACTTTCATATGCTCTTTCAAGAGAGTGCATATGGAATGACACTGGGTTTTAGTTACATGAATTCTACACATCTTGCTCATCTAAAGGAAATGTTGAATCAAGTGACCAAATAAAATTAGAAAATTAATTCAGCTGTGTCTACGTTGACATTTTGGCTTGGATCTTTAAAGCAGTTTTGAATCAAATTCCCCAGTTGTTCACACTTACTGCACATTGATGCGTAAAACAAATGGGGTTTGTATATACAAACTAGACATCTTTCAGAGAAACTACGTCTCGAGGCCCACACCACGTGCTCCCCAAATGTGCTCCATCCCCACGAGAGGGTCCAAACACAATGCCCAAACCAAACTTCAGACAGTTTCTACCTGTCAGTGTGCCAGAGACATGGGGTCCAAAACACCAAAGCAGACCTAGTCTGAGGGAAAACTTCAGACCACATTTATTGAAGATGTAGAAAGCTCAGCATCTAACAGCAGTTCTATTGATCCACTCCCAATGCATCACATCACTGGCAGGCATACACATAGCCTCCGTTTTCTCTGCACGTGTCAGCCTGGTGCAGCTAGGAGGAGAGACGTGTCTGCATGCTTTTTGCAAACCAAAGTCCAAACCCATGTGCTGAGACAACCATTGCTGTGGTTGACTGCATCACGGCTACTAAACCTCGCTATAAGACGTGCTGATCGTTGCACTAACACTGCTACATGGCTACTGTGCGGCTCAGCGTGCGGGCCAGCTCATGCCTGCCCACCAAAGACTGCATGCCCATCCTCAGGGCACTGCTCCACATGTGCTGGACATGATTCTCCACTGATCTTCCTTAAGAGTAGGAAGATCACCCAGATACGCCGCTCCCAGGGTTGGGGCCTGTTCTGGTGCCCCTCAGAGGAATGTTCTAAAGATGGCATGCAAAATTATACAACACTCTCAGATTTCAGCCACATCAGGACCATAGGTCACGTACAACACAGAGATGTCTGGAAAACAGATGCTACTCATAGTTCTGGTTATCTAAATGTATGTGGTTGATTGCCTTTTTCACGTTAATGAAGAGAAATAATGGGAAGACTTCAGACAAGAGATTAAAATAATCACGATTATAGTGGGTCCAAGAGGTCCAAAGATGTTTGGCAAACCCACTTAAAAATGCAACAGCTCTGAAACTACAGTTAATACTTGACATGAAGAGTCATCTCTGTCAATATACATAATGTTCCCCTTATTGTTGTTGATGAGATATTTGGAATAAAATACTGAGGCTTATTTTTAAGCCTATTTGTGGATTACTTCCAGCAAGTCAGTTTTACAAAACAATCCTAACAAAAAGCACACGGTGTAGCTCTTTATAGCAACATATTTCCTATTCCTTTTTTTTAATACATATTTTATGGTCCAGCCAACTTATCACATAAAAGGAAAAACACTTTCATTACTGAGAACTGGCTTTCATATGAAATAGCATAACTCAATACTTTTCTGCTAGGTAGGAAAATGAATCCTTCCTTGTTAAAAAAAAATCTGTTTTCATTTCACTCTTTTCTCTTTATCAACCAAAGTAAAGATGAGCAAACTTCAAACATATGTTCAGTATTTCAGCTAAAAATCCACCAGTGTATCTGAAAAAGCCAAACTTCAAACAGGTGGAAGACAGTTTCTCTCTCGTGACACAACTTTGAAGGACACTTACAAGAAGACCCACTCGCTTGGCCAGAAAACATTTTATTTTTCAGAAATGACAATTCAAGCACCCACTTAAGTCCTAAATTCTAATGGCCAGTGTTAAATGCTCAAACATATCTACAGACACCATACAGAAGAGCTTTGCTTTCCCTTTTTCTGTCTTCCAGTTAGTTCAGCTGCTTGCCTGTACTCATCTCTCCCTTTCTTATCAGATGTAGAGACATTGTAAGATTAATATCTGTAACAGCTTGTTCAAAAAATAGCATTATTCCTGCAGGGTACAGAAGACTGGATGGCCAAGCAGCAAAATTTGCTACTGTGAGATTTATTCTTATAAAGTAAATGAGGGACAAGTCAAGAAATTATTAATCTCCCTTAAAAGATAATTTCTGAATGCAACCTTGAAATGCTTTCTAGCATGTCACAGAATTTAATTTTCATAAAATTGATCTTACTGCTTAAAACACCTAGCAAATAAAAGGAAGGAAAAGCTTAAGCTAGTAACTCCTGACTGTCCTAGACCAAGACTAGTCATCTTCATTGTTCTAGAGATTCTCACTGAAGTTGTTGTCACTAGCCAGAGATTCAAAGTCATTGTATGGCTCAAGGTGTTTTAAGGAGATGTACAGAAGCAGAAGGTAGTTTGCTGTAGTGCAACTCAGGAGTGAAAAGAGAGTTAGTTGTGGGTAAAAAAAGGACCTCTTGCCCTCAGCAATTCTTCAAACACACTTGCTGCACAAATGTCATCACTCTCTGCTTTTGAGAACAAGTCTTAAATCAGCCAAGATAGTCCTGCTGGAGTCAAGCAAAAACTAATACCACCAAGTGCTAATGTGACCTCAGCTGGACTCCCGTGTGCAGCTCTGCCCACCCATGGTTAAGAGAGAGGGGTTGGAATTCCAACAGTTCAAAATGATATTCCGATAATCCAGGGAATGCAGAGCTTGTTTTACAAGAGGAAACTAAAAGGCTTTGGATTGCTTAGTCTAGTAAAAGGGTGACTGTGGGGGAATATGATTCATGTCATGTGCTTGGGCTTATTCCAAGCTGCGTGAATCCTGACCACGTACACATGTGCTAGCTGGCTAATGGGCAAGCCAAACAGATCAAAGTCATGCTGGAGCCTCTCCAACAGTGACCTGCTGATGTGGTTGCCTACCTAGCAAAACTTCTAGTTCCTTAAAACTCATGAAAACTCAGTGTCTGAACCTCCAAGCCCTCTGACAAATTCAACTGAACCTGAGCCATGGCTTCAAAAGATACTGAGGCTAGAGGAGACTGAAATGGACCAACTGACAGGCAGAGAGATAGAATCAATAGTTTCTTAGAAAAGCAGCTGTGGACACCGTATTAAAAATGTATAGTGACAGTAAACATATCTTAAACAAGGAAACAATGGTGAGACAGAGAGGTAAGGGAAGAGCAAGAGATATTTGCGTGCATTGAATAAGCCAAGAGAGAAAACAGCTCTTTTGTGACTTTGATCAGCAGGAACAGTGCATTACATTTTGAGCTTCTCCATTAAACAAATATAGACTGCAAGTAGGAACAACTACATAAAAAAAAATACAATAAACAGCATACTATATTATTATTTCAGATTACAACAATCATAGTTTAAGGAATTGCACTGAGGGAAAAAAAATCAGCAATATGGTTAGTGAATCTGGTTGCAACACAGTGTGCCTACTACAGGTGCTACATTTTAGCATTTTAACACTTATTTTAAGAGGACTGATTCACCAGGGTACCCGTATAAAGAAAGAGATGGGTGTCTCTGAAGATCTCTATCCCTTCGCTTCTTAAAGAACTTAGGCCCTTACTTGGGAATGGTGATTCAACAGGCTTCTAAAATTGAGGTACAAGTCAAATATCCAAGATGTGTGGATTGAACATGATCCTTACAGTGAACTATGTTCTCAAATCCTATTTTTTTTTAATCAATACCTTACTGATTGCAAGAAAGCACTTACTTTCATTATTTTTTATACGTACACTGAACAACACTGTTTCCTGGTCCCCAGCATTGTAAAGTGTAGATTCCTCCCACATACATTCAACATTTCAACATCCCACTGAAACATTTCAATCTAGTTAAGGAGTTGGCTCGGAAGGCTGATGGAATGATCAAATAGATTTAACTTTCAGCTGCTGTCATTCATGAGTTTCCATAAGAAAATATTGGTTTTTCCTCCCTTACATAGAATCATACAATCATTAAGGTTGGAAAAAACCTCTAGGATCATCAAGTCCAACCATTAACCCAGCGCTACCATGTCTCCTAAACCATGCCCTGAAGTGCCACATCTACATATCTTTTAAATACCTCCAGGGATGGTGACTCCACCACCTCTCTGGGCAGCCTGTTCCAATGACTGACCACTCTTTCAGTCAAGAAATTTTTCATAATGTCCAATCTAAACCTCCCCTGATGCAGCTTGAGACCATTTCCTCTCATCCTATCACTAGTAACTAGGGAGAAGAGACCAACACCAACCTCGCTACAACCTCCTTTCAGGTAGTTGTAGAGAGTGATAAGGTCTCCCTTCAACCTTCTCTTCTCCAGGCTAAACAACCCCAGTTCTCTTAACCTCTCCTCATAAGACCTGCTCTCCAGACCCTTCACCAGCTTTGTTACCCTTCTCTGGACACGCTCCAGCACCTCAATGTCCTTCTTGTCCTGAGGGGCCCAAAACTGAACACAGTACTCGAGGTGTGGCCTCACCAGTGCCAAGTACAGGGGCACCATCACTGCCCCGCTCCTGCTGGCCACACTATTCCTGATACAAGCCAGGATGCTGTTGGCCTTCTTGGCCACCTGGCCACACTGCTGGTTCATGTTCAGCCAGCTGTCAGCCAACACCACCAGGTCCTTTTCCTCCAGGCAGCTCTCTAGCCACTCTGCCCCAAGCCTATAGCGTTGCATTGGGCTGTTGTGATCAAACTGCAGGACATGGCACTTGGCTTTGTTAAACCTCATACAATTGGCCTTGGCCCTTTGATCCAGCCTGCCCAGATCCCTCCGCAGAGCCTTCCTACCCTTGAGCAGACCAACACTCCTGCCCAACTTGGTGTCATCTGCAAACTTACTGAGGGTGCACTCGATCCCTTCATCCAGATCATTGATAAAGATATTAAACAAGACTGGCCCGAACCCTGAGGCTTGGGGAACCCCACTCATGACTGGCCACCAATGGGATTTAGCTCCATTTACCACAAGCTCTCTGGGCTCAGCCATCCAGCCATTTTTCTACCCAGCGAAGACTACACCTATCCAAGCCATGAGCCACCAGCTTCTCTAGGAGGATACTGTGGGAGATTGTCAAAGGCTTTACTAAAGTCCAGGCAGACAACATGTTATGAGGGAATTCAGTTCTTTTTCAGTCACATTTATTTACAGGGAGCAAGACAAAAGTTTAAAACTCCACAGACCACCGGACTGGAAGGACTCGTAGCCAAGAATTAAATTCTATTTGAAATACTCAAACATGGTTGTCTTGTACTTATGGCTCATAGTCAGCAAGGCCCGTTGGTGACACTTTCTGCTAGTGGCCAGGGCTTAATTAGCACTAGGTATCAACTGCAGCAGGTTGTCAGTAATGAGCAGACAGATTTTCTCAGGGGCATGAAGGCAGTGAGAATTGATAAAAGGAGATTTTGTGAGAGGTGGAGGGGGTCCTGTATCACCTGCAACAGGAGGGCTGCCAGGAGGGGTGGTTTCTACGTCATTTGTGTGGAGCGGCATGGTTTCTGAGACATACACCCACATCAGAGAAGAACTGAAAAAAAAGAAGAGCGCAGGGGATCCCATGTCACTTGTGGTCAACTATAAGGAGGAGTGCTGCATCATGTCAGTCAGCAGGGTGAAGTATGCAGCACTGCAGGTGGCTGAGAGATACCTTCCTCCAAATCCCTGCTGATGGCAGCTTCTCTGCCTTGCCACTGCCAGGGGCAGTGCGTGCAAAAAGGACTGAATTCCAGATGTTACGAGCTCTCTAGTGGCCCTTGTCTTTTGTATTTCTACCTGAAAACATGAGAAAGTAACAGTGAACACACTGTGTTCATCTGACAAACATGTCCCTGTGAAGAAACCATACAGAGGATCAGAACTGCAGCTTGACAGTGTTTTTACAGAGGTGCGGACTTCTTTTCCACAAAGACCTAACTCATTAAAAAAAGAGAAAAAGAAAAAAAAAAGAATCCCTAGCCTTTTCTATTCTCTCTTTATTCAGCCCACTGGTATAGAGATGAGCCTAGCTTTTTATTCTGGGCTGTTTTGCAGTGTAGTTCTCCACAGGAAGCCTGTCTAACCTAAGAACTGCCTCAGACTGACTCCAAGCCAGTAACTGGATCTGAGAAGGAAGACCAGCGCATTGCTGTAAAGCCCCACTGAACTGGACTGCCTTTCAAGATCACGTCTACCTAGTACCATAACTATGTTACAGTTTTTCAAGTGAACATGGTGTATTTCAAGGAATATAATGTATTTAATACAGTTTCCTAGCACTTGTCTGAGACATTAGGGAGTGCACAGCAAAGCACAGTCTTGCCAGATGGACTGGGTGATCCAATATAATGAAAACCTTTCATTTCTAACATCTGTAACAATGTCTCCATTTCAGGCATTTGTGACAATGATCTTTACTTGCTGTATTTTGGATTACTTGTCCAAGTGATATCTTTTCCAAGTATTAGCAGACAGAATAATAATAGCTCATCGTTGTAGATGGCAGCAGGCATAAACAGTAGGAGACATTAATTATCACCCTTTTGGTTTACAGCAGCAGAAACCACCATTAAAAGAAAAAGAAAAAACCCTAAGTACAGCATAGCTCTTCACTATCAAAGCCGCATTTGCTACCAAAAGGTGACCTAAGAAGGAAAATAAAGTTGAGATTATGCCAATTTTTTTTTTTAAATGAAATACAGATGCAATCTGGAAAAATGTTTTTGATCTGCCTATTGGTTACATTTGAAATTCTGACATGTAATATGCAGAGAACAAAAGGAATGGTAATCTAAGATGTTCCAGGAGAAAGTGAGCACAAGAAGGAGGAAAGGACTTACTCAGATTAAGGGTTTGCCTCTCTATTAGTAGTGACAAGTCCAGAGCGCACTAGGACAAAAAGGTAGATGGCACAAAGCGTAAAATACCACTTCTGCCTCTGTAAAAACACCCCAAAAAAGTAGCCACATTAACTTTTGCTTGGTGTGACAGTAGGCTGGTATCAACTCTTCTTCACCTTAATTGCATTTCTTATTTTCATTATTATATTAATAAATCTTCTTTTTATGCTACAAATATTTTGGGCATTATTGCAGGCCAGGCTTTCATAAGTGTAGTGATTTTTTGGTATCACATTGATTCATAACAGCTGAAGTAGTGTTACAATCATTAAAAGTGTAAGGTTCTCTATCTGCATCACACTTCCCAACTTTATTACTATTTCTGTGATTAGATTATTTTCATCAAGGTTTTAGAAAAGGTAATAAGAAGATCATGTAAGCTCTGAAGTCTCCCTCGGAAAGATATGGATTAGGGAATCTTCTCTCAAAAGGAAATGTGATTAAAGTTGAGGTTATAAGAATATACTAGCAACATTTAAAAACGATTGGGATAGAACTGAATTTAAATAATGTAATGTGACTTTACTCTGGAGACCTTTCAATGCCAAATCTGCATCTTGAAATAATCCTGCAATAATTCTGTTTTAGCAGTTTCATCTATTTTAGATTTTCTATTTGTAATCATGAAGATGACCATAGGTGTTTGATATAAAGGCTGCATAGAAGCCGTTCAGGAAAGAGCATGCATTAAAAGCAAAATCTTTTATCCCACAGAAGATCTGACACTGATCCAACTGACAACTCAGAGTATAAACAAATTGCTGGTATACTGCATCAGCTCTTCCAAACCCAACCTGTGTGGTTTATTGGGTTCGTTGTTTGTGATCTCATCCTCTAGGTTTTCAAGGCTAATGATTCTTCATATGCCTATTGTTGGAAATTTCTAATAGCCTCTGCTGTGGATCTGATGTTTGATATATACCAAACCAATTCAATTTGATTTTTAATGCAGTGACCCAGCTCTACTTTTCAACAGTATCTAATATAAACATTTAGATGAAAGTTCTTGAAATTGCCCTTCTGGTGGGATTGGACAATTGTGGGGCACGGAGAGGCGCACATAGCAAACCCCCTGCAACAGTGGGCTTCAGGTGAGGTGTTCAGCTCAGGTGTCAACGGTCTGTTCATTGATAACAGATACTTTTGCACAAAGCTAGTCCTAACAAAACCATAATTTGTCATTCCTAAAAAAGGCAGTAAGTCAAAGAGTGCTTAAGAGTTTAAGATAGCTGAAAGAAGGGGTCCCCAGTCTCCTCCACTCTCTTCAGCTCATTCCCACCCCGGCACTACTGCCACCCTTTTGTGGACACAGCTCCTTCCACAGCTACATGCTCAGTCAAATGGGAGACAGGGACAGGCCACAGGTTTGCTTTCAGCCTGGTCTGTTCCCTAGCCTAGTTCATGGCGTAACCACACAAACATGTATGACTCTCTAAAACACGGACTGAGCAGCTGGGGACTAGTGGGAGCTTTTTCTATCTTAAAGAGTTCCTCGAATTACAGGCTTGGCTCTGAGCCATATGCAGTGGTGGCTACCCAGGCTGATCAAGTCCTGAAAAGAACCCTAGGAACATCAGAGGGACTTACCCAAGCTAGGCAAACAAATAGCACAATGGCAGACTAAGGTCAATGTTACTAGATAATGCACATGTGACGGGATACTTGGAAATATTTGGGATTCTTATTCGGGAAGAACACCGGCTTACCACTAGGTAAGCTCAAGCAAAAGCTTTCTTCAGCACACAGCTATATTCAGAAACAAAACCTGGCATTAGATTGCCTGAGAACAGCACAGAAGAAACACCAAAAAATATTATATGCCTGTTATATTAAAAGAAGACAGGTTGCAGAAGTGATTGCACCATCTGCCAACAGACACAGTACAAAACAGAGGTTGTGGGTATTGAGAGGAAGGTAACAGGAGTACAGAAAAACCATGCACAAATAGGCTGAAATGATTGGGATTGTTCATTTCGCAAAGCAGACATTTAAAAGAGAGCATGATAATAGTATTTAAAGTAAGGAATGGTACAGGCAAGGTAGATGTTTTGTTGAGACAGCTTTGTTCTCTGGCTCAATGAAAGACTATGGAGACGTTCAATGAAATTGTAAGGTAGCAAATTAAAAACTGATAAAAAAAGAACACTTTTTAGCACAGTAAGTAATTAGAGGATGTGGTCCTGATGCAGGTGGTAGGGTGTATGGGGTAATTTGAAGTTGCTTACCCCTCAGTGAAAGAATAAGCTACGTAGCATGCAGGATAAGGTAAAAAAGCTTGAAGTTAGGCAGTTACTGTAGAGCAACACTGCTTGCCACCAGCTGCTGACCTACACAAGCTTGCTGTTGGTCCTGACTTGTAACCATCCACCTCTTGTCTTGCCAAGGGGTTCATAATTCCACAAACAGCAAGACTCCCATCTTCTGAATAGCGTGAGATGTATCTATTCAAAGGCAGTCAAATACATTCATTTTATAGGATTAAATGTATGCAAGCCCAGAATCATGTGGAAGGGGTTTTCCTAAAAAAGAATGGTCTACAAAGGGACTTCCTCTGCACATGGAAGCAATACATCACCGCAGAACATGCCTGTTCTGTTTCAGAAGAGTTCAACTGTCATGTCTAAAGATTTAGGCCAATTAAATGCACCTGAGCCTTGGTATGGAGCTGAGGTGACAACTCCTGCTTTCCCACCACTGGGCAAGCAGTGAAGACCAATACATGACATCATCAAAATAAATCACTTCGGAAAAAAGATCTAAGGCTGTATTTGTCAGAATTAAATAAAAAATCTGCACATAAAACACTTCATGGGAAAAAAAGGCAACATTTCAAAGCAGACTGTTGACAAGTGATGGTATCCTTCTGCCTGCTAAAGACAAATGACTTGCTGAGTGCAACCATGCTGGGTGCAGCCACGTTTCACCCCTGGGTTTTTTGGCTCCCATAGTCTGTCGCTATCAAGACGTGTGTCTGTGAGACTGTGACTCAGTGTCACCACACCAGGCTTTCCCTAAGGAGGGCTTCCCACTGGAGCATGCCAGTCGCCATCCTGTGTCGCCATAGGGCTGACAGCCCTCTCTCCGCCAAGCGTCACACCATGGAGGCTGCAGAGCTGAGCACTGGGAGGAAGCCTGGTCCTTTAAAGATGCTGTTCCTGCACCTCCCTCACAGGGGGAGGACAGCGCTGGCTGAGGAAGGAGGCTCCCCATCTCCTCAAGACCACTTTCCACCACCCCCACCGGGCCCAAGAGGGACATAGCTCCCACTCGGGAACCATCAGGAGGAGGGAAATGCGCCTACACCGCCCCGGGGTGTCGCAGGCATGCGGGAGGGTGCCACCTGCTTCCGGGGCCAGGCTGTGGGGGCACAATGGTGCGGGCATTCTTGCCAGAGAGGGTGACCTCCACTCCATGACACTATGGTCTTTGAGGCTCAGGCTCAGTGTTAAAGAATTGTTAAAGAATCCTGCAGAAGGCATCAGGAAAATGACGATGTGGCATGTTGTTTTCAAGTGCAAAGTGTATTGGGCCCAACAACCCTAAATAAAATTGTAATGCTGCATTTATAGTACAGGTAGGGAAGAGAAAGACTCACGATACAGTTGGGGTACAGCATAAAAACAAAGGGGTGGTTTTATTTCCGTTTCTTGGAGGTAACAACCCCTTTGAAAGAAAGAACTGAGCAGTCGCTATAATTTTAGTCAAGAATTTACTTTTTTTTTTTTTTGTAAGAGGAAGCAGAGACCCAGAGAGTACTAACAACTATATTGGTTTCTCCCACGTCAAGGTCCTTCTTTGACCTGTCAGATTTGCCAACTTGTTCTCTAAAACTTTTCCTCTTTGGCAAGCTGGCTCTACCAGGCCAGCCATTCCGCTCCCCTTCAGTCCCATCTGCTGATCCATCCTTCCTTGGTCGCTTTTCCCCCGACTTATCCAAACCCGAATTATGGTAGCAGCTCCTTTGCTTTATTTTGGAATTACCTGCTGCTATCTCTTTATGCAGCATAGCCTTAGGTATGGTGTTTTCTCCTCTCTACCTTAGCCCAATTTTTCATCTTTAATAATGGTTGGGTTTGTTTCTCTTACGTTACTCTGTGTTTGGTGATTTGGCTTAGGAAGGAGCAGAGTTAGTCAGTCTAGTTATAGTCAGATTTTTGCCTTCCTGAGATATAATCTTGAATATATATTTTCTGTCTTCTGCCATCCTGTTCATGAGGGATACACAGCTCTGTGGTAATGTATATATATATATATGGTATGCAAGGTGAACCCACACTCTTGTAAGTATCTAAGCATCTTTTTTTTTAATAGGGCTTCAGTAGGGCTGAAAATACTTGCGGATCTGGGCTTGGTTATTAGCACAGTCACAGCCAGATTATATTACTTTTGTTTGGCAGCAGTTTGTTGACACTCTGTGAGAACACAAGCAGAAGACAAGGCAATCATTTAGCAAAGTCCTTGCAATTTGATACAGAGCACAGCAATTGTCCATAGAAGGTTAGGACCTATTTGTCGAAGAGCTCACCAAATCATTTTTGACTAGCAAGGTCAAAAACTCTAGGAAATGAAGCAGAAAACAATCTAAATTGACAAGGACATTTTGCTACAGAGATCTGGGAGCTGTTTGCGCAGAACAAGCATCTGCCTGGAAAGCTGCAGAAGACTATGGAAGAGTACGTTCTGGGGGTTTTAAGATGGCAAAGCTTTGCCAAACTAGGTACCTGTATAGTCCTTACAGTGTATGGGGAATGGCAAACCCTTCTAAACTATCCTTTGCCTTTACTGTTAAAATTTGCTTTAATCTCTGTATGATGTTTTGATGAAACGATCTGTGTTCACAGACTGCTAAGGGGAAGAATTACACCTTGACCGCCAGTATGTTTGGTGCACAGGGCAGTGGAAAAATTGCAGAACTTGCACCCCGAAGTTCGCAGACCTCACATTTGAGGGGCCATACCCAGACAGGAGAAGAGACAGCTTGCTTGGTACTCGTGGCACCTGTGCCAAGAACTGTCAAGTTGTCTTGAGTTCGTGGAAGTGTTGGCCATAGCACCAAAGAGTACCTCTATATTTACTGAGTGAACAGGAAAGAGGGACAGCAAGACAACAGTAAATCCAAATGACCTATTTGTAAATGTAGAGGTCATCACATCCATTTCGTAACAGCTTTTGTTAAATAATATTAGCTATATAAAAGTGTTCAAAATTTATATTACTCTAGGCATGTTTTTCTCTGAGGAAAGCTGAAGGCCATTTTGGCTCCTAACCTCAATGTATGTCCTGTCACTGTTTTGAAGGAGAGCTACAATAAGCTGGTGAAGTCAAGCAGAAAATATTGGGCGTAAGTGAGAAAGACAAAAAGAAATCCAGTGTTTCTCCACATAGCTAAAATAGACCAACACTGTTTGCTAGTCGAAAAAAAAGCTGCTTCTTATGACAGCAGAAGCACAAGGTTCAGAGTTTGCCAAGAGAACCAAAGCAGAGAGAAATGCTAAACTGCCTAACTTTTTAATGTCAACACAACTTACATTCAATAGTCAAGTATGAGAATGACCTAATGAGACAGGCGATAACCATATTTCAGGTTCAGTGGTTCTCAATATCAGCACTGGAAGAATGCAGCCGAGACTAGAGACAAGAAGGTTATTTTTAGAAGCACTAATGTTAGGGCAGTGATTAGAAATTATGATGCTTTTCTCAGGTAATAAGTATCTTAACCAAGAAGCGTAATTCCCAACATTTTGAGACAAGACTGCACACCAAAAATTAGGACCAGAAACTTATATAGGAGCACACCTCTACTAAGCAAGAAGCAAAGATTAACTGCTTTCCTGCTTGAGGAAAGAGAAAAAGCGATGTCTCCTGTAAGATTTTCTATAGTGTAACTAGGAACCAGCTGTCTGCTCCTTTGGACAGGGAGAAAAGAAAGAGGGAGCCCAAGAAGCAGGCTAGAAAACTTAAGGCAGGACATATGAAGGAAAAGACCAGCACTGGCGGTTAATGGGGGATGAGGAAGGAGATTTCACTAGAGTCATGGCCAGCCAGCATCTAGAGGATGTAAAAAGTTCTTGACCTATCTCTTTACTCCCAAGCAGGTCTGCGAGAATAGGGAAACAAGTCCATGCCATCAGCAGTCCAGTAGCTCATCATACATATGGTGGCATAACATGGTGAAGTTCCATGCACGTGATTGAGACTCCAACCTTGGGACCACTTTTTGTGGAAAGAAAGTGTTGGCTGTTGGTTTTATTTGGAGAAAAGTGAACCCAGAAAAATATTGTCACCCTGAACCTCAAAAATAAATCCCATGGAGTGGAAGATTGCTTCTGTGTGGCATTTTCTTCTAAACTTTAAGTGAATGTATAGAGGTTTTGGTCTCACCAAAGACATAAAAAATCAACAATGCAATGATCAATATTTCTGAAGAGACATTAAAATTGTCTTGGTGTGTCTGGTATACGTGGTTTATTGAACTTAAGATGAGGTTTAAACTAATCCATCGATATTTTGTGATCTGCCGTTTACAGCTATTAAGCCCTTACATGCATTCATCAGTGGAAACATTAATGGTGACTAGTACTGCTAAAAATTGGGTATTGCAATGGGACTACATGTAACAAATAAATTCTCTTGACCCCAATGAATGTAAAATATTGCTGGGTTTTTAGTTAATACCCAGTGGGATGCAGAAAAGTGTTCCTGCTGGTATGCTAAACTGTTCTGTGATCAATAAAAACTGTATGAGAACATGAGACTGGATAAATAAAACTGTCCGTATAATTAATGTATTCTCTCTCCCTGAGTATTGCATTGCTCTTCTGTACCTCTGAACTTCTGTGCTCCCGCTGCACTGCTGTAGCCATTTCGCATTTTAATCATCTGCTATTTTGTTCTGCCTTCTCCCTTGTCATTGTTTTGTAGTGTGTGAGGGGCAGAGAAGGAGGGAAACGATGTTGTGGTTTTGTCAAATGGCTGCAACTGGGGGGGGGGGAAACCCGAACCTACTAACCAAAACAGTTATACTAGCTCTTATCAGTGACCCACGGTGAGAGCAATAGGACAGGAAGGAGACCTTTTGCTACCAACAGACCGGTATTCTCTACGTCTACTTATTCCAGCTGTGCAGCTCATCATAATCCAAAGCACTTTTGATACAAAATCCTAGGTGTGCCAAAACCCCATACTATGCAAAATGACATTTGCCAACCAAAATATTCATGTGTCTACCCTTTTCCCTTGCTTTTCCACTGTCACTCCTTTCCCAGTCATGTTTTCTCATCTATGGGCTAATGCATGAGTGAGTGTGCCCCCACTACTTGGCATATCTACTCCAGAAGACAATGCCCTTTAATGACATTTTACTTTTGGGCTTTTAAACAACAGAATCTGGTGAACATTTGTGGAGTATCAGAGCAGTGTCATCTCCAAAACAGCTGATTTAGGGTGCCCATTTAACCAGGTGGAAGTGGCCATGCTTTAACAGAGGTGAAATGGCCAAGTCCAATTAGATCATTGGCGCTCATGGATGTAATAGTCCCTCCATGTTCAGTAGTTTTCTCTACTAATTTAGTAAATCTCATTGCCTATAAATTAACCTAATTCTCAGTGTAAGTTGTATTGTGATACTGATTGGCATCACTTTGGCCCATTGGGGAGCAACGATAGCTGATGACCCTGCATGTAGCGTGCAGTAGCTTTGTGGGAAGGAATACGTTGAAGGAAATCTTCTACAAGTAGTGCAGATAAAGATGGTTTTGCTTCTATACGACCAAGACAACCAAGGTGTTTTTTCAGCATCTACCATGCAGAGATAATGCCCCTCTCCAGCAGGGGAGGGCTGGCAGGGTACAGTGAAGGCCGGCTGCTTGCTGAATCTGGGGCGATGGGAATGGAGAGGGCTCCCTGAGCTGGGGGATGTTGGGGCAAGACTCAGCAGCCAGGGCCCATTGCACCACCCCAGCCAGAAGCAGGGGAGCCGGGGGCACCAGGGCAGCCCCAGCCTTGGGCATAAGGTACCTGCCTGGGGATGGCCAAGGCTGGGATGGGACCTCAGCCTTGGGATGGGCCTGGCTCAGCATCGCCCGAGCAGCAGCTAGCAGGAGAAAAATCCTAGCAGCAGCGTGTTTGACCAAAGCTAGAGTACACAGGCTGGCAGTCCTAGAGGCAGCACCAGGTTTCCCAAACTTCACTACTGAAAATTCTTATGATTTCAGAAACATCCCAGAATAAATACATTATTTAAACTCCATTCAAAGCAGCTACTTTGAAAACTCTCTTACATATCTCTAAATGAGCATATATCCTGCATTTAACATAAAAGTATTTACTCATCTCTGAAACAAAGGCCACTAAAGAGCTGAAAATGCAGCTAATTTGCTGTTGAAAGTAGTTTGTCAATTCCTAGTACAAGGTCTTCAAAGGTTAAAAAGCTATAAAGTGATTTGAACAGATTCATGACTGCTGCGAGTGTTCTGGAAGCCCTGGGCATGGTGAAAACTAAAATGTTGCCCTCTTAGTTTTACAGTGTGAAAAACACCCGAATTCAGTCCTTCCTTATCTGGGTATTTATTTTTATAATTGTGGTACCACAGAAATAGATTTGGGGGGCAGAGGGGAGACAGCTGCTATTGTGAAATTATTTATCTCTCTGGCAAACTGGGAGCCTGGGTGGGGAAATAGGGAAGTTCCTGTCAGAGGTATTTCAGACTCTTAGGACTCACTGAATGGATGACAAAAAACATAACTTGAGACAACAGAAGGTATTTAAGTATTGCACATTAGACAGTACATTACACAGTTCCTTTATCCAATGTCCCATGAAATGAAAAAACCAAACACTGTTTGGCTTTTGCTTCTGAACCACTATCCTCACTGAGCGCAAATGGTGAGCCACTTTTCCTGCAGGAATAAGAGACAGTTGTGGCATGTGTAACTGTGTATGCAGTGTGTACACAAGTACGTAAACAATCCCTACCTCCTTCTCCACTGGCACTTTCTCCCCAGGTTTTTCTGTTCTGCTGAATGGGCAGTGTGGTAGTTGCTGTACAAGATCTAAAGAGCAAAAAGTTTTGAACTAGACAGTGCCAGACCAGATATTAATTTGCTCCAATGTGGAGCAAAAGTGTGTTTCTCCATCACTTACTATAGGGAATGGGTAAAGGAAGCTTCATTCTCCCCTCTGTTTGAAGACCCAACTTTGGTTTACTGAAAGAGAGCAGAATTTCATCCTAGATCTCCTGCAAATTCTGGTTCAACATCTAAGTCACTTCCTGCATATACCAAACTCAGAAATGTTCACACCACCTAGTTGAAGGCATCTAAATAATCCACCTCCATTGAAAGCTTAGTCACCCATGGACCCTGTGGGGAAAGTGGAGGGAGGCAGCCCTCTAGAGGTGTCTGTTTTGCCCTGTTGAGGAAACATTAAGCATCTGCGTCCTCATTCCAGTATTTCAGTTAAGCAGCTAAAATGAGAAAGCATGAATTTTTCCCAAAGCTGTCAAAACAGAAAATCCCTCCCTGGCATTTCTGTTATCCAAGTCTTTGAACTATTGCTCCAAGATGTCTTTAGTCACTGCCCAGGCTCCTTACAGAATTCATTGCAGACGGAGGACTTACATGCACCTTTCCCAGAATCCTGTTGTCGTCCACAACTTCAGGACTTCCTGAAGTGAACATAATGAGGAATCTTTCATGCCCAGGTCAGGGTGATGTGTGAACACAGGTGCTGTTAAGCCATGGACAAGGCTCATTATAGGGTTTTCCAGGGCAAGGGGAGGGGAACATTGGAATTAAAATGTATACTGTTCTGGAATGCTTTTGTGTATTCCATATTTTCTATGATGAGATCCTGAAAGGCTCCCAGCTGGTACAGAAGTGCCTTAACTTCTACCAAAACCTGACTTAGAGTTAGGAGCCTGGTTGCCTCTGTATATCGTGGCCTATGGACGATATGAATTTCAGGGATATGAAAAGCTGATGATCTATTTATGAAAGGCCTTGCTTACAGGTGTGAAAATAATGCAGATAAATTTTATTTAATAATGTGGATAAAGTTTAGTTCTGTTTCCTGTATTAACAATAGCTGGCTGCTGTTTGGTATTCCTTGTGCAAACAGTGGATGCCACAGAGTAAGACAGATCATAAAAGGCCAGACTGAATGAAGTTGAGGTTCATCTTGCACTGATGGAGGGGTACAAGATGGCAAGACTGTGATGTAGGTCCACAAAAAGACCGAAATGAAAGAGAGGAATGATAATATTTGTAAATCACACCTCAAAGGCACAGTAAGTTTCTTCCTTCTGCATCAACCTGGCTTGAAAGTCCAAATTACTTTTAACAAAAGTTAGGCTGCAAGGTGCATATGGAGTCTTGAAAAATGTAACCTGTACTCTTAAAGCCTTGATAAAGTAATAAAAGCCTTAAAGAAATGTACAAGCACAGAATATTGCCAGGCAGTTTCTTAGTCTGGGAAGGAAATAGTGACTTGTGATACCGCTGTGGCCTGACTATATGCAAGCGCTTGCGTCAACACCAAGTACTGTAAAGGAGTGCTGGGGACTGATGCAGCTCTGACTCAAGTCTGGGGAAAACATTCCAGTGTCTTGAGTAAAAGCTGGACTGAGGCCTTGATTCTGAGATAAGAGGATGGTCTTTCTCACCCATGGTAAAAAGGCAGGCTGAGTTGTAGTCATCTTGACTTTATTTTTCCTTTTTGTGCTTTTTCACTTTGTAGATGCCCTTGCAGGCTTTTATCTATTCTAGGAGTCCCATGAGACAAGAACATTCACGCTGATTTCATGGAGTGGACTGAGAAGTTTCAAGAGGCTCTCTGAGAAGCACTTTATGCCGCTGGCTAAAATCTGAAATACAAATCTGCAAGAGAATAGGGAATTAGGCTAAGAAAAAAAAAAGAGAATGATACAAGAGACAAAAACAGGGCAATAGCAACAAAACCACATTTGTCTCTGAAGCCATGGGCTATTATATTTTATTCTCTGTAGAGAATAAATATTCTACTTAGGTATCTTCCATTGAAAGGCAAGGAACTGGGGGGCTGGAAACAGATATTGATGGCTCTAAATAATTACTTTTCTAGAAGGGAAATAGAAAGTTCATCCTGTAATGAACTCAGAAAACCACTTACCTGAAGTCACCATCATTTTAAGCGGAACCTCATTACATGTTTATTACTTGAGAAAGAAATACCATATATACAAAGCTTAAACAAAAAAAAAAAAGGAAAATATAGATAGTTTTTTATCTATCCATTCATTTTTGAAGGTCTCCATCACAGCAAAATCTGAGCATCCATGGATCTCAGCCAGACCTTCAAAACATCCAGAGAACGTGTTAGAGTTTCTCTTACTTACTCTTAATGGATATTATTATTTCCTATCACAAGTTGTTTCTGTCTGGAATTTAACTTCTTTTGCATGCATTTTTTTTCACTTTCCACTGGTATATATGAAATGTGTTAGTATTTAGAGTGTACAGAAGTAGGATAAAAATGAATGGTATTTATTTTTCTTTGATTAGATCGAACAGCAAACAGTGTGAAGTTGGGTAGACAAAGAAGCCTGTTATTCCATTTTTGGGTGAGATTAACTGCTAAGTAACACTAAAGCTTGCACAATGGTCCAGAAAACTGCTATCAGACTAAAAGGATAATAAAATGTTTTAGACAGAAATCCAAACAATGATGAATAATGAATATCTAGCGATCTATAGTTCTGACAAAGGTTTTTCTTTGAGGCTATGTGTTAGAATTACATGCACATACATAAGCTCAGAATACTGCAGTACTCAGCATGATTTCTGCACTTGATAAAATGCCTCATAGTAGCACAAAAATAGTATTACACCAGGTGCACAACAAACAGACATGCTACTTTTAAAAAACTCAAGTAAGCCAACTGGAGTGGGAGCCAATGAGAGCAGATGATCGACATATTTATTTTGAAAGCAGGCAGAATGCCTCAACCTTCTTCAGTCACAACTATCTAAACTAAGTCATGGTAGTCCCAGATTCAGCTAATCCCAGTTATGACTCTGTTATTGGGTGAGAGCCTCTTTTACTCGGGCCAACTTTCTCATTTCTCATGACTGTTACCATTTTTGCTTTCACTGTCCATGGTCAGATAAACCTGGGGCTTCCTAAAGCCATGGCCTAAGTTCATATAACTCAATGTCCAAATTAAAACACAGTGAAGTCCACAAATCCTGCTCCAGTAGGCCCAGGCTCCAGGGACGCAAGAAAGTGAGCCAGTGAAACAAAGAAGAGAGTTGACATAAAGTCCAGGGTAAGGGGACATCATTGCTTTGGTGGAGCTGAAGGGCAAAATACTCCTCCTGCCAGTATATATGGCATCTTTGAAAGAGGTAGACAGCAACTCTGAATTAAAACTGGAGGTTCCTTCTCAATAATTTTTGCTGAGCAAAGAAAAATATCTTTGAATATTGGAATTCAGATTCTAGATTTTAATGTGAATGTTCAGGAAATAGATGCTAAGATTGAGGAACTTTAACTTCTCAGGGGGAAGTAATTTTACAGAAAATTTTTTTACAAATAGTCTAGGTGGCAGGGAAAATCATCAGTATAAAGCGTATAATCAAAGCATGGTCAATGGTAGAAAATAGGGGAACAGGGTAAGCATATATCTGGTGAGAAATAACAATTTCCCAGTTTCTAGCATCAGAGTAACTGAGATTCAGCAAAATGGAAATTCTGCTGGTCTAAAGTTATCATCACCTAAAAGTTTTAAGGGACATAAGTGTGCTGCCTGCCAGCTGTAAGGGCAACATACTGTTTGGTCAATTTGATATCTTGGCTTTCAGAATTTATGGATGGTGGAAACATTTGCTGATAAACAACTTAGGTGATGGTGAGGGCGCTTTGTAGAGAACACAAATAACTGCATAGGAGAGGATTGGAGAAAAGAGTCAGACAGGAAAAGAAGATACAAGAACAAACAAGCAGATCTGGAAGTGACATAGAGAAAGCAGTAATCAAAGGGTTTATGTGAGCAGAGGAAAAAGTTTGGGGACTGTGATAAGTAAATGAAGTACAGGAATTGGACAGCAGAGGAGGTGGCTCTCATGGAAGTACCTTAAACACGATACAGTGATTTTACCTTGAAAACAGATTGAAGGTATTGTTGGAGAAAGTTAGGAAACCAGAAAGAAATCAGGAGCGGACTTAACAAAATGGGTAGAGACCTGGAGGTACAGCGAGACTGGCAATGCATAAAGCGAACATTGTTCAGACGTAGAAAGCAAGCTGTTAATGTGGATTTCAGCTGATGTGTTGTGTTGGCTATGAGAAAGGTATCAAAATGGAGGCCCATTTAATGATGTAGATCTCTTCTGGAAGTGTGATAGCATACTTTTGTCGATTAGCATTTTAATGAGTCATAATAAAATATAATATGCGGATGTAATCTGTGCACAAATGCTTGAGGAAATGAAAGGCTGACTAACAACCATTGCATAATTTCAGCATGGAGAAGTTATTGCCCAATTCAGATGTCAAAACCATGCAAATAGAGATGCCTTGGTCCTACTAGGTTAATGTACTATTATAATTTCAAACATCAAGAAACGCAGACAATAATATTTCTGATTTGGATATTTAACCTTTATTCCAGTAATTTCTCTTCTGGAGGAAAAGAAGCCTAGAGCTAAAGCACTCTAACTGAGAATAAGATATTCACCTAATTCTGTGGTTAGGCAAGGGTCTTCACATAATAAATCTGGCAATATATACCCTTAAATCAAAATTTCCAGGACAAAAAGGTCTGCTCTGTAGACCTTCAATCCCTAATTTATTGAACATAGCCATTCTCAAATCCTGAATTCCTTTAGAATGACAGATAGTAATGCTGAGAATAATTTTTTTGCCATTGTTTTTTATTATTATTAGTAAGAAAGTGCCAATTTCTTGAAACCTCAGTGATGTCTGGATTCTGACCACAACACAGAGACCCCAGCTGAAGTTATGTCAGTCAGCTCCTAAGAACAAAAAAACCCATCCCGATAAAAAAAAAAAGAAACTGTTAAAAATAATCCTTTTTTTTTCTCATGATATTTGGTTTTTGTGCTTCATCAGAGTCAAAATGGATTTTGAAATCAGTTTTCCGTTCAGTTGGCAAAGGTTTTTTCTTAAATGACTTTTCTTGCACAATGATATTTAATGTTCCCAAGAATAGCATGAAGAGAAGAGAATACAAAGTACCAAATCAGGGAACAGATAGTTGGGTAAATAGGGAATTTCAGTCAAGGAGCCATTAAGCACACTCCTCTTACTTCAGGAGTAAGTCCTTTTCAAGGACAAGGGAAAAACAAAATGTACAATTCAGCTCCATGGCGGTAGGTGTAACATTTTAATAGCTGGCACGCTGCCTGTATCTGATGCAGTCGTTCAAATAGGCAGATGCTGGATTGGATAAATGGAAGGGCACGTAAGGACACGGAGTCTAGCTCCTTGCTGCATTTATTATCACAATATCTCACCGACTGCAGAACGTGGGAAGAAAGTTCCCTGGATGTTAACAGAGGATTTTACTGACAACCCGAGGTGGAGGCTTTTGTTGTGATTAATGGCAACTGAAGTCATAGAACAGCTGAAACTATTCTATGTCCAAATCAAGTACCGCTTTTAACATTTACTGGAGGAAAAGCCTCTCTCCCCCCAAATATCAACTCAAATTTAACTCACATGATTTATATTCTTACACAGGTAATTTTATACTACCATATTCTATATCAGCAGGTATTTTAAAGCCTGCACACTTTCATTTTTATACAAAAGTCAAACACTTCTCTTTTTTTTGGACTGGGTATGATGGATGGTGTGGCTGATTAGAGACCCCAGGTCTGTCTCGCCATGCTCCATGTCACCCTATAGCACCCAGCTGGTAAAGCTTGGCAATCAGTAGACTGATGACAAGGAAGCTTAGCATTTTAGAGTAGGAAGATGTCAGGTTTTCCTTCTTGTTTCTTATGGTTTTGGGTTGGCATTGACTTTTGTCTCACCCAAGCCACTAGGGATGTGTTTTACCTTTAAAAAAATTATGTAAGCCTCTCTATGTCTCTGGAAATGATTTCTCGTACAAACTTGTTTGCGAGCATTTGATAAGGAAAGGTGATTTTTAATGTGCATGTTTTTTGAGCCTTTGATGGTAGCATACCACACATTTTATGTACATATAATGTTATTGTTACTAAAAAATATCTCAGGAGAAAACCTTTAACCATATCACCCATTTTCTAAGGGAAAATGCTCAGATTTGCAGAGCTGCGTAGCACCTGCTTGCACGAGGTGAATTATAGTCACGGAGGGTGCGATGCCCGTCGCCCAGGTATAAAAAACAGCTTCTTAGAAAGTATGTCCTCAAATATCTGTTGCTGCCATGAGCAACGTCACAGGTGTCCATGAGTCAGCACTGCGGTCCGTCCTATTTTAACGCAGACACTGAAACAAAAACTCAGCAAGAAAATAACGTGGCGTGCAACGGTGGCTATAGTGTGCGCAAGGATCCTCCAGCTGGCTCACAAAATGAATTAAAAAGGAAAGAAAACGTTTATTTGCTCGTGCAGCCCTGGTTTTTAGTGGGGTTTGGGTTTTTTTTTTTTTTTGGTGAGTAATCACTGCTCTCTGCTACTTGATAGCCCAGGCTGGCAGCGCTATGGCAACCGGGCTGCGGGAAGGGCGGAGGGGAAAAGTCGCTTAGCAACTGGAAGCTTTAGACAGGCAAGGCTGGTTTAAAGCACAGCAGTTAAAAAAAAAACCTCAAGAAAAAACAAACAAACAAACAAACAAAAACCACAAAGAAGCAACAATTCCCCCCACAAACAAACCCACAGTTGCTACCATCAGAAAAGATGAGATGATTAAAATATATGAGAGTTGAGGATTTAGAAGAAGAAGGAAAAAAAGGCATGACAAAGCCAATTAAAAAAGGAGATAACAGCTTAGGGAAAAAAAAATTAGAGATATTTTTATGGATCATACTAGATGCAAGCTTCATCAACGGAAATGATAGCCCTAAACCAGCCCAGACTATTCCCTGTCAGATCCCAATACTGTTCCGCAAAGCAGAACTCCATAGGCGGCCTCCCCCCGGCCCCAAAGCTTTGGTGGGGAGTCCAGAGGGGCTCGGCGGGTGCAGCCCCGAGCCCCCGCACGGCCCCTGGGCATGGGTCCCGTGGGCTGCTGGCACCCAGAGCCTGCTGGCAGCCAGGCCGACGCTCCTTGGGGAGGTGGAAGGAGCAGCGCCTGCGTAGTCTTGCTCCTGCTCATTATTATTTATAGCCTTCCTCCGGCATGATAAGGACTCTACAGGCAAGGGAAAAAAAAAAAAAGAAAGAAAGAAAGAAAGGTTATCCAATACACCAATTCAGATTTTTAGTAATAATTTTCCAGAGATGTTTTTCCAGTGCTCCAGGCACCCTAACACTTCATTAATAATGCAGTAAAATCCCAGCAACATTACATTAATCACTCCAGTGGGAACCCAGCCAGTCAGGCACCTCTTTTTCAGTCCTCCATCCTCAGCCTTCTCTAAGCACTGTCTCAAACAGACGTCTTTCACTGCATGCTTGGAAAGTTGCCCAATTTGAGCTATTTTGGACTAACAAAGGGACAATTTCATCCAAAGACACAGAACCCCCACAGAGCTGCTGCCCTCCCCCTCTGTAGTGCAGTGGGGGTTGGGTGTTTCTGCTGACCATGGGCCAGGCAGGAAAACATGCAAGGAGAGACTAAGTTGGTCTAACCTTCCCTCTTAAAGTCTACCTAGAGACCAACAGGGAGCTAACGCGCATCTGCAGATACAAGGAGCCACAGACTCTATGTTCTGCGTACACTGCAAGGTTTAGTTTTGTTGTGATTTGGTTTTCTTGGGGGTTTTTTGTGTTTTTTTTTTTTTTTTGAATGCAGAGAAATCGGTTTACTGTTGGAAAAGCCTGATTAAGGAAAAATGAAAATAGACACTGGGAATGTGTCAGTCTGGTCGAATATCAGCATAGTCAAGTTGCAGGCAGGTTGGCAGATCCGGATGGCATAGTTTTTCTTCCAGCCAAGCAACTCAACAAGCAGCCAGAATGAAGATGCTGCCGGAGCTCCCAGTCCTGTCCTGGCCGCCTGCCTGCTCCGTCCGGCCCCGCAGCGGCCAGCTGCTGATGGGCAGCCGGCTCTCCGGCTGCAGCCTCACCACCTCCCAGGCTCCAGGGTTCCTGGCTGAACCAGTGCTTTTAGGGCTTATAATGCTACAGGATTTTGTGTTCACGTTACCAGCAGCATTGTCTCCCCAGTAGATAATGCTGACTAAATTGATACTTTACAAAGGCACAAAGGAGTCAGCTTGTGACTGATACACAATACTGGTTAACAAGACACATACAATGGTGGTATTAGTGGGAGGAAAGAAAAGCTCAACTTTCTGTCAGTCATAGGTTCATTAGAAAGTAAAGAGTTGTTAGCAGGCAGAAAAGCTCTTTAGATGCATGAAAATGGTACCCGTTCTGAAAAAAAATAAGAAAGGAAAAATTAATCTTGCTTTAATGCTGGTGGGACTAACTCAAACTGTCTCCCTTCAAGTAACCTTTTTTAATAGAATTCTGAAATGTGTACATTAAAAGAAGAAGATCTATGAAAATCCCATTTTTCTTCATTAAAAATGCCCTCAAAGCATCTTACATAAGCTTTGACCAGAGATTCATACTGTCAACCTGAAGATTCCTGAGGAATGTCATATATTATTGTAACACAAATAACTAATAAAAGCTTCTAGAGTTATAAGAAATAAATAACATGAAAGGTATATTATCCTTTCCTTTTGTCTCTTCTAATGTTTTTCTAGAGTTCATGGAGGTCTTACAGTCAGAGGATGTGAGAAGGAGGTTATAAGATGCTTTAAATCCTCTAGTCACACAGAGAGAAAAGAGGCTAATTGTTGCAGACAGTGTGCAAATATTTCTTCCAAAAAACATTCAGTGATTCTTTGATTTAAAAGTCCGAGAGACATACCAGCAAGCCCTAATAGCTGTGTGTTTATGTCATCTTTTTTCTTTCCACAGCTTTGTGCTCATCGGATGAGCTGTCCAAGCCTCCAGCACAGCCTACAAGTCCTGCTCCTTTATTGCTGTAGAGCATTTTTGGCTGACAAGCTGTACAAACCTTACTGCAGTTCTGTTTGCCTTAGAGCAGGAACGTCAAAACGTAACCCACCTCACTCACATGATCTTACAACTCATATAGCCATAGATTTTAACATTGCCCCTGGAATAAGGTACTGCATTCAGTCTAGGATGTAAAAGTCCTGATACAACTGTGAATATGTAGATTCATTCATCTCTCTACATTCTCACTCACCCCTCCACTTGAAAAAAGTCCCAAAGGTAGAAAAGTCCAGGTATTAAAAACACCAGTGTAAGACATATTGTGAACTGCACAGGCACTATCATTTACTGGCCTGCTGGCTGCCAGTGACACCAGTGAGCTACTGGATTAAGCTATATAAGCTGTAAGGGTTAGTTTTGCTTTGCTTTGGATGCCATATGCTGCAGCAAATAATGTATGTTTTGGTAAGGACAGGCAAATGAATTAATTTTTTGTTAAATGGTAACTTTTGGAAAAAGATAGTGGTAGGATCTAATTTTATCATAATTCTCACCATTTGTTTTCTGTAACAATATTCTAAATTATGTATGCCCTTAGAGGACAAATAAAAACAAAAATATGGAAAAATGAACTTGATATATGTAACTGAAGACTGACATAACAGATCCAAAAGTGAGCTAAGGTTGCTCAGACCACCTGTTTTCTTTGGTAAATTTTGAGTATTTCACCTTGAAAACTTAATGGTCTTCACCAGAAGCTTCTTGCTCCCTGAAAAGCCTGACCTTCTTCTGCTTCTCCATGCAGGGACACTGTATTTATTATGATGATTATCATTGCTGGGAAAGCCTGTGAAGACAAATGTGTTGCCCGAGTACCATCTAGTGGAGGGAATGCTGGAGAGAGATATAAATAAACATGCTGGATCCACCACCTCTTCAGGGGCTTCCCTGGCCTCCCTCCCTCGCCCGCTTCGCCACTGTCCTCTCTGCTGCTGCATTCACATCCACTGCTGAGCACTCACTCCAGAAGTGATTGAAGAATTTGCAGAACGGAGAAGAAATTATTTCAACTGGGAGCCAAGCCCATCAGGGCAGTGTTGGGTCTTTTAGGAAAGAAGATGCAAGACTGATAGTCATCTTCAAGTTGCACAGAGACTTTTTCAAAGCTCTCTTTCCCTGAGCCCCACAGAGACTACCTAAGACTGAAATGCTTTTCAATAATACAGATCATCAAGCTTAAGAACATTTTGAAATTTTACTCTGTTTTCTGAAGAAATTTATAGGCAAACCGCATGTCAGTGATGCCACCTGTTTCTTATTTGACAGCAACCATCTGGACAGCAAATACTCTAAAGCCAAGAAAGTCATTGCAGCCTGCAAAGCAAGATAGAGAGCTGTAATTTAAATGCCCGAATGTCAACCACAATATGAAGAATTATATGTGGCCCAAGGGAGGGATGTATAAAATGGAAAGCATGCCTATAGCAATAAGCCTTGCATTAGAGGAGACAATGATTAAATAAGTAATGTAGGAGTTTGAATGGGCTCCTACTTACCCTCTTTCTGTTTGCAACCATGACTAGACAACGGAGAAGGTCTTGCCAGAGATTAGAGCAACTTAGAGGTGCAGGAAGCAAAGCAAAAGTAGCAAAAAGCCAAGTGGATGCACCTCATGACCTCATTCTTTCACACCCCCCAGGACAGCAGTGAAGTAAACAGTCTGTGCCCTCGGCTCGGATGCAGCTGACTTCTGGCCTCTGGCTGCTAATCTGACTCTCTCCTGCTCCTAATCTTCCTCCTCAGTGTCCTGTCAGTCTTGTGTTTACCTTCTCCTCATTTCCTTCTACCCATCTCTCAGTTTATTTGGTTCCTAAAGATTAAAATAAAATTAAAAAATAAAACCAGAAAGAGCACTAGGAGAGTTAAGGCCTGTACTTCATTGCAGCAGGGCAGTGGTCTGCAGAAGAATAAAATTCAATAGTGAGTATATGGCAGTAAGGCTAGAATAGGGAAAACATTGGAAATTGAAATCTATAATTTGCTTTTGGAAGGTGGAGTACTGGGCCAGGCAGAATAAAAAAGCAATGATTTTTAGTGCTGCTTGACTAGCTGGCAATCTTCCCATCTTCAGACTGAGTGCTAATTTTTAAACTATGCAAAGTGTCTCCTGGGAGCCTATCTGTAAATGAGACCCAGGGGAGGCAGTGCAGGCTTCAGTGATGGGCACTAAGCACCGCAGAAGTGCCTTTAAGGTAGCAGTGAGGCAAACAAACCAACAACCCTTTATTTGGATTCTCTAAGTTCCTTATAACAGTAGTGGCCACAGGGCAGTGGTCAAGAGAAGAATTACCAGTGACAAAAAGAGGAGGGAACTACTGTCAAACAACAAGGTAACAGTGTTCACTATAGTCTTAGGCTGTAGCTGTAGCATACGTTAGTTATGATTAGTATGAGAGCTCCAAGATATTTTGGCATCAAACTTGAGGATCTGATGCTCTCATCAGGAGATGGAGAAGGTCTTTCCCATGAAATTCTCCCAGACATAGGTATCATGAGAGTGTTATCTCCATGGATGTGGCCTGTGCTCCATCCCACTGAGACAGGCAGCCCTACCTGACACTTGCCGTCCCTCAGAAGACTTTGACTAGGCCTCTAAGTTAAAGTCTTCTTTCCAAAGCCTCGCCTTCAGCACCAAGGGGGAGTGTGCCTTCAGCGGCCAGCTCTGTGCTGGAGGACCTTGAGGGACAAGGCCAAGCCAACATCTCTAGTAGTCTCAGTAGTGTGTGGAGATGCTAAAAACCTAACGTGGCAATCTAGACCAAAATTATTGCTGCACATACATCTCACACCTAAACTGTGTGACTTTGTATGAGAACATTCCACTAGACCGGTGGCTTTGCAAACCACGCCCCAAGACCTGCTAAGCGAAAAGGTCTAGAAAGGATAGCGTGGTAATTCCTGAGACCATGCGCCTAGAGGAGATGGCATGGTCAAGGGTATCAATGCTACTAACTGTGCAGCCATGCAATATCCCTAAAGCTTAGTCTGCAAGAGGAGGAGGGAGTAGAGTTAAGCACAGGCAAAGGGAAGAGAGATAAAGAGCAGGAAAAGCCCATCTGTCTCTGCTATGTGATGAGTCCCATGGCACTTCCCTGCTGTGTCTGTAGGCTGCACTGCCAACTGACTGGATAGCCTTATGCTATTTCCAGTGTCTTGCTGGGAAAAGGAGGGGACATTCGAGATCAATAATAGAGCTTTGGCTAGGTTTGCTGAGCAACTGCTGGCATGTGCTGTGCTACTCATTGGCAAGATCTAGGAATGCTACCAAAAGCACTCTGCTCACTGGGAATTGCCTTTACTAGTCTGGAACTGGCTGCAGAGTGTCCTGCATGAGAAGTTTGTTTCCCTCTCCTAACACAAGTCACTGCACATGGCAGGGGGAGAATATAATGTTCCCACAGGAGCATGAAATCCCAGGAGCTCTGCTCAGCGTTGGTGTAAAAAGGTTTCTCTCCAGTCTTGGTGTTTTCTCTGCCTCTGTTCCTCTATCCTGAGAAGGGAGCAGTGCCTCTTTTGTCCCAGTCTGCATGCAAGAATCTCCTTGGTCAAACTGGTTTCTTTAGGATCCTGTCCTGCAAGTGCCAACCTCTCACTGGAAAAGCACCTGGAAAGCTCTCGGTGCTTGAGAGTGAGAGATTGCGTGTTATGCAATGTCTTCTTCTTGCCTGACAGAGGTTATGGTATATTTAGCCTAGCCCAGGTGGTTAGTGCTCTCAGCTCATCATTCCCCAGCACTTGAAACACTGGGCTTCTGGGCTGGAAAAACAGCAGTGGTAGAAACGTGGCCAACGTTTCGGAGCTTCTTAAGCTCCTTGGACACCAAAATAGAGACCCTCAGGCTGAACTGTGAAGAGCTGTACACCACAGTAAGCTGCATTGTCTCCCCAGTTCAAGACAACAGGGGACGGACTTCTCTGCTGAGCTCCTGGCTCTCACCAATGCCTGGGCTCACTTCTGCAAACTAGTTCGCTCCAGGACAGCATGGACAAGACTGCATGAGGTGCGACTCCTTCCATCCTACACAATCTTTCAATGCTATCCCAGCAGGTTTTACACCCTCAGACATGCCATACACATATGGGGCTTCATGTCACAAAGCCACCACTCTGGCATGCTGCAACACAGGTTATACATTACTTCAGACATCTTCAACTGGTAAAAAACCACATGAAAAGAAATATTTTCCACTGGACCACATAGGCACCATATGGGATGAGACAAGTTGCAGGGGCAAGAGCTATGTAGCACGTTTGTGCTTACCACTTGGCCTCAGCACTGAGGATTAGCTTCTGGCTCTCTTCTATTTAGCAGTGTAGCCACAGGGTCTAGGTAACCTCCTCCAGCCCTATCACAGCTAGAGTTGTAATAACATAATCCTATTATTCTTAATATAGCTCAAGCTTAGGAAATCATTGTCAAATTCAGCCATCTTCCGTAGGTACACTTTCAGGCTCTTTGAAGGATAAGGTTCAGTGTTTCTGAAGAATCATTTCATGTTCGTTTAGATCCATATCCTGTATCAATAAATGCATTGCAGGCCAAATAATATATGTATAGAGGTGTGGTTCTTATTTCTTCCAATTTCTTTTATATTTGAGGAGATTGCAGGTTGCTTTTTTTTTCTATCAAGAAAATGTATGATGTGGCATGCATATGGCTATGATATAGATGCTGTATTTGGAATTACCAGAAAGATCAAATTTACTAGGCATTTAAAGAGGTTTTCAAATGAAATAATAAATCAAACATCATGGGGCCAACAGTGTTCTGTTTATACTGTAGCAGCCAGAGTGAAATTAATTCATGAAAGCAGAGCCAGAAGGATTTGGCCAAACACCTATTTACCTTAAGGAAGAGTTAAAAAAAAAAAAAAAAAAGATACTTTGGGAGGATGTCAGATTGATAGCATAAAATGCCCATAACCAATAGTAAAATTCTACTCAGTTAAATAGATGCCATCTGTGTATTCTGGCATTTGGTAACATAAACAGCTTTTGATATATTTGGACTTAGAAGCAAAACTAGAACCGGTAAAGCTTCCAGAAATCATAAAAGGGAATAAAAAAGTATGAACTCACACATTTCAGCAATTAATATTTCACATTTGTAAGTCAAACTTTGTTCCACGACTTTATGACAGAAACAAAAAGAGGGACTACAGTTACAGCAGCCAGAAAATGTCTTTGTCATTGGCAAGGATTAAGGAAAGAAGCATGAGAAAGTGGCTACAAGAGACTCAGTGCCAGAATATAGCCCAATAGGCAGCCGTGATATGGATCCAGCCTGCTATGGTCTTGCCTGAGTCTGGGTCATCTCTATTATGACTGGACAGCAGCACTGTAACATAAAAACTATTTTTTTCATCATAGTTGTTTGCATTTGAAATGTGAGCTTCTAGTAACTTGATTAACCCATGAAGCAAACATAAGTTGGTCCAATCTATGTTATGGGAAGACTAGTCTAACTTATGTGCCCACTTAAATCTCTGTGCTTACCTTATCTGAGGTAGCTTAAATTGACTTTCCTTAAGTCTTTTAGAATTCCTTTTGCTAAGTGGAAACATGTTAAAACTCCATTTTGAGGCAGATTTGTTTGGGAAAATGTAATGAACCCATGTATGGAGTATCATTTTGGAAGGAAGACCATATTGGAAGAAGATACTATTTACCATCTTAGCTAATTCAAAACGCTATTCCCAAACACTACTGAAGTGCAGTCGGTTTTCAGAGGAAGTCTGGTAACTGTTTATACAAATCTACCAACAATATGTAATAGTTTTATACTTGGCAGAGAGCCAAGGAAATGCCACCAGTGTTTGAAACAGCAGGAGTAATATGCCTATTGCCTGTCTCAACTGAATGTGATACAGAACACTGAAGTTAATATAGCTGCTCTATGGGGGGGGGGGGGGGGGGGGGGGGGGGGGCGAGGAATAATTGGGCTTTGAAATAAAAGGAAGTCAGGAATTTTGATTTCCTTGCTCTCCAGCTGACTGCTCTCAAAGAGCACCATACCTTTTCTCAAATGCACACGAGGGACCCGAGAGCTGGCAGTGCCTGTAACCTGCCTGCATCTCGGTGCTGTCTGAATCATGGGACATTTCTTTGCTGTAGGCTGGTAGGGGGTTTGGTGGTGATGGATGGCGGCAGACCCAGCCATAATCAAATGTGGGCTGCAGAGAAATGGAGGTTGGCTTGCATAAAGTGATGAAAGCTGAAGCAGATGTGTCTCAGACAGGTACCTATACATAGATAGGGTGCATTTCACAAAGAGGTGCTTTTTTAAACCAAAAGTAGTTATTTTATTCAAAGTACCAGAGAAAATATTTTTTAAAAATACAATGTTGATTTTCAGTATTTTCTGAGGAAAAGAGGAATGACGTGATCCACAGAGAAAATTTGGCAGTAGAATGCTCTGTGTTCTGCTGAATAGCTAAGATAAAACTCTTTAACATTCATTGCAGATGAACTGGGATCCAGGCAGCTATTATACAGTACAATTGCGAAGGAAGCGACTGGCTTCAGTCTCCAAAAACTGAGTGCAAGTTGTAGCATCATGAATGACACATCAAAAGACCCTGCAATGAAAGCCTGATTTATGGCAACTCAGTTTTAATGGCAAAAATCAGCTTCCTGCTTTGCGTTGAGCTAGGTTGGAAAGTCCTAAGCAAGATGGACAATCTGTCCAAAAGTCTGCAAGTACCAGATATTCTAAGAAGTAAATTGTAAAAAAAGATTTTACAAGGCATTTTGTGAAAATATTGACTGCACTAAAACTCTTTAAAAAACCGGTGTTGTGTACCCATGCTGAAGAAATTACACAGTCATTTATGAACTCTGCACTGAAGTTGTAAATGTAAGTATCGACATAGTAGCTGTGCTATACTTCATATATGATAATGAAACATTAATCTTGGGAAAAACAGTCCTTCAAAGCTGTAAGCCTTGGTCCTGCATACATTTTGTTTTTTCCCATTGAATTTGCTAAAAAAGGCAGAGGGACAGACATCATAATTTCCCTTCTGCCAGCTGAAAGGATTTTATTGCGACACTGAAAATATGAAACGCTTTGTTGAATAGTTGGCACTAATGTCTGTTTTAGTATAGAGGGAGCGTGGCAGTTCCTTTTCATGGTGTCTGGAGAACTTTCATCAAAGAGGGACTCCATAAACAACTGCCATGTAGAGTCTTTAGTAGGTAGAATGCTATTTAAGTAGTTAATTTAAATGTGAGGTAGGGCCCTACACATTCAAAAAGTTCTTTTTTACCCTCTGGTTTCCGAAAAGGATCTTTGTCCAAATATAGTTTATAACATATCATACAACATATTTTAATAGAATAGCTGGACGGGCTGTTTTTCGTCTAAAAACTAAAGGGCCCCACCACCATCATCATGAATGCTGCTTTACCTTTGAGGTTTGGCAGGCTTTTAAGGTCACCCCTCTCTTAAATTTGAAAATGCTTGCTCACATTCAAGTTTTCCTGCCAGGAGGACTCAATTCATTAACTTGCACTTATATGGATGGCTATTTTACTGTTTCTTTAACTGAACTTTTATGCTGGCTACCTGCTGTGTCCTGAGTGCTGCGAGCGTTTCAGAAAGTAGGTGCATGCTGTGAAGGCAGCCCTCTCTGTAAATAATGTTCCAATTAATAAGACAATTATACAGCACTGCAGTACTTTATTGATGTTCTCTGTTACTGCAGCGTTGGTCAGAGCACAATAGTTAAGAGAGCATCAACATTTTCTTATAAGCCCTTCTCTCCAGAAGCTTAGACTTAGAAATTCATACCACTCTAAAATTCAATACTGAAGAAGCAGAAAGCCATGCATTTTACAGTGTTTTTATAGAAAGTTGTTTATAGATTATATCAATAAAATTAAAATGAGAGGAAGGGATTTGGTTTAGAGTCTTTTAATATGAAATGCTTTCTACTTTATGGGTTGTAAGAGTAAAAACAGAATGGAAATGTATCTTCAGTTACATTTTAAAATGTTTACTATAACCCTCCAAAGGCATTTTAAACTGAAATTTTACAGGGCATTAGTCTGTTTTATGAATGGGTCCTGGAACAACTGTAGATTGGAATTTCTAAGGCCCAGACACAACCTGTAAAGACCTGGTTAGAATTTAGTCCAACATGAAAGGTCCCGCACCCTGCTGCTGAACTGCTGTGTCACCCTGGGGATGCCTGCTGTCTACAGCTGCTTTGCTCTTTTGGTTTAAGTTCCCCAAATGATTAGGTTTGTGCTTCCGAGCACATGAAGAGTTTCTGTCTAAACCACTTGGTACCTATGGCATGCCTTTGCCCAAAAGAGATGCAAGAAGTAATGGCTTGCTTTCCCTCTGGGCCCTGACACTGTAAGGGAGCCTCAGACTATTCCCTCCTGCATGATGATGCCTTGAAGGGCTATTGAAATCCCACTACTGCTTTCTTTTAAAAAATGGGAGAAGATTTTGTCTTTTTTCCATATGACAGCTTTCTCATCAAATTGTCAGAGAACTAATAGGAGAGGGAGGACGTCCAGATTGAGGTCAAGAAATAAATGCAAAAAAGAAAGCAGAAAGAACAGACCTTACAGCCCAGTGACGAGAACATGTGCACGGAGGCGACAGGCCTGTGTCTTTGCATAAAGTACAGATACAGTCTTCCATCATGTTCACCTGCATGTACATTTCTATATACACAAATATACACACACATTTAAATGTGTATATATAAATACACATTCATTTTAATCAGTTAAAATGTTACGAGAATCCTGTAAAGTGTATTTCAGATGTAATCTACATTTTTCCATGCCTCTGTTGCAGTTCATCCAGCCATTATGAACATTTTAATTCTATAAGATGTCAAATGTCTCTGTTGTATATTTGTGCAAATCCCAGAGAGATGCAAGGCTAATACTCAGTTGGGATCCTTCAGCTCTGTGATAATGTTTAATAAGTATCAGTTTTGCTTGTCTTGTGCACACATGTGGTTATGCATTTTTCAGATTATCTGTTTAGAAATCCTGCTTCTTCCTGTCCTTATCAGCTCTCACGGCATTCTTGCACGTTATTTACTATGGCTTAGATTTTACAGTATAAAATACAGAATGCAAACTTCAGAAGCTTTTCTAATCTACTTGATGTAAAATCCACTGAAGAAACACCTGTCCTCAGCACCATTTGCCTGACAGGGTGAAGCTGTTCTTTAAGCTGACCATCAGCCAAACCACATGAATTTGCATTATTGGTGTCAAAGAATGGGGAAAAAAAAGCTGTTCATGTGCCTGCATTCACTTTGCAGGAGCACTCCAAGGTCAGCTACTAAAACCAAGCTGTGACCCTCCCTCCAAATTCATTTGGCCTCAGTTTAAGTGCCTGTGGTGGTGGGGGCACCTGAGCTGGGCATCTCATCTCCCATTGTATCCAAAAGTGGCCTCATCTGTGGTGTTATAATTTGAAGTGGAATTGCTCACTATAGGATAAGGTGACTGCAGCCTATACACTACTGAATGCATTGTCCAGCTTTCCATCCCCCATGAAGGCAACCTGGATTAATTGTTCAGCTGTAGTGAGGTGAAGCCACCTCTGACTTCAGCACATTTGGAGTGCTGTGTCCAGTTTTGGGCCCCCCAGTTCAAGAAGGATGTGGAACTACTTGAGCAAGTCCAGCAGAGAGCTACCAAGATGATCAGGGGACTGGAGCATCTCCCTTATGAGGAAAGGCTGAGAGACTTGGGTTTGTTCAGCCTGGAGAAGAGAAGACTGAGGGGGGATTTCATAAATACCTATAGATATATAAGGGTGGGTGTCAGGACGATGGGACTGGACTCTTTTCAGTGGTGCCCAATGAGAGGACAAGGGGCAATGGGCACAGACCGGAACACAGGAAGTTCCAGCTAAACAGGAGAAAAAACATCTTTCCTGTGAGGGTGCCAGAGCAGTGGCACGGGCTGCCCAGGGAGGTTGTGGAGTCTCCTTCCCTGGAGACATTCAAAACCCACCTGGATGCGTTCCTGTGCCCCCTGCTCTGGGTGTGCCTGCTCAAGCAGGGGGGTTGGACAAGATGATCTCCAGAGGTCCCTTCCAACCCCTACCATTCTGTGATTCTGTGGCAGACTGGCAAGCCACCTTGTATCGTGTATAGTTATGCAGTTTTTTTTACACTGGATCAGTATGGTGAAATCTTGAGGAGAAAAAAGAGAGCTCTACATTTATTGCATATATGAAAAACCAAGGAAGTGGAAGAACTAGCAAAGCTAGCTAAGCTACTGACAACAGCTCTTACGGGGCTGTATGGCAAGCCAGGTCCAGAAGAACAAAAACCACAGAGCTGTTCCTTCCCCATGTTGCAGAGAAGGTTTTTGCTATCAGCCACACTGAATGTCACTGAAACTCATCATGTTTCAGTACCTGGATGCCCAGCTCAGGATGCCCCGTGCTACAACACATGTGGGTTGCTTTGTGTTTGCCTGCAACTTCATACCAATAGTTTAGTCTAAGGGATTTATATCTCTTGTGTGTTTCAGAAATGCTGGCATATGAACTTGGCATAGCACAGATAAGAATATATGCAAAAGTAGAAGCCGTTTTCATCATCTGGGCAGAGGAGCACTGCTAAGCACGCCACAGCTAACCTGCTTGCAGGGTGCTTTGCCTGCCTCCTGTTGTCCCCCAGCTCTGGCAGGGTTGTTGTCAGTGCAGTGTGGAGACCTTGGGTAGCACTTACATCCTTGCTCACTTTAATCAGGCTGACTCAAGTGCAAAATAATGTCGCATTTGAAAAGACAAATTGTATCAGTTGAACCATTACTTTGTGAGGCTACACATGAAGGTCTGCCAATGTCTCACTAGCGTGAGACTAAGAGAAAATATGGGCCATTTACAGGCTGTTCTTAATGAGTTTAGTCTATCCATGCCTGAAAAATATAAGGGGTTTCATTAGGCTTTCTGGGGGTGCAGATATTCCCTTTGTTGGATGTTCAACATAGCACAAAGGAGGGGTGCTGGTTTCTGTAGGGCCTGAAACAGAGGAAAGATGATGGTGGGGAGGAGAAAGAAGAAGCACAATGCAGCAGGAGACACAAATACACCTCAGTAAAGTGATCTTCTCCTAATACATTGCCCCTTCTCACTCCTGTTGGTAGGAAATGAAAGCTTCTGGAGGAAGCCAGGTTTCCCCTTCATGGGGGGTAGTGGAAAGGCATGGAAGCACTTGGGCTGGGAGCATTTCCACTTGTGTATGGCTGTGGAGAAGAGGGCAGTGGGGAGGGAGGTGTGCCTAGGAACCAGGCTGTCCTGCAGGCTGCCGGGAAAGGTTAATGTCCTTGCTCCAGGGTTTAGGTGAAAAAATGTAGTGACAGCTATAGAAGGTTGGAGAAGGAAGGATGAACAAGCCAGCTTCCACCACTGACCTTCTCTCCACCAGGAACCAGCAGAGAGCAACAACAGCTCTGTCCTTGTCACACCAAAACCCCTGCTGTCCTGCATGACTAATGACTAATGCAGTTTATCCCTGGCAGCCAGGGCTCAAACACTATTTTGGGTGCCAATCATCACATCATGCAGCAATTTTATGGAGGGGTGTCACACACAGATCCCAATGCCTGTTATGGAGATTGATGCGGCTGGAAGTGCTGAGCAGAATGTCTATTTTTGTGCTGTTCCTGTTACACAGCTGAACAGCTGGCTCTGCGCTCTGACAGCCACCGAGGAAAGCCCAGCATGGCTTAAGAGAAGAGAGCAGCTCACAAGAGAGGTGCTGCGTGAGTTATTGTGATGCCCCAGTCAGGTTGGCAAGATCCTTGAATTTCTTTTGGTAGTGTATAACAAAAGCAATAGAAGCAGAAGAAAGAGTAAGAGAACAGAGACTTCTATGACCACTTTATAAATATGTAGATATGTATTTTAAATATTTTTTCGTTAGGTTTCTTCAGGCACCTTGCTTTGGGCTTGTGTATGACACGACTTTTTAATTTCAGTGTTATAGTATTATTCTGGAAGTACTTACTATGAAAACTATACATTCATAGAAGCTTTTTTTAAGGAAATCCCAGTCTTCTGATCAGCTCTGTGGTGAGAGACTGTTGTATTAGGTCACTTGTGTGATTACTTTCCAGTGCGTTCCTTTGCACAGCCTTTACTGTAAGCCAAAGACTTTGCCAAGAAAGGAGGCCGAAACAAGGGTGAAGACTGATTACAACAACATTATTTATAACGACCATAAAATTAAGTCTTATCAAGTGACAACATTATCCTGTGGTAATAGGCAAGTTCTTCTTTGTTTGGAACATCTAATTTGTATATAAAAAATTCAGGCTGACAACTGAAGCATGACGGTTGATATGTGCAAGATGACCTGCTTTCCAAGGTTTAATGCATTTATTGCAGCTCTGAAAGTTTAGACGGACTGTTTACGTGCCTAACCTGTGGCCCAAAATGTATGACGTTTGCAAACCTCATAATGTTTTCAGCAGCTACATTTCAGGCTATTGAAAACCATTAGTAATGCACCACAATAACTGGTTAAAAGAAAAACGTGCTGTTCAAACAAATCTCCATTAAACTGTCATCTTTATTTTTATACTTCTTTTATTGCTATTATGGGGATTTGTGTAATATTTCTCCGTTTTCTCCATCTCTCCATTAGGAAGAGGTAGAAAGTGACGCCTAAATGGCCTTTTTTTTCATTATTTAATTGTACACAAGTTGAGCACTGTGCACAGAACATGGAAATAACACATAGCAGTGCTGGTTTTGTTTGCAATTAGGTGATGCAGAGTTGTAAAGCAAGTTCAACTACAACTCCTGCAAATATCACAATGGTAACTTATGTCTGCTTCTTGCTCATGGGCAAATATCCTTCTCCGGGGCCAAATAAACTACAATGATTCTGGCTCATGCATTAACAGCAAATAAATGTCAAGCTGGAAGAATAGGAATTTTATTAGATTGAGATACAAATAATGAATGGCATCATAATTAAGCTTTTAGTATTTAATCTGTAAATGAAAACAAAATGACAGAAAAATGCTGCCTGAGCAGGCTGTCAGAGCACTAATTTTTTAAAGGCCAGGGAAGAGCCCCTTCCTGCCTTTCCTGTGGTGATGGCCTCCCCGGGGTCTCCATTGTCTCCTCCCCACAGGACAAGGAACAAGGGCTTAGGGCTTCCCCACTGTACAAAGGATCCAGGCCTCATGGGAGGGATGGTCAGGGCGATGGGGGGCAGCTGGGCTGTGCTGCAGGGAGGGGAGGCAGAGTCTGGCTGGCAAGAGAGGGAGGAAACCCAACCTTTCTCCCAGGTGCCCAGCAAAGGGCAAGGGGTGGCACAGTCACTGGCAGCAGCAAGGAAAATGGCAGCGGTACGTAAGGAAACAAAATCTTCCCCATGGAGGTGGTGAAGCATTGAAGCTGTTTGCCCAGAAAGGTGATGGATCCTTGGAGATGTCCAAAATTAGACCAGTGTTCATTATTCCAGTTTTCTGTACAGAGAGATGGACATCGGCAGCACCACAGTCTTTTGCTCTGCACTTGCATCTGGCTGGGTTAGAACAGAGATGTTGTTTAAAAATACTGTTCCCCATAGCAGCGTGACGCTGGCAAATATTTCTGGTGTCGAGCTGGCCTTAGCCACCCATGCCTCCGCAGTGCCTACTGACAAGTCAGGCTATGAAGGTCAGAATATCCTATAAACTGCATAGGATCTGCCTTTTAGCTCCTGCCAAGTCACTGCTCGTGACTGCAGGGGGAAACAAATGCGTGCCCTTGGCAGCCGTGTGGCTTTTGCTGTGCTACAGTATTTAATCACATGCTAGGCCTAGTATCTGATACAACAAGCTTTTCTTTCCCCACTCCGGTTTTGTAGCTCTTTTGCAGTTCTCTTCCCAGTCTTAACACTCATTTCAGTGCTTATCTCACTTCTGGAAGTCTTTAGCATAGCACTAACTCTATCTTTTGATTTTCCTCTGTGAAACTCCAGACTAAACATATAAATTATTGATGTAATAAAAGCACCTCTAAGTTACTTTTTTAGAATTTCCTTTTAACAGAAGCAAAAAAATCTAGGCTGCACCAGGACAGTTTTCCAGCAGAACCACGCTGGTGAAAAACTTCCAGTGCTTTCTGTGGAGGCTAGGGTTTGGTGAACAAGGTTAGTGATTAATTACAGCTGGGAATATCTTTTGGGAAAAAACTCCTTTGCCTTGAAAATATCACAGTATAATCAGCCCACCGAAGAGCATTTTCAACCATCATACACAAAGTTCACACAAAATATTATCACACATTAAACTGTAACATCACAAACGTCAGTTGCCATTGAAGGCTATGGAGCTGATCAACAATTTAATCAGAAATTTGAAAGTACTGAAAGATTATATACTCCTTAAAAGACAGCAAATGACCAAAGAGTGTTCCAGCTATATTCATTCCATTCTAGCTGCACATTTGCACCATCTTTTTGACTTTTGTAACATTTTCTTGACTTTCCTTGAAAATCTGGCTGTTGGACTAGATGAACATTGTAGGTCCTTTCCAGCTGAAATTTCTATTCTATTCTATTCTATTCTATTCTATTCTATTCTATTCTATTCTATTCTATTCTATTCTATTCCATTCCGGTCTTGGTCCCTGCTGAAAGGCAACCTGTTTCTGAAGTTTAAGCAGGAATGTTAGATGAGCTTTGAGCAGGAAGAATACTGGAAAAAATACCTCTTCTGACCTAAATATATACATATATATTTGTATATACATACCTTATTGTTTTTTCTAAACAACTATTTTGGCAAAGCAGCTGGGGAAAGATACTTAAATTTGGCCAGAAAATAGCCAAAAAGAGGGCATTTTGGCACTCTGCTGTATATTGTCTTACTTCATAATGATGATCCTTTAAAAAAAAAGTGTGGGTTTTTTTTTAAATACAATACAAATACTGCTTTGTATGGACTAGCTGTGCATTGACCCTAAGGCCCCAGCACATGAGGCTCACTGTATAGCTTACTTCTCCTTCAGCTGTCACGCACTCAGCAAGGTATGGAGCAGGCTTTTGTAGATGACAGCAGGTAAGGTAAAGCTGATTGCAAACATGAGAGTAAGCTCTCGCATTCCTATCAGTAGGAGCACAAACAGTTGCAAAGAGAGAGGGGGAAAAAGCGCCCTTTCCAGAAATTATTTTAGTGTCCGTATTTACTGTTTTGGCAGTTTTCCCTCTGAGCTCCTAGCAATGAATGATATTGTGGGAATTATTATTGTTAGATTTGGGTAACATTTTTTTGAGAGAACAGTTAACATGGCAAAAATGGTGGGTTTGTTTCTCTCCAAACCAATACCAATTTTCTCCTGTTTTTTTTTTTTTTTTTTTTTTATCTGGAGTTGGGGCTGGGGTGGAATGGGAAGCTATGGTCATAAGCCTTGCAGACAAGTTCCTGCTGCCCTGACTGGGTGGCCAGCAAGCTACATCACTCACTTGGGAAGTGGGGAAACCAAGTTTAACCTCTGGTACTGCCACCAGGGTTTTAACCCCAAATATCCTGCTTCTCAGGGGCATGCCATCCCCTCCTTGTTATAAGATAAGGAGGATGGAGCAGGAGAAACAACTCTCTTGTCAATGGCACCTTGAGTGACTCGAGCATCCAGTGGAGCAAGGAGGAGAGGCGATCACCCCAACCCTAGGTGAGCAGCCAGCTGTCCCCAGCAAGCAACGACACTCCTTATTCTTTCATTTCCCAAAGACTTTGTAACAACATGGAGTTGTGCTGCAGGAGAGGCTGGCCACCAGCCAGCCTTAGACATACTGCTTGGGTAGCAGAGGCTGGCAAATAGAACTCTTCCTTAGGACAGGCAACTGTGCTCTCCCTGAGCTGTTGGGTAAAAGCTAGCAGGAGCTGGTCAGCTTTTGGGAGGCTTTCGGTAACATAGTGTAGCATTTTATTTCTTTTGCTTGTCCTGATGATCAAAAACTTAGCTTATTGTTTTATATTACAACATACCTTAGTTTTTATATTTACTCGTTGAGTGTACACTCTGTGAAAAGTGAAAGAGGATTAAGGTGTGTTTCAGGATCTTATAGTTTTACTTTTTTTAAAAACAAAAACACAGTGTGAGAGTGGAAGGAAAATCCCTGTAATTATTGCCAAGAGTACAGCCCAAGTGTTTATACAGCACCACAGACACCAATACGGTGCCTGAACACTGCCCAAAGGGCAGTGAGTGGCCTGGAGGCCATTTGCTACATACAATTTGTCTGCCTTTTTCTGTCCAAGGGAATTACCTTGTCAGGAAGTTTCTAAACTGCATTTTATTAGGGTTGGTGGTTTTTTTTTGTGATGTTTGATCAGTTCCATGTATTTGGTGCTGAAGTCAAAGTGAGGAGCAGAGTACCTCTGCTGGGATGGAGCTGTTGGTACTGGCATTGCTGATATCCAGGGCAAAGTGAGTCTTCAGCAAGGGAATCCTAGGGCCTTTTCACAGCCTGCAGGAACCCTCCTTCGGGGGTGAGGTTTACCTTCACCATGGAGGTCTCGCAGTGTACCATCTCCTCGCAGGACAGGTCATGACCCTTACCTTAGCACTTCATTTGGGGATGGGCTTCACTGAAGCATCCTGAAGGTAAGGACAGACCCTGTCACCATGAACTGCTGTTGAGTGGAAAGACATTGTAAGCAGGAGATGGCACGGCTGAGCTGTTTGCAATAGTCTTTGCTGCTGAGGAGCTGCTTTATGCTCTGTATTAATATCCTAAAAGAGAGCCCACAAGACTGAAGAATACTGCCCTTCAGCATGGTAAATGTGTGTATAGCTACTGCATGGTATTTATAGAGACATTATGGTCCAGTATAATAGTTCTGTTTCAAGAAATATAAAAAAAGAACACCCTTGCATGATGTTTTATAATCACGTATTTGATTTGATTCGATTCAAAATACGTCCACAAAGCCCAATTTTCCTGTCCTACCAAATTTCTGCTCATAGTGACGAGAAGTATGAGGTCAGCATAAGTCTTCCACATCTTTTGTTTGCCTGACAGGCATGTGGCTGTGCAGTGAGGTGATAATCAAAGGCTTTACTATGAGCAGCCATAATTTTTCTGATCCCTCCATAAAAACATATAAACCTTTCAGAAATAATTCATGTTTGAGCCTATGCCTCCAAAGGAAGGTTGTGGGTGTTTTGGTTTTTCTAAGGACGAAGATATTACCACCTAGTGGCAAGGCTTCAGAACAGCAAACCCGGCGTCAAATCTTGGATTGAAAATCAGGTATTCTGAGTTTCTATGCTTGACAAGGCAGGCATAATGAAAAAACAAGAACAAGGCAAAAAATAATTGTAATTGTAAATGCAAACAGGCAGCATAAAACTGGGTGTATATGCGGTGGCGGGTGAATTTCTGACACTCTCAAGCTGAAGCCTGCTGCTTGCCAGCTGCAACTGGTATGTGCTGGTTGTAAACTTTCATCCCACCTGAACTGAACAAACATGACACAGCCTGAATCTTTCAATTAATAAATAGACATGAGACAAACCCTGCAGTTAGGAGGCTGATCATATATTGTGCTTCTGCACACAGACCGTTTAGACCATGAAAATTAGGCTCAGGGTGCTGGAAAGAAGAGCTGGTGCCATATAAGAGGGGTTTCCAAAATGAAGTAGCAGTCACAGAAAGAAGAAGGGAGTCTGGAAAAAAATGAGCAAAGATCTTGCCTGAAGGAATAACCTGGCACTGGGGAAAGATGCAGAAGACCAGACAGCTTGTGGCCTATAATGCCTGAGACTGGTAATAGAGAGCAGTAGCATGGCATGAACTAACCTGACTTTCTGCTTGACTCTCCTGGGCCAGCAGCAACCTCCCTGCTGAGATGGATGGTAAGACCTTGTGGCCATAGTACTGGGGGCAGCAAGGGATTGTGTGTCTCAAATTAAGGTAAAACTCTTGTCTCCCTGTTTTAAGAAACCTGAGTTTTAAGAAACCTGAGAACAACTGCAGGCTGTTGTTCACTGTGTCTCACCCATGACAGCATCCTATTTCCAAATGATCCTTTTCAGCCAAATAAAATTTCCAAATAATGTAAATGACTGGATTCATGAGGTTTCCCTTGATGTTACCTAAACCCCTTGGCTTAATTAGACTTGCACAGCTGCCAACTATTTATCTCCTCCTGACACACTACTATCCTCTTGCATAATCTCCGAGGTGGATGCGACTCGCTTTATGAAATAAACCATACATTGACTTCCTCTGGAGATATTCAAGAACTGCCAGACTGACATACATCCCTGTCACTGTCTTCACTAGGGTTATTAACACTGCTAATTTGATAAATCTTAGATTTTTCAAATATTCTTCTAAAAACGAGCATTTGATGCTTGGCTGAGATCTCTTTCGGAGTGGGTGTAGGGAAGGGATTCAGAAAGAAGGGAGTCTGTGGCAGATGTGTATTAGTGAAATATCTGCCTTCAGTATCTCTCTCCCCCAAATGATGTCCCTGTTGTGTAATTCCTCCATTCTGTCTCGCTCTTGAAATTGTATATCCTCAGCAGATAATAATTATTAACATAACATAATTAATATTAACATTAATAATAAAGACAATTGGTGTCTGTTTTCATAAACCTTCTTATCCTGGACAGTGAAACTGAGCTCCTAGGGATCCAGAGACAACTGGATATATCAAAACAGTGGAATTTTTTGGGGGTATGAAAATTATCTTATATGGAAAGTCTTTAAAATGGTCACTGTCTGAAAGAGACCCTGATTTCTATAAGAGATCACCAGCCAGAACTCCAGCAGAAATCAGAAATTACTGTGATTTCCATGCATCTGAAAACATGAAGTTTACTGTGAGGTACACTGAGAATTGTCACCCCTGTGAGAGTATCTAATGTTTCTGTCCAGGGAATTTGGTTTGTTCTTACCAAGAAAAAAAGAACAGAACTCATAGCACGGATGCTCACAGAAGTTGCAACTTTGCAATCCTTTCACCCCTGTCTGGGCACAGGTCTGGTCTCTCAAGATGCTCAAGGGGACTCTGAACAGGTTATTCAAACATAAGTGAGGCATAGCGACACTCACAGCTATGGTGTGAATTTCTCTGCAACCTTCTGAAGGCTCCAGCCCTCGGTGCTTGGGCGATAATGGCAATGAGGTAGTTGCACACCTGCCAGGGAGCTGTTGAGCAGAGAGGAATGCAGGATTTGCCTGCATGGCCCAGGCTGGCAGCCTTTTGTTACCAGACATTACACTATCACAGATATTGGAGTGAGTTTTGTTTGTTCCTCCTACTTAACACTGATGGCCAAGAAATTCTCTTTCAGCCCCTCAGTACCCAAATTTACTCTTAAGCTTCCACTGGTTTATGTATCAAAATGGCAAGTTTTTTATGAAATGGGCAGTTCTGCATAACTTAGCAGGCCCCCATCACACATTTCAAAGACTGAGCTAAGGAAAAAAAGAAGCTGTACCAGAAAACCCCCGGAAATATATCTTTCATTAAAGATTCAATATACCTTTCTCTAGGGATTCAGAATGAGGTGTGGGTACAACATCTTGCCTAGGAAAGAGAAGGCTCCAAGGATACCTTATTGCAGCCTTCACTACTTAAAGAGGGCTTATAAGACAGATGATGAAAGACTTTTTACCAGGGCCTATAGTTTATAAAGGCTCCAGCCTTTCAGTGGAGAAACTGCTCTCTATACGTTAGCCAAGAGTGACATCTACTGTCCGTCACCACCAGCAGCCGCAGAGCTGACGCACGGCTGTCCTACTGGCTGCCCCCCAGCCTCCCCGGGTGGAGGCAGACTGCACATTTCTGCCCTCAGGTCTTCAGTCCATATTGTCAGTTAAAATGAATGAGAGTCAGTATTTTAGTAAATATTAGTAGATCACCCAGACTACTGGTTGATGAACAAAAACGAAATTTGGAATTAGTACCAAACCTAGGATATGTATGAAGACAGCAGTACTGCTAGCAACTCAAAACCAATGAATCAAGAAGGTGGGCGCTCTCAAGAATTGGGGGGGGTATGGAACCAGAGAGCCCAATCCTTTTTCATTTTGAAGAGCAGTCTATAGGGAATGAGAATCCGGGCTGTGAAATCAAACTCAAATCAAACACACCATTTGAACGCTGAAGCATTTGTATATTGAAAACAGATTACAACATAATCTGTGAGTGCAGATCTCAACGCTTCCCCGCCAGGACTTGTGTGCACACCTAGCCTTGTTCCACAGTGAAATATGACAATGCAAGACTTCAAGAAAGCATTCCTGCTAAACAGAAGCTTGACAATGTGTTTATCAGAAAATAGATTTAAAAATAGGGATATTTTTCAGGCCACAAATCAAGTCAAATGACTAATTTCAGGATAAAAATTCATGGTTTTAAAATCCAGGCAGCTTTCTGCATATGAATGCCAGGGATAACCAAGCATGCACATATGCACGCAGCCATACAATCCAAATCCTAAGTATGAAAAAGCAATATAAAGGGCTCCAATATCTTGAGGACTAATAAAATAGATAACAGGAGAATTTAGCTATTTCAGCTAATAACTTCTGTTTTGCAGCCTTTAAGACACCTGGGTAATGGGAACAGACAGACAAGCCTGGCTGGTAAACAGGACTCTATCTGTGGAAAGGCATTGGCCAAGGTCTAGGTAGTTTTGCTATACCACAATTTGTCTTTCCTAAAGCAGTAGGATACTTCTTGCTCTTGAAATGATGGGTCTTTGATTTTACCCTTGACTTTTACAAGCTTGCAGACTTCAGAGGATTGTAAGAAGACCTTGGAATCAAACAGGTTGGAAGAGACATCAGGATGTCTCTAGTGGAATTGCCTGCTAAGACCAGGGTCGTCACTAATTTCAGACCACGTTTCTCAGGGCTGTGTCCAGCTGGGACTTGAAAATCTCCAGGGATGGCACCTGCGCAGCCTCTCCAGATAGCTTGTTCTCCCACCCGACTGTCTTCATGGAGAAAAGGCTTCTCATAGTATTCTCTTACCATGCTCTCCAAATTCTTCTTCCCAAAAAATTTGACTGGATGACATTTTCAGTTTTTAACAGCAAAAAGGTAGCAACAGAGGGAATAAGGAAAATCACAGGGCTTTGCGAACACCAGCTGGCTCACGGGCCAGCTGAGCATGCAAGGGGAAGAATATGCAGACACAAGCACACTGGCTCAGGCGCTGCTTAGGACTAAGAAATATTTGACAAGAGATGGCCATCACACCTATATCTGTCCATCACCTGCTCTTCCACAGTGCATGCTCAGTGTTTGGTAACTGGCAGCTCCACGCTTTGCTTCCCTGACTCTCTGTTGGCCACTACTCTCTCCTTTTTGCCTTTCCACATTCATGCTGGTCTTGCTTTGCCTAGAGAGCACCTCTGCAGCTAAAGAAAAGCAGCAGGGTTCATCCTTAACTACTACGAACTGGGCATATAAGTAACACTGCAAACTTAGAGAAGGCAAGGGCAATGAAGAAATTACTTTGGAGGACTCAGCTGAGCTGCAGAAAGTCCATTAATAACACCCACATTTGGCAGAACACACACCCTGAAAGATATCATAAATCCTCAGCAGGGTGTAGTACAAACAAGGGAGGCGAAGGGATTTCTCAATGCCATATCAGAGACAGATTGAAAAAAAATGTCAAAATCTTGAAAGCTGAAGTGAAAGCAGAGAATAAAACTAAGCAGCATGAACTTCTAGTTAAGACACAGACTGTGGGCTCCCAAGTGTGATATAAGTTAACCCATCACTGAAATATATGTTCTGCAGTAGTTGCCTAATTTACCATAGCACTACAATCCCAGTGAAGTTAAAGAAAGAAGTGCTACAAATAAAACATACCAAAGACTAATATACCAATTACACATCCTGTTGTACAAGGGCCCATGGGTATTTTCGGCATGCTTCAGTATTTTTTTGCTTCACTCCAATAAACAGTGACAAAATGTGTGGGAAAATAAGTTGGGAACAAACGTATGTCTTTGGAATATACACATCTGACTTGCAGAGCTGCCATGCACAGGGAGGGTATGCATCCACCCAGCGTCTGCCCATCTACCCTCCTAGGTCCTGCAGACACACCAGTACTCCCCTGAGGGCAAAGATGTTATACCAAGAGCAGAAACAGAGGTATTAGCATCTCATTTTAGCAGTCTGAGTTTCCCGCTGAGCACAGGAAGGATGTACTGAGTGCAGGAAGGGGCAATGAATGCACGGAAGAACACATGGTGTATGCACTTCGGAGGCAAAAATTCCCAAGCTGCCAGCTCTCACAGGACAGCTGCACCCTGTGAATTTTATGCAGAGTCAAAGGAAAGTTTGTCCCAAAGGATGGACAAACTGTGAGTGTGAATGAAAATATTGTGTTGATGTTTTTAAATCTCATTGATGGCAGTCGGTGAATTCATTTAAATGGCCAGGCCTTTAAATGCCTCCAATGCAAGTATAAAAACTCTGATGGAAAAAGAGGGGAGCAACACAGGAGGAAAGCAGCATGCAGCCAGTGAAGAGATTTATTAGAGTAATCAAGGGCAATTAGTATCCAACCCTTGTTGACGCCCATAACACCTTTGAAAACCTCCTACCAGTCAACATGAAACCTGGCAAAGATAGATAACATCTTTGAAGTCTTCAGTTATAAAGGACCCAAAACATTATGGCAAAGTCAGAGCAATTTTGAGACAAACATTCTTTGCACAGGATGAAAGTGGTTCAGAACTGTATATAGGGAGATGACACAATTGATCACATGGAATTTGTGTAAAAACACATGCTAAAGAATGTCTACATTTGAGGAAAGATCCAAGCTAACTGAATTATCTAAGAAAAACTCTTTCCAAGGAGAAAGAACAATTGTGTTTTGCTGGGAGAGACAGCATGGGAATCCCATGTGTTTTCTGACAGAAGGCAGCAGTCTCTGACAACTGGATCACCGTAAGGTATTTTACCATGACACATATTTCAGAAGCAAGCTGAAGACAACATAGCACAGCATAGTCAGACCTGAAAAGAGACACTCTGATGAGGCCTATGCTACAGAGGCTTTCCTTGCTGACATTGCATGACAGAGGTTGCTCTGCTGCATGACTTCATTGCTCTATATGATAGAACTGGGCAGAATAATTCATTCCTCACTGTTGCTGGTGCAGCAGCAGAATGATTTTTTTGTGATTCTTTTACTCCGTTCATGGCAATCCCTCTTCCCTCTGTCTTTCTCACCCTGGGTGATGGTTTCCTAGCACAGGACATCTATTTACATTCCTGGCTTTCCACCATGGTAGTAAAGAAGATTTTACTCTATTTCTAGGTTTTTCAAGAGGGCAGGGATACAGTGATCTTCCCTTCTTTCTTCCCTCCCCCTGGCAGGGCAGAGAGTGCCCACAATCATCACTTGTTGCTCCAACCATGGTAAGAAGGATTACCTATGCGATCAGTGGATGAAGGGACAGAGACCCCCCCAAAGCAGAAAGGATTCCCTGATTGCTGTAGAAACATATTAGGGCTCAGGAGAGTCGTGTGTGCAGTATAGGCCACCTTTGACATGCCTTAGCAGTATCCTACGGGGTAGCTTAGGCAGAGCTGACTGGTGCATGCACACCAGGGATGCCTGGGATTTCTGCAAGTCTGGTGATTCAGGCGGAGCCATGGCTCCAGCCACATTGCCTGAGATGCAGAAACCTTGGATGGAGGCTGGAGGACCTCATGTTCTACCTGATGAAGCTGATGCTAGGAAGAAGAGAATAGGCTGGAGAAGTGCAGGTGTTATGGTAGGATGCCCTGAACTACCAAGCTAATCAGGAAGAAGTATGAAAGGCAATTGGATTATAATGTTTAAATACTTCCACAGAAACAAATCAGCCATTGGTAAATAGGTTTCTCCTTATAGCAGAGACAGGCATGAAGAAGGCAAAAGTCTGGAAGCACAAACTAGAGAGTCAAAATTGAAGCCTGTGATTTCAGCTGTGGGCGTGATTCATCTTTAGAACAAGCTATCAAAGGAATAAGAGGATTGTGCCTGTATCTTCAAATCAAGATCGTTGTCTTGTTAAACAAAAGTGCCAAATACAAGATACTGGGAATTCTGACCTAAATCCTATTGCCTTGGGCATACAACCCTTTAGACTGGGTCTTCTAGAGGTCCTTCTAGCCTTTAAAACCTATGACTATCTCGTCAAAGTTGCATGACAGTATCATCTCATGCTGCTCTGCGACTATACCAATATTTATGCAAAAGACACTCAATGTTGGTTTAAAAATTCCAAAAGTTGAAGAATCTACTGTATTACTGAGGGGAAATACTTGTGCTGCACTGCCAGCCTGGACCGGTATAGCTCCAACTACTCTGATGCCAGGAGTCTCTTCCCGTGGATGTGATTGTCCATTCCTGTTTAAATCTGCTCCTGAATAAACTAACCAGAGCAAATCTCTAAATCTCAAAGGTCTCTCAAGGCATGTCATAACATTTCTCAGTACTCCATTAATTCCTGAAGCTCTTTTCCATCGCCTTACAATTTTTCAAACTCTTCTCCTAAAGTACAAACACTGAAGTATTCAAGTAATGATCCACTTTTGATATCACTTAAGTCATAAAGTCAGAGCAATATCCATTCTTACTGAAAAATACCATACCAGAGCAGGCAAAACATAAAATGATGAATTAAAAAAAAAAAATTAGCAATGAACTTGACATTCTTTATACATTGACAGGAATTTATAAATAAAATGCGAAAGCGCTTCTTCCGTGTGTGTAGGGATAAACTGGAACTCCTGAGACACACAGCTTCATGCTCCTGGTCTCTCCATGGCTCCCCATATGCCCTTTGCAAAGGGTGTTTTTGCACTTTGCAGAATGTACAGTTTCCATGATGTAGAATAATGAAACCACTACTAATGGTAGCTAGTCACACATTATAAAGTGGTTTCAACTCTTCCTGAAAACAGTGGTGGCTCACATCAACTGTTACTCAGGAATATGTTGACAACTGTCATTTTATTTCTGAATGTTTGTATTTAGGAGTTCAAAATTAATGTTCACATTCATAGTTGATGAGGCCATACTTATACCAGAGAGAGCTAAGGAGAACAGAGTATGTACAACCAGTAAGCTGAAAGTCATTCATGTGAAGATGGCAAATACTGAAAGCATCAGGTAAAGAAACAGGGCGATTATGCAATCATTTTCAAAGTTATATGTACTAAATAATTTGAGCCTGATTCGCCATTATATTATGCACTACATAATTGCTCATGTTTCCAGGTTCACATCTCTTATCACCATGAGAAAATAAATAATACCTTCAAACAAGATCTGAAATTAAGTTCAGTGTTGGAAAACATTCAACTTCTTTTCAGCCTCATCTAAACATTTCCCTCTCAAGATAATAACTTTCCTACCTGTTCACAAAAGTTTGCAAATATTTAATTCAAAATCAAATCTGGAATGCTTATGCTTTGGAAAGTGTTTTCTTCATGAAAGGAAGAAAAAAAAAAAAGGCAGCCTGAAACTAGTATAAGGATCACAGCTTTGAAACATAGTGAAAGTCAATGGAGCACTGTTATCACAAGAGTCAAAACCTGTTGAAAAGGAAGGGGGAAGAGAAGATCAAGCAAAACATGTAAATACTGGCTTTGTAGGACTGTCTCAGCTAGCACCATACGCTGGAAAGCTAGGTCACCCCATACAATCTTTAACTTCCACACCATAATGTGTGATTATGCCCCTGTACTCGGCACTGGTGAGGCCACACCTTGAATATTGTGTTCAATTTTGGGCCTGTCAGGACAAGAAGGACAAGGAGTTGCTGCAGCATGTCTGCAGAAGGGCAAGGAAGCTGGTGAAGGGTCTGGAGAGCAGGTCTGGAGAAGAGGAGGCTGAAGGGAGACCTTATCGGTCTCTACAACTACCTGAAAGGAGGTTGTAGTGAGGTGGGGGTTGGTCTCTTCTCCCTAGTTACCAGTGACAGAACAAGAGAAAATGGCCTCAAGCTGCATCAGGGGAGGTTTAGATTGGACATTATGAAAAATTTCTTGACTGAAAGAGTGGTCAGGCATTGGAACAGGCTGCCCAGAGAGGTGGTGGGGTCACCATGCCTGGAGGTGTTCAAAAAACATATAGACACGGTTTAGGAGGCATGGTGGTGTTGGGTTGACGGTCGGACTTGATGATCCTAGAGGTCTTTTCCAACCTTAATAATTCTATGATTCTATAATTACCCTGGCACCTCTGGGTGGGCCCATGATCCTCACAGTTCACTGTGCAAAGAAAGTAAAACCCCTGTTGTGGGGCACCCCAGAAGGTGCCTGTGCCTTTCTTCCCTCTCCAGAGAGATTTCTGTTAGCCCCTCTTGAGGGTCGGCCATCACATTCAAAGAAGTGCTGGTCTGTCTTCTGCTTTACTGCCTGGATATCTGGGAACTGTAAAATGACTCAGACCACACAGCAGACTGGGTATTTTTTCAAATCATATGCAGAAAGAGCACATAGTTTGACTTCCTTCCTTAGGCTTCTTCATTCCTCTGACCTTTGGACAAGTCATACCAGCAGAAAAGCATATTACCCGTAATGTATGGTCAGGATAGTTGTCTGGCAGTCATGCCATCCCCTTCTCCAGCAAAGCCATCCTCCAGCCAGGTTGCCCTCACAAGCACATGGTCTTAGATACCCCTCCCAGCCACAAGACCCTGCTTGTGCCCCAGTTGCCCAATCCCTGCTCTCCTGAGAGCCCAGTCCCACCCTGCAGGAGGGGCAGGTGGCCCCATCAAGCTCCTGGTTTGGAGAGCATGGGTACCTTTGCCCTCCTTGAGAGGCAAGGGTTTGATCTCAGTCCCCAGCACCCACCAAACCCTCTGCAGGGCAGCTCCTGACAGTTTGAAACCCTGCTCTCCTTGCACCTTCCACCTCTCCTATTCTGTGCTCTGGGACCTGGGGAGCAGATATTCCTTCAGGCAGGCACTACGGTGCCGCTGGCCTGCCTCCCTCGCCGAGGGCTGGAGGTGTCCGTAACAAACCGCTTCAGCCAAACTGGACAGGTTACAGGCAGTCCCAGCTGATTTTGCGAGCCATACAGGGCAGGTCCCCACGTCCCACACAGGCGGTAGAAGCTAGACAGGAGGACAGCCGACACCAGCACAGCCCTGCCACTGGGGATATGACAGCCAGTCCACAAGAAGGCAAGAGGGGTCAGAGCAGCTTTTGCTCAGCATCATGGAGCCCACGCTGCCTTTTTCCGGCAGAGACCGGGAAACAGAGGCAGAGCATTCCTGCAACCTGCCCAGTAGCCCCATGGGGGGCTGTTACAGCTTTCCCAGACAGTCTCACTGCACAAGCCTGTGGAATTTAAAAGCAAACTCTGGAGTAAGGGTATTTAAGGAACCAGCTATGAAGAGGAGAGAAGACAGCACCAATGTTTACAGGTAAAATGCATATTTTGATTTAAAGGTGTGAATATAGAGGCAGGGTGAAGCAGAGAGAAATAAGCAAAGGGTTAAAGGACAATGGAAGAATGGAACAAATTAAACTTATCTGGGATGTGTCTAATACTCACACTAAATACACATACTGTTTCTGCATGGAGATACCTCCCTGAATTACAAAGAGTAAGGGAAGGAGGACTCACATCTTCGTCCCTAAATATATCATTTGCATCTCTTACATCTGAGCCAGTGGAAGAGTCAAACACTGCAAGCCAAATCTTATTTAATTTATTCAGCAACACATCTGTGTGAAATATAGTCCAATTACAGGCATTAGGTTACTTTGCCATGGCTGCAGCCATTTGGCTTTTATTTCCAGCAGGCTTTAATTAAATTATCACAATGCAGGAGCAGACAAGTTTCCCTTATACGTGACTGCAATTAAAGACATGCAATCACAACATTTTTTAAAGTGGCTCCAATCAATTGGTTACAGTAAAGAATACCATGTAATAGAGCAGTGACTCCACTGTTAAGACTTAAAGAGGGTTTCTATTTCAATAATCTAGTTCCCTTTTATTATGAGTTCTGCTCTTGGGTAATTTATTTAAAGTTCATTATGTGTCTACAGCATATATCATTTGCCCTCAGCTTGGGCTGCAGAAGTCCTATTATGGCCAATTACTTAGTGTGATAAAATCTGCCACAGTACAAACTGTTCTTTAATTAGATTTAAGTTTTGTCTAAATTCTATTTGTAATTCAGACAGCAAAATAATAAGGCCGACAGCAAAGGCTCGCTGTCTCCTTTCTTTGGTCCGTGTAGTAACCTGTTAGGTTGGACGTAAGCTTAGGGGAGTTCAGGACCAAGACCTGCACACCCATGTGCTTTTCTTGCAAAACTTGTCCCCACCTCGGGTTTCCTTAACCAGCACTGGGCTTGAGGGTGGCCTGGCCTGTGAGGGAGTCCCATGTTCCCCGACCCAAACCCAGCCCTATCAGATACCCCACCGATAGCAAAGGGGATGGTGCCGAAAGCACCTGAGAGTGTGTAGCCATCAGTAGGGACTGCTGTGGCTGAGTGCCACTGCCACGCTCTTCGGTGATCTTAGGTATTTGCTCTCAGCCCCTGTAGGTTTGCTGCAGCAGCATGCTGGTTGGTGGGGAAAAGGCTGCTGACAAAATTATAGTCCTACAAAACCACAAAGTGGTGCGGGGAACAGCACCCAGCCGTGCCCTTCAGCTCGCTTGATAGCTGTGCACTGTAAACACCATGGTGTGTACAGCCCAGGTGCTTCCAGCAGCAGACAGCATGCTGTGACCTGCTGCTGCAGGATGGGGCCTTTGCTATTAACCTGGTTAACCCTTAGCCATGCCAGAGGCTTCAAATTTGTTTGGGGAAAACGGGATTGCTGCATTACTTAACTGAATTAGAGCCACTGGATTTATCTAAAACATCCCCTGCACCATCCCCAACCATGAGAAGAGGTTTGAAGCTGGTTTGCTCTTTAAAAATAAATGCCAGTGTTTAGCATGCATTTTCTCAAGCTCTAGCTTCAGTTTTCAAAGTGTTTTAAAAATGTTTGAACCAAATGTTCTACACAAATTTGAATTCAAATCCTGCAGCCTGTCTCTGCAAGATCTCACAGGTGAGTGAAGGTAGAAGCTACATAAAGAAAATTCAGAATGGAACAAGGAATTGAAGTGAAGATTCAGTAGGATCCATTTTAACCGATCCAGGCCACAGTAATTTGAGGACAGGCATCATCCTGTAAGAAGCTGCATTCCTCCAGAAAAAATATGCTAGAGATTTCTTTTCTTTTTTTCCACCAAAACATTTATTTTAAAAGAAAGGCATTCACACAAATGCACTTACTGGATGCAACATTAGCAGTTATTTGCCATGTGCTTCAGTGGGCCCATGTTTTCTCTTGTAGAGACTATGTACTGGGCTACCTTTACTTCTGTTGACTCCTGCTCAGCTCCTGTATTGTATCTTGCAAATGGCTGCTTTGCAAAGTTGGAGGAATTTATTCTGATATTTCAGAAAACTACTATCTATGACTACTGTCTAAGCAAAAGACCGTTTAAAAATTTTACAGGGATAGAAATTTGTAGCTAATGAAAAGTCTAAAAATAACCTATTTCTTTGCAGCATCGATCTTGTTAATGGACTAAAAGAATGAAATATTCCTGTATCAGTTTTTTCCAAGGGTTGGGGGGAAAAATGTTAACCAACTCCAGCATCAAAAAGTATATTAAAACATTTCAACATCTGCCCTGTTTTCCACTTAATTAACAAGGAAGCAAATGCCATTTACGGAGCAGTTTGGTTCTGGACATTCCTCTCCATACTTTTGGTCAGCAGTGCAACACAACTAGTCTGTCCTCCTCCACTTGACTCCTGATGAGGGATGAAGGTGAACTTTATACACCAGGGGACACACATCACACACTGTGGGGCTGGCAATCCTTTCTATTACAGCTTCATTGTGCCTGTGCAGACCCTTCCCTGAAAATACATATTTTAAAATAGAATTGTATGTATCTCCATATAGATACGATAAAGGGCCTCTAGCTCAGGATCAGTCCTCATCAAAGCAACAAGACCTTTCCTTATTCACTAATGGCACTTAAGCAGTGGCACTGATGGGAAGTTGAAAGAAAAAACCTGGTCTTATCTGTCAGTGAACACTAAGCATTTCTCTCTTCCTTAAGCACTAAGGAAGAAACATGAACACAACAAATGATGACTTAGTCAACCCCACCACCTGGCAAGACACTGAAGGTGATTTTCCCAACTGCACCAATGTGCAAGTCAGTCTGAAGACTTTGTACCTCCCCATGTCATACAGCATCATCTTCCTGGTGGGCTTCCCGGGAAACATCATTGCAATTTGCGTTTACAGCTTCAAGATGAGGCTTTGGAAGAGCAGCACCACCATCATGTAGACCTGCTCTACCTCACCAGCCTTCCCTTCCTGATATACTACTATGACAGCAGGGAGCACTGGATCTTTGGCAAATTCATGTTCATGTTCATCTGTTTCAGCTTCCACTTCAACTTATACAGCAGCATCCTCTTCCTCACCTGCCTCAGCACCTTCCACTACAAGGTGGTTGTCCATCTTCTGAAGTTCTTCCACATCCAGAGGAAGCAGTGGACAGTGGTGGCTTGCACAGCCATTTGGGTGATCTCACTGGCAGCTATCAGCCCCGTCAACTTCTTGATCTTCTCAAAAGAGGCACAAACCAGATCCTTATGCCTCAACCTTACAAGCACTGAAAACCTGGGCACAATCAGGTGGTATAACTGTCTGCTGGCCAGCCTGGCCACCTTCTTGCCCTTGCTGACGGTGACTCTGTGCTACGTGCTCACTATTTACACCTTGGCTACCAGGCCCCATACATGGGCTTGCTACAGACAAAAGGCTCACAGACTCGCTGTTGTCCTCTTGGTGGTCTTCTGTATGTGCTTCCTCCCCTTCCATGTCTTCTGGGTGGCTCAGGTTGAACTACAGTTGTGTCTAGTCAGCTGTCACATGGAGAAGCAAATCCACTCTGCCTATATCATCTCTCAGCCACTGGCTGCACTCAACACACGGCAACCCACTACTCTATGTTGTGATCGCAGGTAACTTCCAGCAGGCCATCCTCTCTCTTTCAAGGTGTAAGTGGAGCAAATACGTCCAGCAGCCTGGGAGGAATAATTACCTGACCAAGTCAGAAACTGAATTAAAGTTATGGAGGAATCCCAGCAAACCTGGGATGGCTTTGGTGCTGTAAGCTCGCGCGAAGACAGGTGTGTTGATATGGTAGCAAGAATTGCAGCTGGCTTCTCCCTCTCCCTGCAGTAGAGCACTTGTCAAAAAGCTGTCTCAGGAGCAGGTTTATGTATACCTCTCTTAGCAACCAAAGAACAGGGAGTGAAAAGAAAAGATTGTAAGCCACCTCAAAGGTGGAATTTAAAACCATCTGACCAGACTTTTCCAAAGACATTTGAGACTCACAGAGTTCTCTCACTTCAGGCTTTGCAGTTGATTACAGAATCACAGAAAGATGTTTGGACATGAGAACAACTTCCATTGATTTCAGTGTTGTCACTGATGTAGTGCTTAGTTTATTACAGCCTGAGCAAAATGCAGCAGATATTGTCATGGCTGCCGAAAGTGCCGAATTACGTACTTGGAAAGCATCTAGATAAATCTGATGTTTTCAAATGAGATGGACCCAATAAACTTCAGCATAGGGTACTAAGGAACTGAATGGTGAAATCTCAGAGCTGGCCTAGGGAAGAATGGGAGGAGTACCAGAGGGCATACATGGTGAATGCAAGGAGATATAGATATAGATATATAGATACACAAACACAAGGAGATAGATAGATAGATAGATAGATAGATAGATAGATAGATAGATAGATAGATAGATAGATAGATAGATAGATAGATCGATCTAAGGATATATATATACGGAAAAAAATGGAGGAACAAGGAATTAGCAGTCACATTAATATCCATCTCATAAAAATACTGAAACAAACAATCAGATGATGAATCTACAGAAGAGGAATACAGGTGACTACCAGCCAGTATGGATCTATCAGCTACATATAATCCCAGATCATTCTTATTTCCTACTACAACAAATGAACAGGCTTGTACTTGAAGGAAAAGAAGATGATGTAATATATCTTGACCCCAGAAGAAGTGTGTAAGCTAAGGAAACAGTCTGGAGGAAACTATTTATGCTGATTACAGATCTGTGCTCAGAGTGGAGATATTAGTGATTTACTATCAGAGTAGGGGAAGCCACTAAGTGGGCATTTGACCAGTCTGTCCTGGGTTTAGGGATATTTAGTGTTTTCATTAACAAATTGAATGATGACGTAAAGTCTGGTTATTATATTTGCAGATGACATGAAGCTGAGAGGACAAAATTATGTTGACAAATTGCACCTAGGGTCGGAAAACGCACAGGGTGCTATTAGGCATGACAGGTGCAAAGTACTATGTTTAAGTAGAAATAATGAACTGTGCAAACACAAAAGGAGAGAAAAATATTTAGGTAGCAGTTTGGCAGAGAAAGATCTGTGGTTGCTCTGAGTCATAAGCTGGACAGGAGCCGACAGTTTCAGTGGGCTGACAGTGTTTGCTGTGGCAAGAAGGGCAGAGGCCATGCTGGGATGTATGAATAAGAATATCATGTGTGAGAGTTGTGTAGCAGCCCTTACACCCTTTGCTGCCTTGTTACCCTCTCAGCTGGAGCACCATGCTGCCCTTCAGGGAAGACATAGATGAGAGGAACATGGCAAGAGCACTCAGAGAAACAACCAAAGGGGAAGGAACTGGACAGAAAACCAAATGGTCTTACAGCCCCTCAAGGGTGGATATCAGGACAGACCTTCTCTCAGAACGGGTGATGAAGCACTGGAAAGGACAGGAGGAGTCTCCACTGCTGGGTGTCCCTAGGAGCAGGCTAGCCAGGTGCTTAGCAAGAGAGACATAAGCCTGCCTGACCTCAGGAGGTCCTTTTTGGCCGTGATGCTCTGCAATTATGCATACATTGCTAGCAAGATTGGTGCTAGTGAAACAAGTGGTGCCTGGGAGCATCCCTGGCACCAGAGCTTATCCAGTGGTGCTGCTGTGGCTCTGGGAGGCCTCTGGCAGGTGGCTGGCTGGTGACAGCCAGCATGCTGCTGGCAAAGCCCAGGCGCCCGCCATGGGTTAGCACTGCACCCCGTGGGCAGCCCGCACACAGTCAGCGCTGCATGGGTACTGCACCTACATAGGACAAACGATGACACCATACTGTTTTAACATGCCCGTGACTATTTTAAATATGTTATTTGGTAAAGGCTCAGCCATCAGATACATCTTTTCAAAGCAGTACCGCCAGCCTTTTGACCTGTTTTCTGTTTGATTGTCCTTTTCTATGTTGTTGTCAAAGTCTAAATTTTACAGGTTGCCGCTAGATGGTGATCATTCCTGGTCAATCTACCTGTTTTCACATATATGTTTGATTCAAATCTACAAGTTGCACAATACACAAGACAATTCACATGAAATACATATTTTCTGACCTAGATTCATAACATCCCAGCTCTCCAAAATGGGCAAAAAGTACAAACAAACTGCATGAATTCTTTCCCTCTTCCACATAAGTGAAAGCAGATGTGTCTACCACTTATACATACACATCTGAAAAAGTGGATTAAAAATTATCTTTTTTTCCTCTCTCAGAGCATTTTTAATTCTTGTTCTCAGAAGCTCTTCCTTCTCAAGCCCAAGCTGAGCTTATCACACACGAACAGAAGCTCTTAAAATACGACTACACATAAAATATAAAATGGAGCAGCTGAAGGTAAAAAGTGTGAAATGGAAGTGTTCATGGCTTCCCATCTCTGACAGCAAGAGTGACAGTCCCACAGTTTCAGTGACTTGGAGAGGGGCTATCTTTTTGCCTACTCCTCTCTTTCCTTACATAGCTGATGTTTGGTTGCCTTCCTCCTATCTCATCTGCTTATCCACCACCTGTCTTCATTTAGTTTGGGCTAAACTAGCTGACTTAAAGTGCTGAAGTAAATTAGGGAATGCTCCTAGGAGCTATAGTTTGCTGGTGGGGCAAGAACCTCCGTAAGAAGGGCAGTAACGTCTTCCAGTATCATGGCTGGATCTGGAAAAGGAAAAAAGCTCAATCATAGTGCAGGCATTTTTAAAGCATTCGAGGACTGCTCAGGTGCTCTGCAGGACTGAGAGATCATTATCTCATGTGACTCATTCCTTTTGCTTATGGTGACATCTCGATAGCTTCTATTTTTAGTGGCTGTTAAGTTTACTGCTGAAACAAGGATAAGTGCTTCAATTGCAGCAAACAGGAGACACTTTCCAAGCTCTGTATATACAGTGTGACAACACAGCTACATAAATTACTACACTATTGAAGGCTAATTCACAGCATAGTTATGCTCCAGTAACCAGGCTTCTGACAAAAGTCTCCACTAGGTTTGCTTGCAGAGACAGTCATGTCAACTCAGGTACCTACCAGCGAGCTGCGCCCTCCCTGGGACCACGGAGGAGCCAAGAGAATAACTTTGCAAGGTAAACGGGGTTCATGTCTCTCAGGGGAATGCCAAGCCTGATGATACTAAAGATGAAATTCTGGAATTGCCGACTGCTTTTGTAGTCATATTGAACCTCATTCTTCACAGGGACTCACATACTGTCACAGATTGCAGCAGAGCTGTTTTCTACCCTTAATTGTCAGGAAAGGCAATCAGCAATTTTTTTCTTTTTCTCCCCAAATCATACCCTCCCATAAGAAGTGAAAGCAAAAGGCCCTCCTCGTACTCAAACTTCCCAGAGAGCAAAAATGCTGACTGTAATGTTCTGCATAAAAAAATTTCACAGAATCTGTCCTAATCTGGCTGCATCTAGCTACCCTTCAAGCAGTTCTGTGTCGTACCGAACACCTAAGAAGGCAGTGTGATGCAGACTGCGTGTAGCATCAAAATGAATAGCTTGGTAAACAGCTAGTAGAGAGAAAGGCTAAAATACCTTGAGAACAGTCTACTCTTACAAGGTCTGTGTTGGATACTGGTGTGAGACAAGGCTGCAACTCTATCCTGATGTTACGGCATGCGCCTTCGGGATGCTGCTGCATTAGCTGTACAGTGTAACCGCAGAGAGTAGTGCCAGCCTCACCACTGAGTCCTTTAGACCTCAGATAGATGTTGTCATCTTGCTGATAAGGCTAAATGAGCAGAATAAATGTTGAATGACTGCTTCCATCTGTCGTTATTTTGTACTCTGAAAATGCAGGTTGAGTGAACCTAAACTTTAAAGCAGCAGAAAACAAATGAACACATGGCTATTCAACTCCTACCAGCCCCAAACTGTATTTGCCTTTCCCTGCCAGCAGAAAAGGAGATGTAAAGCAAAATACTTTCTGTGTTCCCTCACAGCTCCCTTGCATTTTGTGAAAGTAGAGGCATTCAGCAGTGCCAGCTGATGCCACTTCAATGTAAGGGCCACACAATCAAGTCTAGGAGGGGGAAAAAAGTTTACCCTAAAGAAAGTGGCCTGTTTTCTGAATAGCTACTAAAAAAGAGCAGTACTTTTGACTAAGGTGTCTTGCTGACTCGGTGCTGAGCCTACTGGTTGCTGCAGTGGAGAGCAGAGTGAGTCAGGTGCCTTCTAAAGCAGGAGAAAAAAATATATTCCTGCTTTTAGTCAGAGCTGGACTTTGGGGCCAAGAAGGAGAAAAAGTGAAGATGGTAAACACTGGGCTGAGTCTCTTTCTAAAGTAAAATTTAAAGCTCAAGTGCTAATTTCTTAAAAGAGGGAACATGATTTTTCAGGGCTGCTGCAGGCAAGTATAATGCAGAGTATGTTCAATTCATCATTGCTAGAACCTTAAAAGGCATTTGAATTAAAAGGTGTTTTATCTTCTAATTCTCTTCTTGGTTTCTTGGTTTCTTGTATCACCTAAAATGTTGATATCACTGATTTCTAAACCAAAAGAGAGGCAGTGGCCTGGAAGTTACAGTACTGGTGATGTTCTCCGCTGTTACAAGCGAAACAAAGTTCTGTGCTTCTGGATTTTTTTGAGAAAAAGGGAAAGATGTGTTTTTCCAAATTACTTTATGGATTTCCTTTTACTTTGTAAAGTAGTGAAAGAAGGCAAAAAAAGAAAGAAATACAACTTTGTGCACAGACAGACAATGCCATACTGAATCCTAATAAAGCAAGGTAGAAGGTATAGTTCCTGGAAACAGCTTCCTTCACATGTTTTCATTAAATACAGTTGTATTTACAGCATGCTCCCTGCTACCCAAGCTAGCAAACGTGATACCAGGTTACTCAGTCCTTTTTTTCTCCCTTCACCACATCCAGCCTGTTGCTCAAGACCTATCAGCTTTTGGAAAAATTATTAGGAAATTAATTCTGTCCATTATAACAGTTCTGCTAAAATCTTTGTGGTTTTCATTTGCCCCTGATCGGCATGAGTTAGTTGGCTGCATCCCAGGGCACTTTCAAGACAATTCCCGTGCATCTGGCAGAATCTGTATTTTGTGAGTGGATCTGCGACAAGGTATTTTGGTTTTACTGCAAGAGTGCCCTGAGATATTGTCACATCTCTCCTCCAGCTTTCAAGGACTTTCATGGTGCCAGCCACTCTGCAAAGTGATGCCCTGGACTTGCAGCTGACAGGGCTAGAAAGCACCTTCTCTGGGTATTACTCAAAGGGCATCCAAGGTAAAGCCTTTTGCTCTGTCCTTGTTACAGATCTGTTAAGCTGGGCAAAAAGGAGGTGACTTAGCACAAAGCAGGGAAGTATTATGGGTGGATTTATTTCCAACCCCAAATGTTCCCAAAGGGGCAATTTTCCACTGAGTGAGCCAGGCTGGCCCAATCGCTTGTGGCCTCAGCAATAATGAAGAAGACCTAGCAGACAGTGGCATACAAATGCACTGTGCAACAATTTGAAGCAATAAATCTTTTTGAAAATTCCCTTTTCCCTTCACTTCATGATGCTTTTTATCAACGGGAAGTTATCTCAACAGACAGGGCAGCAGCACCTGCCTACAGGAGTTTCCTCACATTTACCTTTCTGCTAGTAAGCAGCTCTGAGGTATTTATATATCACCCCTATTTTACAGGTGATGAAACTGAGGCACAGTGGAGTTAAGTGATTTGCCTCTGGTCACAAAGCAAATTAGCAGCCAAGCAGGGAAGAGATCAGTTCCCAGCCCAGAGCTTTTACAAAGTGCATTTTAGGCTTAGGGTAAGATTTTCAGGGGAGTCTTGATTGCTCAGTTGTGCCACTTCAGTAATAAAAGTTGAGTTAGAGCAGTGCCTGTGCTACCAGGCCCTGGTTCATCCCAACAACATACTCTGCATCTGTGGAAGGAGCACTTCTGTATTCCTTCAGAGAAGGTTTTTGGGGACCAGCTCTTTATCACCAAAGTTATTTGGCTACGTTGTGTGTGATCTCAGCCAAGAGCCAGTAATTAGCTGTATTCATCCCATTTACAGGTGTGTATCAAGTATTTGTTAATTTGCCGGTTAACATGAAATAGTAGCAGCATATAGGGAAACCTTGCAGGCTGAAATGTGTGCACTACACCACAGGTCAGGAAGCTGTTCTCTGTGGGGTGCGAAGGTCAGAAATAAGTTCTATGACTAGGGAGCTGCTCATCATGTACCTGTGATGATACTGGGAGAGCACATGGCTTCAACTAACGTGCATCAGAGCTGGGGCCAGCCCCTTCCCAGAACACCCTAGTTCAGATCCAGCGGCCCATGTTCTGCCTTCAGATATGGTGTCTGCACTTTTCTTTGACTGACAGAAGGGAAAATGGAGTTAAGATGCAGATTTTTCATACATATTCTAAATTTCCATCCTCACTTCTATTCAACATGATTAATACAGCCATACTTACTTATCAGGGCTATATATTCACCTGACAAACACCACTGAAAATCAAAATCTGTCCCTCTACCAGGAAAAAATCCTAGCAAACATAGACCTCATCTTTTTTTCCCAAAATGCAAACCCGAATCTCACTGAGGGAAGGGAAGGACAGCAATGGGGCATCGTGTCTGCTGGAAACACGATGAAGATCGGTCCTGCAGTAATTCCAGGCAGTCCCCAAGGGGCTCCAGCCTCCCCGTACTCCCATATCTGGGCTCTGCAGATGCTATAATTCAAATTCCCACTAGAGGGTAGACAAAACTCTTCCATTAAAAGGATCACTCTAGAAAAGCGTAAGCATGCGGAAAAATAGTGTGTGATTTGGTAAAGGAGGTCTGGGCTGGAGAAGCAGCAAAGTAGGAAGGAAGAACAAAATGACATTCATACTATCTGTGAGAGCAAGGTGGGAGCATTGTTTCAACTTTCTCTAAAGGAACAATCTCTCATTTATACTTTTAAATCAAATACAGCTAGAGTGGCTATGCGGTTATAAACATGTAAATCATAAATCAAATACAGCTGATCTTTCCCCTATGGATGTTACCTTTCAAACAGTGATAGGAGCCAATTAAGTATATAAAACAGTTAGAAAGGATAAATATAGGGAATTAGAGTTTATCCACTTCAGGGCAACAGTGAATTCACCCCCTCCTGACTGCCTGGCCAGAAACATCAAACTGTGGATTTATACCTCTCTCTTATTATTGACCACTCCACTATTGCAGGAAATAATGGCTTGCGTTTTCTCCTCACACATTTCTCCACTGCTGAAAGGCAGACAGGTTTCTCTGAACCTTGCTGCAGGAGTGGAAAATATGGCTGTAGACATCAACACATCTTATCCCTAGAAGTGCTGATCCTTCTCCAGGTGAGCCTGACTGTCTCAGGAAGCTCCCTGCATTGCAGACAAGGGCACTGGGAAAAGATTTTTCTCACCACACATCCTACTTCTCCAAGGCAGGATTTCACACTGATCCAACAAGCCCAATGCTAGGGAAGACAACACAATTCAGAGTTTATTTTCTAATTTAGTCCCAGATCTACAAAGGTGGCCTAAGACCCAGAAGCACCACCTATGACAGCTAAATGCCATTTTTGAATGCTAAGCAAGGATTTGATTTGATCTTCTTAAATGTAGCTTGTTCATACTGACAGAGGTAAGAACTAAAAAAGGCCCATCAAAGAACTGGAGGTCTGAGAGTCATTCCTGCAGCTGGGACACCTCTGACAGCTAAGATAATTAAAGGCTGAATTACCTGTACTTTGGAAGACATGCATGGCAATGTTTGCTACCAAAAGCACTGCACTATCTCATCTCCACCCTAAACAGATGTGGGTTTTTGAAAGGAAACATTGCCCCTCTGTTCTGTTCATCTGCCGGTCCCACGTAGTCTTGTGGGTGACAACGATGCTTTCTCCAAAGTGAGTTGAAGAAACTGGATGAGATGCGGCACTACAGGCAGTAGTCTCCACAGTTGACATATCAAAGGCTAAATAGGAGGTATGCCCAGAGAAGGATTACATTTGTGGCCCTAATGAGACAGAGAGGAGCCCTTCAGGCAACAGCATGTGTTTTCACTGCATTAAGGCATGTGAATCCATTGCAAAGGGATTTTCACAGCACAATATTGGGAGCAAAGGAAGAAGCATTAATCCTGAAATACAGCCATGGCAAATGAGGTTAAATTATATATTCTCTATCTGACTTGTACTGTAAGGTGTGAATGATAGCTCTGCTGGATGCTGGCATGGGCTAAGGAGATGTATCTGGAATTTGGCGCAGGACTGCATTTGGTGTCTACTAGACTATTTCAAGAGGTCACATTTCTCTACCCTATGGTTATCAAGACCTCTACCACCTGTCCTTGCCAAGAGTTATTGTTATACAAAAGGCTGTGACAGCAGGTGAAAAGTAGAAAACATCTCTTGCAGGGAATCGAAAAGCTGGATTTGGTAAGGAACAGATGGATCTTGGCAGCTGTGCTCTTTCACCAAGTAGCTGCCTCAGGGGGGCAGCTGATGTTAAATTTTGTACAAAATTTCCTTTTCTTGCATGAATTAAAGGTATTGAAATATAGGGACATAACCTTTACTCTGGGACCCTCTTGCCTATTCACTTTTGAGGCCTTTGGAGAAATTGAAGGCTGTTCCATTGGTTTAACAAAGCTTAAACCACACACCTGGCTTCAGCTGTACAGTAAGTCCTCCTTGTTGCTGTCTTTCTGGGGTCCATGAAATGCATCATCTCATCAACACAAGTTTCCACCCTAAACCTTTCTGCTCCCAGGCGGACAAGCTAGAGATACTAGAGGGTGAACTGCCACACTAAGCAGCTTCTGAACCAGTTCTGCAAAGAAAGAATAAACTATATTACTGCTGAACCCTTCTTTCTATTGCTTGCACAGCCCTCTCTGGTAGCCAGTTTATTGATAGCATTTTCAGTTCTTGGAGAAGTAAGGAGGGGGGTCAGCAGAACTGCTACCTTAAACGTCCATAGGGCAGACTTTGGCCTGTTTAGGGGACTGGTTGGGAGAGTCCCTTGGGAGCCAGTCCTGACGGCCAAAGCAGTCCAGAAAGGCTGAACATTCTTCAAGGAGGAAATCTTAAAGCCACAGAAGCAGGCTGTCCCCATGTGATGAAAGACAAGCCAGTGGGGAAGAAGACCAGCCTGGCTGAACAGAGAGCTTTCGCTGGAACTCAGGATAAAAAGGAGACTTTATGATCTTTGGAAGAAGAGGCAGGCAGCTCAGGAAGACTACAAGGATGTCGTGAGGTTATACAGGGAGAAAATTAGCAGGGCCAAAGCTCAACTATAACTAGACCTGGCTACTGCTGTAAAAAAAATTTTAAAATATTTCTATAAATACTTTAGCAACAAAAGGAGAGCTAAGGACAATCTCCATCCTTTATTGGATATGGGGAGAAACATAGTGACATAGGAAGAAGAAAAGGCTGAGGTACTTAATGTTTTCTTTGCCTCGGTCTTTAATAGCAAGACCAGTTGTTCATAGGGTACCCAGCCCCCTGAGCTGGAAGACAGAATGAAGCCCCCATAATCCAAGGGAAAATGGTTAGCGACCTGCTACACCACTTAGACACACACAAGTCTATCAGGCCGGATGGGATCCACCCAAGGGTACTGGGGAGCTGGTGGAAGTGCTCACCAAGCCACTCTCCATCATTTATCAGCAGTCCTGGCTAACCAAGGAGGTGCCAGATGACTGGAGGCTTGCCAGTGTGACAACCATCTACAACCACCTACAGGAAGGACCGGAAAGAGGATCTGGGGAACCGGTCAGCCTGACCTCAGTGCCAGGGAAGGTTATGGAGCGATACATCTTGAGTGCCATCACACGGCACATTCACACGTTCAGGACAACCAGGTGATCAGGCCCAGTCACCATGGGTTTATGAGAGGCAGGTCCTGCTTGGCTAACCTGATCTCCTTCTATGGCAAGGTGATCCGCTTAGTGGATGAGGGAAAGGCTGTGGATGTTGTTTTCCTGGACTTTAGTAAAGCCTTTGACACTGTTTCCCACAGCATTCTACTGGAGAAACTGGCTGCTCATGGCTTGGATGGGTGTATTCTTCACCTGTGGATGGCCAGGCCCCAAAACCTGTGGTAAATGCAGTTAAGTCCTGTTGGCAGCCAGTCACAAGCAGTGTTCCCCAGGGGTCAGTGTTGGGGCCAGTCTTGTTTAATATCTTTATCAATGAACTGGATGAGGCGATTGAGTGGACACTCAATAAGTTTGCAGGTGACACCAAGAGGAATCTGAACAGGCTGGACCAAAGGGCCAAGGCCAACTGCATAAATTTCAACAAGGCCAAATGCTGGGTCCTGCACTTGGGTCACAACAACCCCATGCAACGCTACAGGCTTGGGGAAGAGCGGCTGGAGAGCTGCATGGCAAAAAAGGACCTGGGGGTGTTGGTTGTCAGCCATCTGAACATGAGCCAGCAGTGTGCCCAGGTGGCCAAGAAGGCCAATGGCATCCTGGCTTGTATCAGGAATAGTGTGGCCAGCAGGAGCAGGGCAGTGATGGTGCCCCTGTACTCGGCACTGGTGAGGCCGCACCTCGAGTACTGTGTTCAGTTTTGGGCCCCTCAAGATAAGGACATTGAGGTGCTTGAGCGTGTCCAGAGAAGGGCAACAAAGCTGGTGAAGGGTCTAGAGAACAAGTCTTATGAGGAGAGGTTGAGGGAGCTGGGGCTGTTTAGTCTGGAGAAGAGGAGGCTGAGGGGAGACCTTATCGCTCTGTACAATTACCTGAAAGGAGGTTGTAGTGAGGTGAGTGTTGGTCTCTTCTCCCAAGTAACAAGTGATAGGACAAGAGGAAACTGCCTCAAGTGGTGCCAGGGGAGGTTTAGATTGGATATTAGGGGAAATTTCTTCACCAAAAGGGTTATCAAGGGTTGGAACAGGCTGCCCAGGGAAGTGGTAGAATCACAGTCCCTGGAGGTATTTAAAAGACATACAGATGTGGCACTTAGGGGCCTGCTTTAGTGGTGGACTTTGCAGTGTTAGGTTTACAGTTGGACTAAGTGATCTTAAGAGTCTTTTCCAACTTAAATGATTCTATGATTATTCTCCACCCTGGCACACAGAGGTAACACAATACTTTACTGCCACTTAGCAATGAGATCAGGAATTTACCCTTGCTGTCCCAGTGACCTCAGCTCAATCCAGCTTCTGCCATCTTAGTGCTGAGGTTTACCTGTGTATGCCAACTGTTGATGGAGAAAATTAGGAAAAATTGCCTAGCCTGAGATAAGAGAGATCCATTCACTCCCTGAATTAGGGCTGACTTCTTTGTACATAGTTTATTTGGGAAGAAATCAGACATGCTGATTTCAGGTAATCAAAAAAATTCTGATTGAATGTTTTTCCCCTGCAGACTGCTGAATCAACAGAATCAAAATGCTTCGTGTGACTGTCTTGACTCTGTCAAAAATATTGACAGAAACTAAGTAGGCAGCATCCAGGCTAGCTACCCAGCTAGGAAAACAGTCCCAGACATGGAATGGTGGAGCCAGTGATGGTGGGATGGAGAGTGCTGCTGCATCGTCCATCAGGGTGGTCCAGCATCATCCAGCTCCTTTCTTGGGATGGAGCAGATTTGTCTCTGAAATGATCTAGGAGTGGGACACAAGAGACAAAACTTGATATTTTGCTTCTTTTCTAGGATTTTGCACAAAAGCTGGTGCTGCTGGGAGCTGTGGCTGAGCTGCTACTCCAGGCACAGATAATACTTATGGGAGTCTCTAGGAGAGAAGTGCAAGACCCAGCTCTAGGATGTTAAGCATGACAAAATTCTCCATCCAAGTCCAGATTATGCAGTGAGCTCACCCTTATTACATTCACTAGTGATTTGGGCAATGGAGTAGAAAGTATACCCTTTAAGCATGCAGATGACAAGTGAGGGGACTGCCGGCATGCTGGCAGCCAGCATTAGATTCAAAGCAATTTACAGAAACTGGAGAAATGGTCTGAAAAAATCAGGATGCAATACAGTGAGGACAAATGCAAAACTTATGTTTGTAGGACAATAATCAAAACTGTGCAAATCTGGACTATCTGCTTAGGCAGCAGTACTGCAGTAAAGAATCGAAAGCCTACACAGGTCACAAGCTGAACATTAGTCAAATATGTTGTGCTGTTGTGAAAAAGGCAAACGGCAAAGCAGGACATAGAAATAAGAGCACAGGCTGCCTGGGAGGGTGAGTAACCCTTCTGCTTTGGTAACATGTCTCCTGGGGTGGCATGTCTGGTCTGACAGTGCACTTCAAGAAAGACAGGGACCTGCTAGAGAGGGAGCAGAACAGAGGATCAAGAAAACAAAGCCAAAAACCGAAAGTTTGTGGGACTGAGAGTTGTTCAGTCTAGGAGAAGCACCACTGAAGGAGAGATGACAGTGACCTGTATCCAGAAAGCAGAATTCCCCTGGCTAGGACTAGATGGGGAAGATGTTGGACATGAGGCAACATGTTCTGTGAGTACAGAGCAGCAGAGTAGTTTGGTAGAGAGAAGGTTTTAGAAGAGGTTGGAAAAGCATCTGCTGGCACTGCCAAGGATATGACCCTGTCTGGGCAGCTGATGGATAGCATGTCCTGAGGAGTTTTCTTCTACCCCATCTCCTGCAATGCCATGGGCAAAACTCCATCAGGACAGAGGATTTCAGGAGAGGCAGGCTTCTCACTGCGCACACCAAGATAACCCCTCAGAGAAGGGAGATGTCTGCGCTCAGCTCCTTACAATGACTGTGTCTGGAAAGCCAATGGACCATCTTTGCTGCTGGGGTGAATTAATTTGGCTCCAAAGCCAATGGTAATGCACCAGTTTACACTTCCTTTGAATATGATGTGCAAAATCTGATGCAAAAGCCTGGTTAACAACTCCCTCCTCAGGCTCCATCAGGCTATCAATCATGCCAATATGCAGCAGGAGGTTTGTATGTTGGCAAAATGCAAAGTAATGGCTAAAATACCTGCCCTGACCCCAAAGAACCTAACCATATTGGGCATTGCATTTTTTATATCCATCAATACATTGCACCATTTCAGTTTATCACAAACTATTAAACAGTCCCTTTTGAAAAACCAAAAAGTCATGTTCAAGTGCACAGAGCTTCTTCTAATTGTCTTCCTTTTTCTCACTTTTCTTGAGAAATGTAATCTTCTGTCCCATGGTGATGTGATTTCTTCCATCTCCCTACTATGGCAAACTTTAATAGGTACTGTCAGAGTGTTTATAATAGGCAGTGCCAGCTCTGAGAGCAATGACAAAAATACACTGCATCATTATTCTGTACCACTGGGCTTACAGAGCATTTGCTTGTGAAAGTAGCCAGGTTAACTGCTTTCTGCTAACTCTCTGCTTGGGTAGAGAGAGTGAAATGGATGTCCTCATCTCTTGCTTTACTAGGTATTTGTCTTTGAAGAGAGAAGGAGCCAGTTCCACTGCAGATGGGAACAAAATGTTACTGTCTGAATTATGTGACTCTGATTTTCCAGTGCTCCACATTTTTTTCGGTTTGGCCTATATAAACCAATGCAGTCAGTCCACTGTTCTGTCTTCAGAATGACAGAATGACATTCACAGCAGAGAGCCCCAGCTGACCCAAGTGTGGCAAGTAAGGATGGGTAAGCGCTGTGTTAGTTCAAATCCTGCAAAGCTCAGAGGGAGAAGGTCTGACCAAAGCCCAGGAGTGGCCCTGAGGCTCTTGGTGAAAGGTGGCATAGAAAGGCAAAGCAAGAGAAAGCCTCTGCAGAGAAGGGCATCTCTCTTTCCTATATTTGAGTTAGACAAGCACACAATGGCTATTTTGTGAGGAAAAAGGTTGTATTAAAAAAAAAAAATAGAAAGTATGAATTCCACAGGCTCACCTTGCATGAATTATCTCTTTGAAGGCTATCTCAAAAGCCCATGCTTCCACCCAATCTGAATTGTTGGAGAGCCATTTAATTGCCTGAGGATACTAATATGTAGCATTTACGCATCATTTAAAGAGCACAAGACTCTTTCAAACTAGGGAAGCTGCATGTCTCGGAGTGAAGCCAACAGAGCAGCCTGGGCAAGCGGGGGAGCAGAGGGAACTGCCTTCATGCTCCCATGCTGGTGGAGAAGTTTCTCTGCCAGAAGGGATGCAAGGGGAAGGGTTTGGGATGAGGAGCCTGAATGCCTTTCCTGTTTGCACAGCTCTTTTCTGGAAAGCAAGGGAGGTTGCTCTGAAAAATGAGACCTTTGACTCCACACTCAAGTGGTGATTTGCAGGGCATTGCCTTGTGGGTTCCTAGTTCTGCCTATTTTGCTGATGTGGTCAAGCACCCTCCTAATTTCACTTTGACTGATAATTATTTCTGCTTATTGCTTTATGATAGTAAAATTCTACCTGATAATTACCTTACCTTATCATAAACAAGCACTAGTAAAGCAAACAACTAATTTACCAGTTTATACCTTTGGTGATTGTGTGGAGAAAAGAATTAAAAGAGATAAGCCTGGAAGGGAAATTATGCTTTTAAAATATGAAGTGTATCCTACATAGCTGAGCTCCCTTCCCCGTCCTCCTTGTGCTCCTCTTGGCACCAGTCCCACTAGGAAAGGCTCATTTCCAAAGGGTGGGAGGAATTTCAGCAGGTGGGAGCTGGGCCCAGAGGGAGACCAGCTCAAAAATTAAGTGACCCAGGGTCCTTCTGCCAAAAGCCAGGCGTTAGCTAAGGCTAATGTTAGCGGCAGGAATGGCATCTGCCTAACAGAAAGGCTCATCTTTGGCTATGTAGATTAAATTCGTGTGTAGAGGGCTGTGACAGCACAAGTCACTTTCTGAAGACAAAGCTTTATTAGAGTGGCCTAAGGCAAAGGGCAGACTTTCCTTCACGTGCCATAGCACCCTGCAAACAAATTACAAGAGCAACGGCGCCACAACAGAATATATCTTCAATGATTGAAAACTTGCTTGTATGCTGGAGGCCCCATTAACAGCACCCTTTGCTGAATCCTGTACTGACACATTACTGGAAGCCAAAGATGTACATCTCATCTCACAAGGGTTTAGAGGCTGCTTTGTCTTGGAATTGAAAAATAAAAAAAAAACAACCCACAAAATAACAAGGCAGCAAATTGGTCCTCTCTGTTTTCATATTGACTAAGCTGGGTCTTTTTCAGGAAATGCCCCATTACCCAAACAATTGTCACATCTCTGATGAGTTTAGTTTGGCTTTTAGTGTCTGCTGGGAAAACTTTAACTGGTGCAGCTGCTGTGTTTAAGGCCACTTCGTAGCTGGGTGCCCCTGTGGCGTTTTTTATTCACTGGTTTCTGGTCTTGCCTGTGCTGTACCAAGATACCTGAGCACATACTGGCTTTGAGCAGGCAAATTGTCCCATTGTCCTTCCTCTCCCCACTCCCCATGGAGCAACTCACCTTCTGAAAGTTCAGTGCTCATCTAAGGGCTGCAGTAGATTTTATCTTCTATGCCCTGTAGTCAACGAGCACCAATTCACTTCAAGGACTAACACTAGCCATAAAATAGCGCCTCATGTCCATACAGGCTATTTTTGGAACTGTATTGAACTACTACTGCTCAGCTGATGTGGCAGCAGCACTGCTTATATTCCAGATTATATTTGCAATTTTCCTAAGGTAAACTATTCCTTTCCAGAAGTTTTCATTAACAGTCTCTATTACCTACATAATTGGATGGCAGCATTTAACTGTGATTAATTTAGAGTTACTGTGCATTTAAGGATTAAAAAAACTGCTGCCCTTACCAGTCTGTCTCAGGGGAGAAATACGAAGGGAAAGCTGGAGCTGATTTCCCTATGTGATGAAGACGCACGGTATCATTCTCAACAGAACTGAGCACCTCCCGACGGTGGTCTGACTGTAATTAGGTATTCAATCACACACAGAGTAAGACCAGCCAAACAAATGAATGTCTGTTAAGGGAAATAGCCCATGGAAAGATTATATGTTTGCTGAATCAAAAGTAAAACGTATAATGAAAACTTCTAATGCTTGGAGCCTAGCCCTTGCCCAACAAACTGCCTATTTTCCTACATAGTTATTAGTCAGAGCTATCCTTGCCATCCTGTGCCACAGTGGGTGCTGTCATGTCCAAATGTCTGATTGTGAATGGAGTCTTCCACTCATGCCTGTGGATTTTAGAACAGGTTTTATGAGATGAGAACGGGCCCTGCGCTGGAGGAGCAACTTGTGGACCCTCACACCTACGAGTCCTAATTACAGTCAAGTTCAGCAGTGATGCTGAGACACCACAAAAAGCTTTGCTACGACCTCTTCAGCCCCAATGCTCACAGAAGCTAACGGCTAGCCCATTTGGAGGAAAGAGACATTGTTTGCAACCAGCCACATGTGATTTAACAGACCAAAGCAAAACAAAAGCATTGGACTTTGTTCTCCACTTCTGTATTTTAGACAGATTGTGTGCTCCAAGAGTGCAAATGCATCTGCCATCCTATGCATCCTGTTCACCCTGCATTCAGAGAAGGAAAAATACAATATGAAAAAAACCATCCCATTTCCATCATGCACTCTGGGATAGCTGACCCAGCCTATAGTGTAAAGCTTTAAGAAGATTTAATTAATAATCCTGCCACCAAATCATTCCAGTTTCCTTTCTATACAGTGACTAAGAGCAACGTTATATACACACATGACTTCTGTAGGATTTTATAATGGTTGTTTCAGGAAAGGTGCAAATAACTAGCTTTTTGCTGTTGGATTACTGGTCTTTGCAATTCTTATCAATACTCATCATATTAGGGAAAATTACAGCCCATCTGACAAATCAATCCAGCCTGCCTGGAAGACTGCTGAAAGAAGAGATGAGTGCTGTGTTCAGCAGGGGAGAGATGCTGGAGAGTAGCTTCAACTGAGGGTGGCTAGTTGCTGGTAACGGTGAGAGAAACACCACTCCACAGCCAGGACACATGGTTGAAAACATGAGGTTTAGGATGAGAGGAGGGAGGCGGTGCTGCCAACTCTCTTGACAGCAGCCTGCAATTAGTGTCACTTAAGCCAACTGTGAAACTACAGGGTATTTTGATTTCCCTCCAATGCTGGTAGAGGGGAGCAGGGTGAGGATAGCTGTAAAGCACAAAAAGGGCCACATTTTTGGTAAGGACTGGTCTGCATACGGGCAGACTTAAAAGGTCCATTGATATGAGGTGGAGAAACTACTGGTAAAGAAAAAAGGCCCACAAACTCAGGAGTTGAAAGTCACACTGCAGGATCAGCTTTTATTCATAGAGATCCTACACAATGCCAGGCAAGCAATTTCAATCAGATATTCACAAATGGCCATTGTTAGTTTATCCATAATTTCCCAAGTGCCTCCATGAGCCCCTGGGCCAGTTGCATGGCTGGAACTGAAGCCAATGTTTCTGAAAGTCCATGTGGAATGAGGAGTTTCTGAAACCCTGGTGAAGGGTCAGGGAGGCTGGGGGGAGGCAGGAGCCATACGGTCTCTACAGCTGACAATAAGACTAGATTTGAGTAAGCTAAGGAGCACAGCTTGGTCTCTATGCAAAGCAGATTTGCATGAATGACCTTCTGTTAGTTCTCCTTTCTTGAAATTGATCTGAAAATGGGGGATTTATTTTCTTTTCCTGCTTAGAGTCATATACTCAAAGGTGACCCCAGTGCCTGCTCGAGACCCCAGTGCCTCAAATCCCATGCAGTTCTGGGTCATAGTGCCAGGACAGCCCATTTCTCCTTCAGATAAGGCACTGCCACTGCTAAGGAAGGATAAATACCAGCCGCTGCTGCACAGGTTTTCTATTGCTCAGGGGTATAATGTATTAAGTCGTGGATGCATTAAATGATCCCTAACTATAATTAGCTCCCCCTGTGCTTATAACACTACAGCCTCATACAAATGGTTTCTAATGACACATGCAGTGTCTAGGAACAGGGTAATAGCTATTTAAACAGTTGCTGATCCCTGAGCTGCTACACGGCAGTGTATTTTACAATTATTGAGAAACTTAGGACGTTTTTTAAAAGTGCTCTGGGCATTGACCTAGAGAAAAGCTTGGTCAGGTGAGAACAGAGATGATGCCCTTCCCCTAATGGTAACAGATAGATAATGTTCTAGTTGTCAGATGTTACTGCTGCCTCAGTTTTGATTGTCCCTGTTACCACTTTTTCCCTGCAGTATGATTAGCAAAACAGATAGCCTTCTTCCAGCTCATGCCTATGGTACAGGCCCTCAAGGAGAGTCAAGACAGTCTTCCTAAAAATATTCTTATCCATGTGATTCTCAGTAACTACACTGACATACATAATGTGCAGAAACGAAAGCCTGCTTGTTAATGCTGGATCATAAGCCTCATCAGCAAGTAGGTCCTATAAAAATGTACCAAGCCACACTGGGCAGCTGGGGCCTCTTTGCATGGACTAGGTTGCAAGCTCAGGGATTGAAGCCTGAAGTTTCAAAATTCAAGATACTGTGATTTCTTTTCTTTTTAAATAATAATATCTTTTGATCTTGTTCCTCAAGCTAAGGATGATCATGACATTTTTATTCAAGAACAGTCTTTTGGTTCAAGAAGCATGGGAAATTGCAGCTCTTGTGAATCATGAAACCCAAAAGCAAAGACTCAAAAGAAAACAAGTTTGTAGCTTCAGCTACCCCAGTAATAATCAACCAATGCTAACTGCAGATATTTTATTCACCAAAAATAAGCAGAAAGATCAACACAGTTCCTGAAAAGCACATCATGCCAAAAGAAACTTTCATTTCTTACAGGAGATGAAAATTGTACTTTGTTAGAAATTTGTTTTTAATGAAGACAGTATGTCATAACATTTTTCACCTGACCTTGAAATGGCAACACACCTTATTCACTTTGGTAATCAGGTTTCACTTCACAGGAAATGGAGAACAAGTTCAATTTTCTCTTTTCTAAACACATGCAGGCACACATACACACATATTTAAATGTGATCTGCTGCTATTTGAATACCACAGGTCTACCTCAGCGCACAGAACTGCTGCCAGCAAAGCATGATCTGCCCACTGAAGTCAAGACAGTATGAATGACAGAGGGCAAAAAAGATCTTATACAGCCGCTCAGGTCTAAGAGCTGATACCTGAGCCAGTAACTGAGTTTTTCTACCAGGCTCCTTATTTACGGCCACATGGAGTCTCAGTCTGCCAGGGAGTGAATGTATATGGTTGCAGAGCCATACTAAAACCTGCTTCACTGTAAGGAAGACATAAATACATCTCATTTGTAGTGCTTTTGGTCAAAGCAATATCAAAGGGAGAAGCAGAATCGCAAGTTTTCAGGTAAGAAATATTTCTCCGTTTTCAATTTGGAGGGTTCAAGATTGCAGTGAAGAACTGATCAGCAGTGCAGGAAAACTAAACTGGGAATGAATAAAATATTCTAGAAAATTTTGTCTAACTTTACTTGAAATATACCAGTGAGAGGCATAAATGTGGGTGACAGCAGTATCACTGTGCAACAGAAAGGGAACAAAACGTGTATACCCGTAGCTTTTGTCTGAACATAAATCTGGATTTGTTTAAAGCAAGCTTCATGGCCTTTGCTTAATGCATCTTTGACTGCAAAGCTGCTATACCAGAGCTAACATTCATGTTGAAAAGCATTAGCATTTTAACTAAATTATGGGGAGATGCTTCAAAATTCTCTCTGAAGTGCTCTTGAGTAACAAAGTGATACCTATCTTTCTGGCTGGTTATGATCAAATAATTCCTGTAGTGTTCCAGATTTAATGACTGGCTTTGTCAGAGAAAATTTGTCATGTTCTACCAGTCATTGGGATAATGCAGAAACATCCATACAGGTAACATGTTAAATGCTGTTAACTGAGTCACATCAAAAACTGATTCTACATGCAGGATTTCCAGGACTACAGTAAGTTACACTTCTGTCTTCTTTCTTCCTTTTTTTTTTTTTTTTAATGCAATGACTTCATCCTGCATGTTTACTTTAAAGATTGTGTTTCTGGGCCAGGAGAGAGGAATTCGGGCTTGATAGTACCCTGCCTAGCTCTTTATGAAGTCACTTTAAAATGCTTTCTCAGATGGACTAGGTTAGGATCTGGAGGATGGTGCTCACCCAAGGTCCTGAAGACTCACAGTGGCACGTCTCTTGCTTCACTTGAGACATCTAAAGGTTAGACATGCAGGTCTGAACTAGTCACCTTGGGCTGCCTTTGTCATCAACGGAAAGAAATAGGTATGCCAAAACAGTAAATCATTTATCTTGGAAACCTCTGTTCTAGGAAGATATGTTATATCCTGGAGGAACCTACATCTCTCCCTTGATGATAAAGGGGGGCTTAGGATGACTGGCTCCACTTTAAGCATCTAACTTTTTGATATCTGAAGTTAGAGGAGATGATTTTCATCCCTGGCTCCCATTCTTTGAGGTTAAAACACTACCAAGAAAGGTTATGTCATGAACTCACTGTGGAGAGATCAAAATTGGCCATGGCACACAAGAAGCCTTTTCAGAGACAAGTCTGACTAGTTCCAATTAGCACAAAATGAGAAGCAAGATCAGTGCCTTCACTCAAGATCTATGCTTTCCACCTTCCCTCTGTGCTTTGAGAAACAGTCTTTAATCATTTAAATCCATTTTATGTCACTATGAAGCTTGATTTTTTTAAAAATTAAGCATTTATACAAGTTTTATACTCTGATAACTCCAAGAGAATAACATCATAGTCAGGGAACTAGCTATGATTGTCAGGTTATGGGAGCATCAGGTCCTGCGGTTTGTATCTGAATCTAACATCTTTTGGTTTTCACAAAACCTGAATGTCATCTCTGGTTTCATGAGCACAAAACACTGATTAGCTCAGATTAATGGAGATAAGATATGGATACAGTTCTAGTTTCTGAAAGGCTAAGACTAATCCACACTTGCAAAATCTAAGCCCAAACTCACTCCAGCTCTCTAAATGTGTGCTTCCTACTCCTGAAGGTTTGCGGGTAAGCAGTAATTGTCTTCTTCAATGTAGGAGGTTAAATAAAGCAAGAGTAAAATTAATCATTATCAAAATTAAACATGAAAGAGAAGGAAGGGTGAAATTAAGCATTTGAGTGGGGTTATCTAGGTCAGAGCTGGGTATGTTAGCAAATCTCCGTTCCCACCCTCTACTGTGCATTGTCAAACATATGACATTTGCTCCAGTGACAAAGGTTTAACTGAATGTATTTGTCCCAACAAATCAATTAAAACTAAAAATCTGATTTTTTATTAAAGCTTTAAGATTTCTGCAAACATGGCATCTGATCGCACCGGCAATTTCACTGCTTTGTCAGGCTGCGGGGACCCATTGACAAGCTGCAAGGATGAAGATTTCTTACAGCTGAAATCCTATCTCTCCATCCTTTACAGCCTAATCTTCCTGGTCTGCTTCCCAGGGAACATTGTGACAATTTTTATTTACTTGGTCAAGATGAAGCCCTGGAAAAGCAGCACCATCATTATGTTAAACCTGGCTATCACTGACCTATTGTATGTAGCCACACTTCCTTTCTTTATACACTACTCTGCTAATGGAAATAACTGGATTTTTGGAGACTTCATGTGCAAGTTTATTCACTTTTGTTTCTACTTCAACATGTACAGTGGCATTATCTTCCTCAGCTGCTTCAGCATCTTCCGCTTTTTTGTAGTTGTCCACCCAGTTAAATGCTTTTTTGTTCAAAAACGGAGATGGGCAGTGGTGACCAGCTTAGTAGTTTGGATTATTTCCCTGGCAGCCATCAGCCCCTTGGGCATCTTGATTGCTACGAAGCATACACAGAACAGGACGATCTGCCCGGACCTGGCTGCTGCTGAGGACATTGACACTAGTCGGTGGTATAACTGGCTGCTGACCATGTTCGCCTTCTTCTTGCCCTTGCTGACAGTGACTCTGTGCTATGTACTAATTATTTACACCTTGGCTACTGGGCCCCACACGCAGGCTTGCTACAAACAAAAGGCTCGCCGACTTGCCGTCCTCCTTTTGGTGGTCTTCTATGTGTGCTTCCTCCCCTTCCATGTGTTTCGAGGGATTCGTCTGGAGCTTCGAGTACGACCAGTTAGCTGCCACTTGAAGAACATGTTCCTTTTTATGTCTCTTATAGCTAAACCTTTAGCAGCATTAAATACTTTTGGAAACTTACTGCTCTATGTAGTGACAGGAGACAACTTCCAGCAGGCGATCCTCTCGTTCCTCAAGTTTCGGACAAACAAGAACTTGAAGTAGAAGAGATTGATGCCACAAAAGAGTTATGTAGGAAGGGTTCAAACCTGCCCTCAACCAGCCAGGCACAACCCCCCTGCCATCAGAGTACTCAGGTTAACCCTTCCAAATCCAAAGGAGGGTTAATCTGTTCCGTGTTTTGGAGTTACAAATTGATCATCAAAAGAGAAACCTTATAATTTGAAATAAAAATCTTTAAATACATTTTCAAAAATGAAATGTGAAACTTCTAGAAATTTCTCTGCATTTGCTTCCTGAATCCTTGATACTTCTTTTGGAGAACGGCCAACAGTTCCAGAAGAAAATAGTTGCTTATTATTGGCAGATACAGATTCAGGATGGGAGTAATTTAATTTCATTTTAGTAGCTTAGAAGTTAGGCGTCTAGTGTAAGATAGGTGCCTGCCTCTGACTTGTTTCCTAAGCTATGGAAAGGGGTAAGACTCTCCAGAGGGCAATTCATCATACCTGTCAGATCTGTAGGAGGATCATCTCACCTCCCTGGAGACACTGACAGGATGGGTGTATGCATATAAGCTAATCACCTGGTCCTCCCTTTATAATTTCCCACTATAGTGGAGAGAAAAAAGTAGTTTTAGAGTGTGATTCACCTAATTATTCTTGATGCCTATCTTTGGACAAGATGAATCATGACCCAGAAGTGCCTGTTTCTTTGCATTGACCATAAAAGGTAAGTAGATCAAACACAGACCCAAATGTTCATGCCTGCCTTTACATAGCTGAGGGCCAGCTCTAGCATAGATTAGGATGGATCACTCTCCAGAGGTGGCTAAAGGTGGGGTTTACACAATAAGACCCTGTTCAGTGCCTTCAGTGATCACCTGAAGATTAATGGTGCCATAATACAAACCACTCCTATAAGGGTTTTCCATACTACCAACTGTGATTTCTGGATTAACGTTAGTCCAGAGGTGAAAAGTGAAAGGATGCATAAATGTGCCAGATCCGTAGAATCATAGCGTCATAGAATGGCTTGGGTTGGAAGGGACCTTTAGAGGTCATCTAGTCCAACCCTCCTGCAGTGAGCAGGAACATCTTTAACTAGATCAGGTTGCTCAGAGCCCTGGCCAACCTCACCTTGAATGTTTCCAGGGACGGGGCATCTACCACTTCTCTGGGTGACCTGTTCCAGTGTTTCACCACCCTCATCATAAAAAATAAAATATTTTCCTTATAGCTAGTCTAAATCTACTCTTTTAGTTTAAAACCATTACCCCTTGTCCTATCTCAACAGGCCCTACTAAAAAAGTATCTTTCTTATAAGCCCCCTTTAAGTATCGAAAGGCCACAATCAGGTCTCCCTGGAGACTCTTCTTCTTCAGGCTAAACCACCCCAATGCTCTCAGCCTTTCCTCATGGGAGAGGTGTTCCAGCCCTCTGACCATCTTTGTGGCCTCCTCTGGACCCGCTCCAACAGTCCCATGTCTTTCCTGTGCTGAGGACCCCAGAGCTGGATGCAGGACTCCAGGTGGGGTCTCACCAGAGAGGAGTAGAGGGGCAGAATCACCTCCCTCGACCTGATGGCCACGCTGCTTTTGATGCAGCCCAGGAGACAACTGGCATTCTGGTCTGTGAGCGCATATTGCCAGCTGATGTCCAGTTTTTCATCCACCAGTACCACCAAGCCCTTCTCCACAATCCATAGACAATACAAAGTCATTTTTGCCCATTTCTTTACTCAGTGAAGCTCTGCTTGGTCACACCAGGTGAGGAACAGCTTTGGGTAATAACATATATGATGGGCAATAAGGGCTGTCTCACAGGAAAAAAAAATCTAAACTCGCAGGGAAGTGTGGGTCCAATACTTGCAGACACCACCTAGAGGTCCCAGGACCAGCTGAGGCACCCCAGGCAACAGCAATACAGAACTATTAGCAACGTAATAGTCAGAGCCCAGAAGTATGACCACAGTGTGAATCCTCCAATAAATTTTTATAACAGCCTTATTTCATGTTTCATTACTTTTGCTCTCCACTCTGAAATGTTTATTAATCAATGGTAGTGCATGTTGCCGCAAGGCTCTCATGCAACCCTTCTCCTTATCCAATCCCTCTATGTGTGGCCTGGTCTTCAAGTGACCACCAGACCATTAAGCACACGCCTGAGTGACTGGCAGATGGCCTGTGACTCCTCTGTGGCACGGGGACCCCATTCACTGCTTCTCTCAGGGCCAGCTAGGGGGGAACAGCAGGCAACAGAAAGCTACAGACTTGTCAAGGGAATGAGGGGAGATAAGAACCATCCCTGACATAGGAAGAGCAGGATGGGAAAAGGAAGAAGAGTGTTTGTCTGGGATAGGGTAGAAGATGGGCAATGAAGGAAAAGTTCTGGCAGAAAGCAGATGAGGAAGCCATTTTCCTGCAGAAATACCCCATTTGATTTTAATCCACCTCTGGATATTAGTCAAGGCAAGTTTTAAAAATTCTGCACAGTGCAGCATGATCTCCCCTGTGATCATTACCCATCCTCAAATTGTGGATGAGCTCTTTAGGTGAAGAGGGAAGCTCACCTAGTGCAGACCTGGAGAGATGTTACATGAAGCAAACATCAAAAAAATTTAAAGAAAATGCATCCCACCCCACATGCTGCATTGGTTTTGCTAGTCTCCAAGGGGCAGCACCACCTCCTCCACCACACTTAGAGTGCTGCTAACAACTGCTTGCTCCTGAGACACCAGAGGCAGCTGAACCATCATCAGAAGGCAATACTGGACATGGCATCTTAGCTGTTTTTTTAGTTTTCAGTATTCTATCAACCAACCACCAAGTTATTTTGAGCAGAACCAGGCTGATACATTATTTTTTAAGCCTCTACTGCATATAGACACAACAATTTAATTAACTTGAATTGAGTCTTACCTTAACATCTACATCATGGAGTCTGGTTCTTCTGGTCTGGTGTCTGAGATAGAAAAGGAACTGCCTGTTTTTGCAGCAGCACAGGAGCAGTTTTTGCTTTCAACGTCAAATGAAGCTCTGCATTATCCCCCTTTCAGCTCTACTTGATATTTTCTGGATAGATTACTCAGCACACTCATCTGTTCTTACACTGAGGCTATGTACTCTTTTTAAATGCAAGATGCCTGGAACACCTTCAGTACTAGCATCACCACCTGGAATGTTCTGGGCAGATGTCATCCTGAGTTGGCAAGGGGATGAACCAGATCTTGGTTTCTCAGATTTTTCTACAAACCGTGAAGAACAAACATATAAGCTACTCTATTATAAACAGTACTTTTACAATTTCAATAGAAGTCACAAGAAAGAGAAAAAGAGATCTATACAAGAGTCGTGCCTGTTCCCATGCCCCTCTCCCAGTCAATATTGGCCTCCCAGTTTCATATTGCTCCATGCTGCAATACCTACCCTTTTTGCATGTCCTCTGTGCACTTGCATTTTTCTTGTGTACTTGCATTGTGTACTTGCGTTTTTCTCCTGCCCTCAGCTCCCGCTGCTCCTCTGCATGTCTGTCATGCTGATCACTATAGGGCCATAACTGTTGGCAGGTTCATCCCTAACCTGGTATCATATGGAGTGACATCAGCCAGCCAAAGACAGTAATCACAGTTGCTATGCAGTTGCCAGCATCCATTCAACTCTCCTTTCACCGCACTATAATTCTGAGCTAGGGAAAAAAAAAGGGAAAGACTGTCAAAATGTTGTCGGGAAACTGCTACCAGCTGACATGGCAGTCAGGTCCAACAGCAGAACATGATCCTTCTATTTTAAGATTTACGTAACCACAGACAGGGAGAACAGTTCAGTCATGTTCATATTCTACTAATTTTTTATTTGACATCTCTAAGAGTTATATTTGCTTTTCAGCTTTAATTTTAAATGTTCTTGTAGGTTTTTCAGAACTGTTACGATGCAAAGGCTTGATATTCCTTCCAACAACCTCTAATATGTTTGCCCTAAGGAGGAAGAAACTAACCATGTTCAAGGAGTAAAAGACAGGCCTATGTACTCAATCTGCTATGGGTAGGGCACCAATCCTTAAATAAGTATTACACTATGATCATTTACTGCTTATGTTTGTAATGTTCTTGCAAGACTAGAGCATTGTTACATCCACATACAAGCCACAGAGCCAAAAAGTCAAAATTTGTATTTTATGGTTCTCAGCAAAGGCCCAGATCCATACCTCTAACCTCAGCACCTGCCTGCGCAGATGTGCAGGAGGAAAAAATGTACTGGAGGAGGACAAGAATGACTTTTTCTCAGCAAGAACAGAGTTTCTCTGGTGTCTGATTCCCAGCAATAATCAAAATAAAAATGACAGTTCCTAAAATCATTCCTTCCATAAGGTAGCTAATAGCAATCGCTCTTGTAAAGCAAACGGTAAGGCTTAGGAGTATCACTGTGTGTACCACCTCGTGTTCCGCTCTCCTCTTCAGGCTGATCTTTGGGATCTTTGCCTGAAGAGCAAGGGCTTTGCTCCCCTGGGGGTTTCTCACTGGTCCGTTTAAGGCAACATATCCACCTCTGGAAGTGTAGGAGGTAACATTTTAACCCCTTGGGCAGATCCACCAGCTTCATCCCCACAAAAGGCTTAGCTATCAGAAAGCAGGACTAGGAGGAGGTTGTAGGCTCGACAAAATGTCAGAGAGCAAAACACTGTTCTCCACCTGTCTATACCAAGTCACCACCCAATGGCCAGGAAAAACAGTGAGACACCTTTTTACACAAACACAGGCGAAACCCATCCAAAGAGAAACCAGGCTGGTGCCAGCAGCAGGACAGTGGCTCAGGGACTTCATGACTGTGCCAGTGAAGCAGCGGACAAGGCTAATTTCATCAGGTGTACAACATTAGCACCTCATTTTATCCCCACCTCTAAGTAGACATATTTTTAGGATGTTTAAAGAGCCTAGCAGATAGTCTAAGCCTACCCAAGCAAGTAGCCTGGATTTACTACAGGCCCACATGTGTGTCATGCATGGGAGTGCATGAAGGACAGTGAAATGGGAGGGAAGGAAAACCCATCTCAACTTTGATGGGCTTTCACCTTCTCTGAAAGAACATGATACACACACCCCTTCCTTTTCCTTCTTTAATATTGCTTTCTTTTTTTTTTCTCTGCAGCCTGTGCTCTGGGATACCTCTGCAGAGCCCACAGGAGCAGGAAATATGGGTCCACATGCCCAGTACAGCTGTGGGGAAGGAAGGCACTGCACACAAACACTTTGTAGAGCGACCCACAAGACCAAGTCAGCTGGTTACATTTGGTTTAGAAGTGTAACCACACAAGGATGGACATACAAAATGCTCTTTGGTCTTGCAGCAGCAGTGGAGAAGAAGCTTCTGAAAGTTTATCAGTTGTGTCCGTTGCCAAGGAGTAAACCTGAGCCTCAGTTAAACATATCATTATTTAAGCACTGTATTTAAAAACTATGACTGCCAGTAACCTTTCTTTCTGTATATGTACAAATCCAATGCAAATAGCCAACTAGAATATCCCCACAGATCTGTTGGCAGATTTCCACTTTATAAAGCCACCTACCCAAACGTTAACCTCAGTGGCTGCTCATGGGTTTGCATATGCAAACCCAGAGGAACAGAGACAAGGATGACTTAACTTGCAAGAGAGCACATGCAGTAGGCTGAGAGCATGAAACAGGGGTTCAGGCATTAGCTACAAATGATGTTGACATTTTGAATCCGTTATCTAAAGCCTTCCCAAAATCTTGTGACATCTTGGGCCAGCATCACAGGGATGGTGGCAACACCAAAATAAACCGTGGTTTTGTATAGCAGAAGGAAATTAGGGTGCTAGGGGTTTCTGAATTTTATGCAAATCTGCCAGTGGAGGTACAGTGGACAATCACACCAGTTTGCAGCTTTTATTCTCATTACTGCATGCCACAGCCATGACAGAAGGTATAGTTCCTACTGCTCTTCAAAAGTGACTTAAGCAGGCTTAAGAAAGCAGTCCATTTAACTTGCTCTGCTGGTCACTTGGGCAATTTCTCACCACAGCATGGGAGCAGCAGCAAAGCCAGACAGCTGCATTTACACCACCATGTTTCTCCTCTACTACTCATAGTGGGGCTGAACTGAGTATATCAGCAGCCATGCTCTGGCTTGTTTCAAAACCAGCAGAGCTGACAAATTATACAAATGCAGAGGTAGAAAACTTCTGCAAGAGCCACCAGTGCAAACCAAACCTCCTCATCCTGAGCAAATGAAGGAACCTGACTTTCAAGCTGGCTCTGGCTCCTTGGCTCCAGAGAGGCCTGGGGGTTCAGGGGTGTCCCTGTGCCTTGCTTTTCATGTCACTTCCATCTAGCACTCAAGGCCACCTCCCTCCTTCCTTGCCTGGCTATGGCTGCATGTTGGAGATGAGGGCCTGGCCTTTAGGCATGGAGATGCTGGCTTTTTGGGAGACTGTTGCGGAAGGCTGACACACAGAGCCAGGAAAGGCAGCACGTGGGGATGTGCCAGAGCTCACCACTCCTTGGGGGTTCCCAGCTATGAGTGACGTGCCCTTAGGGACAGACGTAGGGATTTGAGGTCTTCCTCGTACCTGCCCTTCCTTTTATGTGTGACGGAGAAAGAAGCCCGTAGCAGGTAAACATTTTCTTTCCCTCTCCTGCCTCAAAAAGAAGTCCAACAACAGCAAAATCTTTTTCTTACATGAGTCTTGGGCATGTTTCCTAGCAAGTGTGCATGCAGAAAACCAGGGCTGATTTATGCCATGGGGGTCTTCTCTGGGAGAGGACGATGTCACTGTGCACCTCAGCCAAGGTCGGTGACATCTTGTCACCCACCAGCACAAGCGGGAGGGACAATCTGGCCATGAGCCCAGCATAAAGCTGGGTCAGTGCTGCTGATTCACCAGTAAATCAGTGCCAGGCAAGTACAAAACCTTGTTCTGGTCCTGGAGCTGACTGACCCTCCCATCTAACCAGAGGGAGTAACTTTATCTCCCCCTAATTATTTCTCCTGCCACATTTTATCCTCTTAGAGTTGCAAGCTCTTTGGGGCAGATGTCTTGGTGAGTATTTACACAGCAGGATCTGAATCCTGAATGGGCCCTCCTGGCATTATGAAAATTCAATTAAGGGCTTCAGCCATAAAAATGTAAATGATGTAGCTACTTATCATTTGTGCGTATAGAGACATATAAACACACATATGCAGATATGCATGCGCGGGGGAAGCAGCGCCTAATGCAAAAATATAACTCTTTTAAAATAACAGTGCTATGTAGTGGTTAAGCCCCTTCCTTTGGATATGAATATATATTTTGTTCCTTTTCTCGTCTGTAGAATAAAAAGAGCATGACAGCACGGACAGCAGTTGGCTGAACAGAAATCACTTTTCAGGACAAAAAGCAACTGATATAAAAGTAATTGCAGCAATACACAAAATCTTCTGAAGCAGTTTTTAAAAGTTTGCGGTGACATACTCTGTTAAATAAACATATTTCTTCAGATAGAATTTTCTGCTATATACAAATTAATAAGGTTTTACTACTGATTCAAAGACCAGTCTCTAAGTATGCTGTTTTATTTATATTTAATATCGGTAGCACCTGGCTATTTAGCTTCTTTTTTTGTGCCGTGGAAACAAGCTCTATTTGCCTGAGTGAGAAATGATAATGTTCTATACTGAAATGGATTTGGATGTGTATTCAAGGATAGACTATTCAAGTCTGGGGTATTTGCTTGTGTAAACTTTGATGTAAATTTTGCTGCTAAGATGTTGATATTTCAAGATGATTGCGTGGCTCATTTCTGCACTGCAGAATTGAGTGTGGCTCACTGTCCAAGCAGTTTAGCCTTATTCACATACTTAGAATAAAAAGAACATTCTCATCTGACCTGTTTTAAATATATATCTTACATTACATTGAGCTGTATCACCCTCTTAAGGTGACTATTTTTGCCCCACTTACTATAAAGGAACTGGTTTTTTTTTTTCCCCTGGAAAAAAAGAAAAAGTGTCTCTCTGTCATCCTTTTTAGTTTTATTTTAAATTTTCTTTTTTTCTTAGCAGTCATTCTGGATAAAACTTCCTCAGCTAACTTCAGATAACATATAGGCTAGCTCTGAGATAGCTGTCTAGTGTGTTTTTATAGTCAGCAGGGAGAAAAGGGAGCTTGGAGGGTCCAATTATTTCCCCCAAAAATGGGCCAGATGAACTGCGCCTTAGAATTTCCTCCACAGGGAGTCAATGGTGGCCACACTTCTGACTTCAACACCCAGGCTTTGGCATGACGGGCCTGGTCCACTGTGTCTCATCTGTAAGTTGATTGCTATTTCTATATGAAAAGTTTTGCAAAAAAGACGTGTAGGCTTTGATTTTATGGTAATTTTTAAAAGTATATCTGCAGGGCACTTCAGTGAATTTCTACAATGTCCTCTGGATCATCATTATCTTCAGGTAACCTAGTTTAAGAAGCCTGGATTATATTCATGTGCCTTGCTACAGTTATGCAGAAAAGAAGAACATAGAATATCCTACATGTCTCCTCTATAGGTATTCTATATATTGAGCATGCTGGTGGGCAGCAAGCTGACCCTGAGCCAGCAATGTGCCCTTGTGGCCAAGAAGGCCAACAATATCCTGGGGCACATGAAAAGGAGTGTGGCCAGCAGGTCAAGGGAGGTTATCCTCCCCCTCTACTCTGCCCTCGTGAGACCACATTTGGAGTCCTGTGTCCAGTTTTGGGCCCCCCGGTTTAAGAAGGACGTGGAACTGCTTGAGCAAGTCCAGCAGAAAGCTACCAAGATGATCAGGGGACTGGAGCATCTCCCTTATGAGGAAAGGCTGAGACACCTGCGTTTGTTCAGCCTGGAGAAGAGAAGACTGAGGGGGGATCTCATCAATGCTTATAAATATCTAAAGGGAGGGTGTCAGGATGATGGGACCAGACTCTTTTCAGTGGTGCCCAATGAGAGGACAAGGGGCAATGGGCACAAGCTGGAACACAGGAAGTTCCAGCTAAACATGAGAAAAAACTCCTTTCCTGTGAGGGTGCCAGAGTGGTGGCACAGGCTGCCCAGGGAGGCTGTGGGGTCTCTTTCTCTGGAAATATTCAAAACCTGCTTGGATGTGTTCCTGTGCCCCCTGTGCTGGGTGTGCCTGCTCAAGCAGGGGGGTTGGACAAGATGATCTCCAGAGGTCCCTTCCAACCCCTGCCATTCTGTGATTCTGAGAACACATGGAATTGTGAAGAAATAGAAATAAGTGTAAAAACCTTTAAGGACAAGACCCAGCTCAAATATGTGGTAGATGAGAGTTGGGGTACCCAGGCTCTGACCCCATCCCCAGTCCTCAGGGAGCACCCCACCCTCCCTGGACACACCCACGGGGGAATACACCCCATTTAAGGGGTCGATTCACTTGTGTGAGCCGGGTGCTGATGGGACCCCACTGTGTGGGGGGAGTGCAGAGCATGGCCAAGGGAGGGGGCTGGCCACTGTGCAGGTTTCTGCTAGGATTTGGCTTTGGGCATCAGAGAGTAGCAAGAAGAGAACTGCAAAGGATGACAGGAGCCCTTTCTAGCACTAAAAAGAAAGAGCCTGGTGAGTTACAAGAAAAAAGGAAAAAAAATTGAGCTTACAGGATTTGAAAAAAGTATGAGAAGTTATGAGCAAAAAATAAATAAAATAGGCAGGGAGCCATCACAAAGGGAAGAAGAAAAAGACACTATGTGTGTCAGCATAGGTGCAAGTACACACACACACACAAGGTTAAGAGCTGGAGAAGCTGTTCAGAGGAGTGGCTCATGCCAGAGTCCTGCTGGTGCACATTTGTGGTATCACTGCTCCCTACCTCTGCAAACTTTCTGAGTTTGCTGGAGGACTTTTCCGAATGGCCCTTACACGAGCTTGTCCCGAAAGGATTTCTTATTAGAACCCTTTAATTTGCCATAGCTCTGAGATGGGATACGCTGCGACTGATGCCCTAAATGGGGTATTAAAAAAATATTAAGGAAATTCAGAAGTACAATTTATTTGAGATTCCTCCCTGTAATGTAACAAAACTATTAAATTTCTTCATGAAACTTCTGAAGCACATAATTTTTGGCAGCGAAATTGAGGGACTGCCAAGTGCCTAAGAAGTATGGGTGGTGGGGAGATTAAAGTGAGTGGCAGCCCGCAGGATGACAGCTGCTGGAGAGATATCTCTACCACCTGCACAACCTGCTCCCGAACTGACAAGCATTAATGCTCATTCCTAATACTTAGTAATCACTAAGCTACATGTGTAGTTAAAAACTGGCACAGCTGAAAATTTGTCTCAGTTGCACCCCAGCAATGCCCACATCAAAGGATACAATACAAAAATATCCTCCATTTACACAAGGATAATGCAACATAATGGCTTAAACAAATGTTGCGAGATGAACACGGAGGAAGAGCTATGGAGGGACGTATGTGACTTATTCCTCATGTCATGAAGCCTTCGCTCTGTCTTGTTGATCCAGCTGTTTTCATACTGTCTGTTCAACATTACCTTTGTCCTTCAAAATTCACAGAGACATACCTACCAACTGCAGCAACAATATAGAAGATGAGAGCCCCTTATCTACTCACTGGATCTGTTTTCAAATAATTTGCCCTAGTTCTTCGTAATCTAAATTTATTCAGACACCCAAAAGGGCTCATAAATACAGGTCACTCTGATAAATTTTCCCATCTTGCTTCCAGTGCTGTTTTCCTAAAAGAATTGTGCTTTTCTTCCACCCTGGAGACTCCTGCAAGATCATAAGCTGGAAAGACCCTCTGAAATCCAGCCCAGCAAATCATGGGGTTCATTGCAACCACACACGGAAATCCATCTGCTCAGGTTGGGACCTAATGTGTGCCTACAGCTCAGAGGGTGGAAAATCAGTGGCCAAAACATTAAGTCCCTCCATCCGCCGGAGGAGAAAGGCAGGTACCCTTGAAGGCTGAGGGAGGAAGGGCCCTCTCTTTATTCATCCACAGCTCTGATCCGCAGCTCTGACCCATGGTCTGAGCTCATCCACTTGGTCCTGCCTCCAGTCAGTGGAAGGAGGCATGCATGCCCAAAGGAATTTGTTTCCCTCTAAGCCAGCTGGCATGAAACACCCATGGAGTCTCATTTCCAGGCACCTGGACACCCGCAGGTTACACATCTGCACACAGACAACACCAGGGAATCATAGAATGGTTTGGGTTGGAATGGATCTTCAAAGATCATCTAGTCCTGCATGTTTCACTAGACCAGGTTGCTCAAAGCCCTGTACAACCTGACCCTGAACACCTCCAGGGATGAGGCATCCACAACTTCTCTGGGCAACCTGTTCCAGTGTATTATACATACAGCGAAGCTAAGCTGGAGGTGACTACATCACCCTCAAAACTTGCTGAAAAGCCCAGACCTTGGGCTCAGTCTGGTGAGACCAAGGGTATTTCAGCCTCAGTATCTCTTGCAAACAGGCATAGCTCACAGTCCATACAGGGGGACACCCTGCCATTCCCAGCTGCTGTGACAGCCACAGCCAGCTCCCTACCAGCTTCTCCACCTCTCCCTTCCCCACAAAAGTCATGTACCGGGAACCTCTTCTTTTTCCCTTGGAGCCCCTTATTTTCAGGTTTACCTTCATCATTTGCTTGCATACCCACATCATCCCTTTTACTTCTATTTTAAGATGAAGGTTTACTTGTTATTCAGCTTTCATTTCTGAGGCAGTGGCCATTTGTCACAAAGTATGTATCTCTATAAATATTACCACATGGTTGTCACCCTCACTTGTCTGGTAGAGGGTTTTCTGACACAGACTAATGACACTGGGGCTGACTAGGGCCACCACTGCCACCTCTTGCCTCACCATGGAGACAGCATATTTGCGTATAATGACTGACTTGGTGGCAAGGTCAATGGAAAAAGGACTGGAGCAGTGATGAATACCAATCCAGGACAGCTCTCAGCTAGTGCCAAAATCTTCTTTCATCCCTTGAAACAGCTTCACCAGGACTTGTTCCTCACACATGTTTTGCAATCACCAGCAGCACTGGTTATCAGAAAACATGCTTCTCAGGTGTGTGGAAAGTACCGTGCCCAAAGCACCCCTTGGGAGCAAGAGAGTTTGTTTGCCTTGTTCTATGCAGAGAAATGTTTTGTTAAATCTGGCTGCAGCTGTCATAGGATAATCAATGTACATATCTTCTATCCGTGACTATTATTTGAATAAGCACCTGCATCTGCCCCCAAAATTGCATGTCAGTTACATAGATTTGTCAGCAAGAGATATATGAATCCTATCTTCAAATTCATGATTCATGTGCTATCCTAGAAAACCAAATGCTAAGTTTAATTAGCTCCTGGACTAATTGCTTAATTTTATTTAAAAAAAAAAATAATCCTCTAAAGCATGCCTAGCCAAGCATTTGGGAGACTACTGCTTGTCTGAAAGGTACTAATGAGCCACCAAGAGAAGATAAAGTCAACAGCAGATCCGGTGCCTGGGCACGCAGCCTCCCTCCAGCTCAACACTGGAGTGCCACGGCCAGGCTCGCTTACCCTTATGGCAACAGGGAGATCAGATGGTTCTTCTTTTGGTAAGAAACTGAACTTGGGGGTTGACCAAAAGGGTCACAATAAATACATTAGGACAAACTATTACTGGGTTCACTGGTATGGCCTCAAACACTCAGGTAAGTATGAGTGAGCAGCACAATACTGCCCAAAAAGAAAACCTGTGGTCTAAACAGAGGCTACAAATATGCTGGTATAAATATGGAACACAGCTCATATTTAAACCTGGTTTTAGTACCACTGTCTGAGATTTATTTAACTGCTTTACAGAATTGGGATTTAGGTAAATACCTCCATGTATATTACATAGGTAAGAATTTTAACATGGAGCTGTTTCAGCCAGTAATGGTTTTCATATTGATAATTCTGATAAAGGCTACTAAATAATGACTAAACAGTAAACACAGTACGTTTATTGAATGCTTTTTTGTATCAACCCCAACAGGACCTAAGAGTTGTCAGGGCTGAGGGGGCCTGAACATTTAAGTAGCCCAAAGGAAAAAGGAAGCCAGAATCAAGTCTGCATGCTCAAAACAGGAATAAATATCTAAATATACTGGAAGAGGTAATATTTATCTATTTTTTAAAAATTAATTTTAATTTTCAAAAGCAAGCAGGATAACAAAGCAAAGCAGAGAAAAAAACCAAAGCCACCCTGTGCCACAATGTGTGCAAGGAGCCCTGAACTTGCACAGTGCATGAGCTGGAGCATTTTTATCCCTTGGGATGTTCAGCTACAGATTGGAATCTGCCAATTGTGAATAGCCTTTACCTCTCAGCTCTTCGGGCCTGAGGAAATTATTTAGGTGGTATCTAACCCAAAGCCAGGGGATTTTAGCTTAAGGCACCGTCCTTGTCTGAAAGATGGGGAATACCCTCAAGAAATTACTGAAAAAGTTAAGAAGCAAAAACCAAAATATCCCCAGCTCCTGCTCCTTCTGCCAGTCTGCTCCTCACTGTCATTCCCATCCTCTCCCTGTGCTCTTCCTTCTCATGTCACAAGTACTTTGAACATTTATTTAGCCCAAATACTGAAGAATTGGAGCATAACAACATAAGCAGGAACACTGATATTTTTCTGGTCAGTAATTCAGTTCCTTGGATTGTCAGGATAAACTGCACAGCCTTGGAGAGTATTCATCCACTTGGGAACTGGATTACAGCCTCATAAAACAGTGCAGTGCTCCTATTATCGCCTAAATAGAGCTGCCATCATTCTGGAACAAATAGGTGGAAGTAGTCAGTCACCGAGTATCCAGAATTGAAGCGAAGAATAATAAACTGACATACAGTTCTTAAGAAATTCTTCACAAGGAGGCAGATTTAATGCCCTGAAAGCTAGGCTTTTACACACAAACCCACATCCTCATCTTTTTATCACCGTCTTATCTAAAGCACTGAGAGCTCTGTAAAGATGGGATCCAGGTGCAATGCCTTCTGAATAGCTGACGATGACAATGCATCCACTGTATTATCCTCTCTCGCAAGAGGATGCCCAAGAAGTTTCTCAGCATTTATAAGCTAGAAAAGGAGCTGGTTTCGTTGCAGCTGCCCAAGATTGTACCTGGGTCAGTACAAAATCCTGGCTGATTAAAAGCATCTCACCATAGGTTTCGGCAGCTTATGGTGGAAAAATGAGCTGGTAAAGATAAGTTCTTACACAATGTCAGCTGGACGCTGTTCTGTCTCTACTGCCGAGCCACCATGAGCATCGAGCAAGTCATATTAACTTCTTTGCATATGTATAAAAGAGGACAGGCTCATCTTTGCAAAAACCTCTGAGCAAGTCACTGTAGACACACACTGTGTAAGTGGGATGTGCTGTCACTATTTTTTCTCATCTGGCTATGGGGATGGAACCATTCACCCCATAGTTGCCATGGGGACCAGGCTTTTGCAAAACAAGGATGCACAACCCATTTAAAAGGCTTGTTAACAAAAAGACCCGCTCCTTTTCTTTTCTGGAAATGCTCACACAGCTGTTTCACATGGATCATTAGTTAAGACCTACCTTCAGGACCACATCACAATGGAAAAATAGTATCATTTAAGGCCTAGCGTCGCTGCTCCCAAGCTCGTATCTCCAGCATCTAAGGGCTTGGGAAGGGGCAGGCTTCCCTCACAAGGACCACCTCGACCCATGCACAGGCACTGAGAGGTGACATGTCCTCTCCTGCCTCTCTCTGCTGTCTCTCTGCTCCCAGTCCTTTGCTCCTGCCACCTGTCTTGTGCCTGTGAGTGGCAGAACCTCTTTGAGCCACTTTCCCTCACGTAATTGCAGAAAACTACCTCAGAAAAAACCTCAACCTGCATAGTTTCCTGCTGTTGGAGTCAACTGAAGGAGCTCACCCAGGAGTTTGAATGAGAGCCGAGCCTGCACAGGCTGGTAGAGAGTATAGGTAGAGGAGTGGAGACAAGCAGTGAAGAAGGGAAAGGGCTAAAGCCTCCCCTCATCAGCATCAAAAAGCAATGAGAAGCCATGAATTTGGCCCATCTGTCTGTGGAAAGGGATATGAGTAAGCTCAGACGGTCACCAGGAAAGGGATGGGGATTTCTTCTATACACAAGAAAGCAGTGTCATTCCTGCAAGCAGCATCATTGGGACTGGTACCAGGCCACTGTGTCCACTTTGGGTGCCTGCACTTCAAATGGACATTAAACACAGGTCTCAAAACACAGTCACAGGAGAGAACAGACTGAGAAACCCCTGATGTTCAACCTATTTGAAAGGTCTATAGAAAATTCTTTAATCCAACAAAAAAAATGCATAACAAGCACAGCCTCTGGGCAAGAAACAGAAACTCAATTAACTGAGCTTCAAAATGAGGTGCACAGATGTGGTTGATTCCCCGGTATGCGAGGTGTTTAAATCAAGGCTGGATGCCTTTTTTAAAGGCCATGTCATAGCTCGACAAGAAGTTACAGGCTTGATGCAGCAATCTCTTGATATGGTTTTATGGTGTGTGATACACAGCCCCTTCTTGCCTTTAGAATCACTGGAGGACGAAAATCAACAACAAAATGCGGGTCCTGTTGCACTGGTTTATCGCCTGCAGTGTGCTGGGCTGCTACAAGCCAAGCTGCACTTGCACCAGTGTGTGCCCAGCTCTGCTGCCCAGCGGGGTGAGAGAATTACATATTCTGAACTGGTAGTTCTAAGGGGCTGCCTGAACAACCCTGCACACTGGTGCCGCTGTTGCAATGGGTAACACAAGCACAGCCAGGGCCAGACCTGGCTGCCCTGGTCTCAGCAGGCATTGTGTGCCCCCATATCAGCCGCCCTCTTCCCAACGTTCTTGCCTCTTGTTGGTTTTGCTGTCTTCACTTAGGGCCTTTTTGGTTTTCAGCTGTGGAAGAAATCACTTCTCAGAGCCTGAACTGCTGAGGTTTGCCCTGTGAAGCACACACCACTGACCCATATGCAACATGCAGCTGGGACTCTGTGTGTCTGTCAGACATTGGGGGGGGGTGGGGAAAGAGAGGATACAGAAAAGGCCAGTGTTGCCAAAGCACAAGGGATAGGATATGGAAAGCATGCTGCCCAGCCCTTCTCCCAGGGTGCACACCGTGAGCATCACCAGCAGGAACAACAAGCCTCTCTGTTTCCCCGCTTATGCAAATACTTTCCGTACTCCAGCCAGGAAAGTCACTGTCCTTCAGTGATTTGTAGTCTCTTGGATCTCTCCAGTTGGCACATGTCAGGTTTGACCTACTCTTTTCAATGTTAAATATTACTTTATATTTGAGGTGTTCGAGCAAGCAGATGTGGTTGGCAGGACTGCTACCTGCTACAAGGTGTAAGGGACCTCTTGGTACAAATTGCTGGCCAGCAGTCCCCACCTGCCAAAAGGGACACAGGAGAGATGGAGCAGCCTTGAAGAGTGGGTGTCAGACCATGATAGGGACCCCCATTCCACACACCCTTCTTCCTTACTGCATCAAAGTGGCGTCCAGCAGCAGGCACTCCCCAGCCTAGAAGCCACCCTACACTCCTCACCCTCCCCATCCGTCCAAGTTGATTGTTTTTTTTTTTCCCAGACCGCTAGTCACACTTCTCTGTACTTAGCCCCATCCTATTTTAAGACCCAAAGAGCTCAGCTTACCCTTTCAGCTTTAACAGAGCCATGATAAGCTCCGGCAGCACTATGCCCTTTTAAAATCATGTTTGTTCCTCCTGCCTGACAGACCACTGTGGGATATTATGACATCCAGTGGTTATTCAGGTAAATCACCTCTTCTTTCCAAGATCCCTGTCTCCAATTTAAGGCCCCAAAAAGGTGGAGGGGTGATCAAGTCCTCCTCTGTGCTGGAGAAAGGCGAGTGCATGGTTGCCTCCCAGCAATAACACCATACTCCATGCAAGCAGACCTCATTGCATTCCAAAAACTATTTGTTCATAAACATATTTAGCCAGCAAGGCAATAACGCATAACAGCTATCTGCTAATCATACCTCGGGAGATGGAGGCACTACCCGAGAGCACCAACAGAAGTAGACTCATGCCCTGTGAATAAATGGACTTTGCAATGTTTCCCTCTTTTCTCTCTCTGTCCAGCTCCAGTGGAAGCACAGAGACACAGGGAGCAGGGTGCTAACAGGGCGTAGCAGCGTCAGTGAGCAGGACCCAGTGCAGCATCTTAATGGAGAAACAGGAGTGACCGGCCTCATTGATTTCCATGGCTAATTCTGGGGAAGGCATCAGGGCTTTATTAAGTATAAATGCAAGAAAAGCAATTAAAGAGCAAACTTAGGAGCAATGATATCAGGATCAGCCTATATTTAATTTTCTCCAAGGATAGACAGTGATATAACCAGAATTATTACTCACTGTTTTGCAGATGAACTGTTCTTTCAGAGCCTGCGAGGTGGCGGTTGCTTTCTTGAGTGCTGAATTCACTCCACTCCCACTCATGTCAGGAGCTTGGCTTGCAGCTGATTTTAAGTCTTTTAGCCCAAATTGCCTTTTTCTCCCTTCATGAGTTCTCTTGCCAGGGAGCCTTCCTGAAAAGCACAGTAAGAACTGATTGCTAAGGTTTACAACAAATTGGTAGAAAATGGAGTAGGAGCAACAAGGCAGCTGCTCCCCATCGAACATCGCAGTAAGGACCTGCCACTGAGGAGACCTGACTTTCTCAGCTGCTCGAGGATGATGACGACTTCAAAAGCCTCTTCCTGGAACAGAAATAATAATTCTGCAGTCATCAGCCTTAGTGCATGGTCTTTGTATTTTAGGTGTTTTTCATTAAAAGACAGATACTGAAGAACAATGTAATTTTACAAGGTACTTGAAAAATAACCAAAGATAAAGCTTTCATTTAAATAGAAGTCTTTAGTTTTGGCACACAGCTACAGTTCCTCTACGCTACAAGGACAGTGCTTCGAAGTTATCACTTCTGAATATTCATATATCACATGTCTATATGGTACATCACTGAGCCCATGCTACCGCTTTTCTTTAATCTCACTGCTGTCTGTGTGATTAACCCACCACCTCCAGGCTGTGCTAACCCTTGGCACACAGCTTGAAATCCTCAGGGTCCCTGAGAGCAAAGGATACTTGGCAAGAAAAAGCTGCCTCCCATCGACACCGTAAAAGCAATGATATGGAGCAATGGTGAAACTTAGGTGGAAAGGTTGGGTGGCTTTTGGGAGTGCCCACCTTGCACACAGGCCTGGAGGGAAAGATGAGGTGCCCTAAGCATCTCCATTTCCAGAGGAGGAAGAATTGGGCTGCTGTAAAGACATCCAGAGGGTGATTCAGTCCAAGTAAAAGGAACTACTTAGGCATCTCTGTCCTCTTACGACCCGGTTTGCCTATGCATTCTTAAGCAGAAGCATCTAATGCAACAGGGCCACCTTCTTTAAATGACAGATAACATGGACAGTTAGGCAGTTACTGCTTTCCCAAGAGGAGGGCAGGGGAAGCTGGGCTCTCTCAGTTTTTAAAATGCTGACAGCCAGGAGGTGTCCTGTCTCCTTGGTCCCGGGGTGTTTTGGAGAGGGTGAGACCCTCCACATGTCCCACAGAAGCAGAACGCTGCTCATTCCAAGAGCCCAAAGCAGCCTTCTCCTCCAGGAGGGGGTGGCTGCCAGGACATGTTTGGCACCAGATCCCCATTCAAATGGACAGGGTCCTGGCAGGAGGGGCTGCTGGGCCCCAGCGGAGGGCAGAGCACCTGTGTAACCACTGGCTTACTTCTGCATCTGTTCTTTTTGTTCTGGTTTTCCTTCAGCCTGGTGCATCAGGCTGCAGGCGACAGTGCTGCTTCCTGAGCAGCTTGGATGCCTCTGCCTCAGTGGGAGCCGCCTCTGATAAGCCAGAGGGCAAGGTGAACAGCAGGGGGTTGGGTACAGATTCTGCTGCCCAATTTTAATCAGCAATTGCAAGGCTGTCAGCCTCTAATCCCTTGTTTAATAAGAGGAGGTGAGGAAGAGCTTCTTAAACTGCCTCTCACCTATGTCTGACTGTGGGCGTTTTTAGTCCATTGCACTGCAAAGTCAAACGTTAAGGGTGATTTATGCTAACGTCTCAGAAATTGCATGGAGAAAGCCTGGCATCAAACACTGGATGGCTACCACAGAAAGCCAAAGGGTGTAAGAAGCTGTCCCTGTTCAGGTGTGAAGTTCCTCCTTCCTCCTGTCAGTGTAAACACTCACCTTCTGTTTCAGCACAACAACAACAAAACATGTTCATTTAAAGTCCGCAAGTGAGGCCAGGAGAGGAGTCTTTTCACAATTAGGCACAGCTCAGAGTAGGTTTAAGTGCTTTAGTGTCTCTTTGCCATTAGTGGCTGCCTCCCAGCTGAGATGCGGGGTCTGGCTGTCTGTTAATTTGGATACAGCAATTAGAGTCTGAGAGCTCTGCTGGGCCAGATCCCAGCCCCAATGTGCAATGTAGATAGAGCTATAGCTGTGTTTCTGGCATTTACAGTGAAAAAAGACATTTGCCGTTGAAAACATCAGGTTAAATTTTATACACTTTATTTCCATCAAATCTCTCTTGGTAATGGATAACATTTGCCCAGATGAGAGTGCCTGGTAGTCCTCCAAATCTGAGGAGACCTGCATTTGAGCTGAAATTAAAAGCTGATAACTTTAATGGTTGGGTCACTTTTGAAATAATTTTTAAAAAATCAGTGTCAGGAGAACTGCTAGAGGAACTTGGGGGAAAAAGCCACGGTAGAGAAAGTACATTATGATACTTAAAATGTCACCTTGAACAAGGGAATGTTTTGGGGATCGGTCCCCTCAGCATCCAGCTGGTTGCACATTTGTGGGGTGCTAGCACAAGCCTGACTTCCAGGATGGGGAGTGGGAAGAAGGAAGGCCCACAGTTCCATTTTTCTAGGGAAAAAAACCACTAGGTGAAACCCTAAGAGTGTGGCAGGGCCTGGCAGCAGCAGCATAGTGCTGGGGTAGGCAGGGGAGCAGGGACCTCTGGATCCCCTCACCACAGGCAACAGCATTCCCTCCACAAACAGGCCGCATTTGTCCTTAGAATATATCTGCTAAGCTAATTTTCTTCTGGAATATTATCTTCCCCTATGATGACGTGTCTGTTTATCAAAAGCATAGACTGTTTTCTAAATCCTTCCTGGCTCACTGCAAACAGCTTCACCTGATGTCTCAGCCCTTCACACACCAGCTGCATGTGATTTTTCCCTTTCCAGCTTCTAGCCAGCCCCCCCTGAGGATATAAGTGCTTGTTGTTTTTTCATTTAAGCAAGATTTTGCTAAGAAGGGGTATCTGAGGCATGCATATACTGCTCTTTAATCCTTTACCTCCCACACTTCCCTCTTTTCTTAAACCAAGCTGTTAATAAGAATGTAGATTACTGTAGCCAGAATTTATAGCAAGAATTTGCAGTAGCCAAATATAAATTTAAAGAAGTGGCAGGAGCATGATCAAACCACAGCTCTGCTCATAAACATTTCCACAGTATATATTTTCCACAGTTTACCTATCACAACTTACAGCCATAGATACAGCTTTAAATGAGTAGGCCTGTTTTTAAGGATTTCCTGTGTTACAGCCATCAGAGACAGCATTTCATATCTCAGTGTCTTTAAGTCTGCAGTAACTGTGAGCTCCCAATGTGATTATCACATGTAAACTGCACAAAAAAAGAAAAAAAAGATGAATCGCCCCACAAGTCGTACTGAAAATGGAGAATGCAAGTTCACCTCTGTGTAGCTGCAGTTGGGGGAGGAAATGAGCAACTGGGTGTCCCCCTGAAATGGCAAGCACAAGATGGAAAGGCAGAAAAAGTACCTTTTCTTCTTCATCAAGAAGAAAAGTTTGATCCAGTTTTGAAAGACGTGCTCTGGTTGCCCGTGCCTGCTTTGAGGGGGTGGCATGCCCCAGGCCCTCAGCAGGGGCATGGGGTGGATGCCAGGGAGCAGCGAGCTGCCTGAGAAGCAGATGGATGTGTACAGGAATGGCGACAGCCTTGTGAGTGCACACAAGTGTAGGGACCGAGCGTGGCAGACAGCGTGAGCCCACGTCAGGTTTAGGACACAGAGTGCCCCAGCAGGGCAAGCTGGGCTGGTGCTCGATTGCTTTGCAAACCCGCAGTCACCTGTTTGCCCCTTCAGCTGCCATACATGTGTCTTTTACTCCTCTTTTCCTCACCCTTTTCCTGGTCATGAGCCCCATTGATGGCGGTGGTCAGACTGGTGCCCTGGGCACTCCTGGGGCTCTGCAGACCCTGAGTCACCCTGCTGGGAGGGATGTCCAGAGGCAGTTGCAGAGGCTCGGGGCTTGGTCGAGGGGAAACCCCACCATGGTCACCATGTGTCTGTCAGAGGATGCCATTACCTCTCTCATGCTCCATTTGGTGCATGAGGTGTAGTACAGTGGGAAACCTGTCACCACAGCTAGAGCCAGCCCCAGGGTGAGGAGGGTTTCCGCACAGCACCATGGCTGCTGTGCATCCTCAGTCCTCCTCTTGTCCCAAAACCTCATCCAGGATCACTTCAGCTCAGCCTTTCCTCCTCACCTCAACGGTGAGTGGGAGCCATGGACAGATGCGCACCATTCCCGAGAGCTACTGCACAGCTTGGCTGGGTGGGACCAAACTGTGGTTTGGTTTTATTTTAATGTAAAATAGCACAAAAAATATATTTCAGTGACAATTTACCAGAGCTACACCTCCAGAGGTATCTTCCTGAGTCAGCAGCTTACATATGTGTGACTTAAGTACCCACCTACCTCTTCTCCCTTTGACAAAATGCCCTGCCAGCTGCTGGCTGCTGGTGCTGAGCAGCTGCCATTGGATCCCTGCACCACTTGCCTGAAGGGGCACGTCCCTGTCTTCTCTTGTACGAAGCTGTACTGAGGTTTGTAGGCATTTTTCTTTGTTGTTTTTTTTTTTTTTACAATTTGCACACAGCATAAAAACTTACAATTAGATACATTTTGAAGGAGTAGTTCAGCCTAAGTACATTAGCCTTGGCTGAGTGCAATGCAACGTACAGAGATGTTTAATGCTTTCTTTGCCTTGGTCTTCAACACCGATGGTGGGCTTAGGGAACCCCAGAGCCCTGGGCGAGTGAACCATGACTGTGGGAATGATAAACTCCTAATAAACCCTGAACTTGTGCAGGACTTGCTGCTCCAGCTAGATCCCTATAAGTTGATGGGGCCTGATGGGATTCATCCAAGGATACTTAGAGAGCTGGCTGATGTAATAGCAAGAGCTCTCTCAATGATTTTTCAATGCTCTTGGGAATCTAGAGAGGTCCCAATTGACTGAAAGCTGGCAGAAGTTGTCCCAGTCTTCAAGAAGGGCAACAGGGATGACCCTAGTAACTATAGGCCCATCAGTCTCACTTCTGTGCCTGGCAAAATTACAGAGAAGATTATTCTGGGAGTTACTGAAAAACACCTGAAATACAAGGCAGTCATTGGTCCTAGCCAGCACACGTTCAAGATGTGAAAGTCCTGCCTAATAAATTTGATTTCCTTCTATGACAAGGTCACCCACCTAGCTGACCAAGGAAAGCCAGTCGATGTGATCTTTTTGGATTTCAAGTAATGCTTTCAATACTGTCTCTCACAGTATCCTCCTGGACAAAACGCCCAGCACACAGATGGAGAAACATGTAATGCAGTGGGTGAGCAATTGGCTGATGGGTCGGGCTCAAAGGGTCACAGTAAATGGGGCTACATCAGGCTGGGGGCCAGTCACTAGCGGGGTTCCGCAGGGATCCATCTTGGGGCCAGTACTTTTTAATCTCTTCATAAATGACTTGGATGCAGGCCTTGAAGGAATACTAATTAAGTTTGCTGATGACACAAAATTGGGAGGAGCTGCTGACACTCTCGAGGGCAGAGAGGCCCTGCAGAAAGATCAGGACAGATTGGAGAGCTGGGCAATCACCAACCGTATGAAGTTTAACAAGGGCAAGTGCTGGGTTTTGCACCTGGGGCACGGCAACCCTGGATGTACATACAGACTGGGGAACAAGAGGCTGGAGAGCAGCTCTGCAGAGAGGGACCTGGGGGTTCTGGTCAATGGCAAGTTGAACATGAGCCAACAGTGTGCCCTGGCAGCCAAAAGGGCCAACCATGTCCTGGGGTGCATCAGGCACTGCACTGCAGCTGGGCGAGGGAGGGGATTGTCCCGCTCTGCTCTGCGCTGATGCAGCCTCACCTCGAGTGCTGTGTGCGGTTTTGGGTGCCACAGTACATTAAGGATATAAAGCTACCAGAGAGTGTCCAGAGAAGGGCCACAAAGTTAGAGGAGAAACTGTACGAGTGGCTAAAGTCACTTGGTTTGTTCAGCCTGGAGAAGAGGAGCCTAAGGGGAGACCTCATCGCTGTCTACAGCTTCCTCACAAGGGGAGGAGGGGGGCAGGAGCTGATCTCTTCTCTCTGGTGACCAATGACAGGACCCAAGGGAATGGCATGAAGATGTGCCAGGGGAGGTTTAGGTTGAATATTAGGAAAAGGTTTTTCACCCAGAGGGTGGTGGAGCACTGGAACAGGCTCCCCAGAGAGGCAGTCACGGCACCAAGCCTGACGCTATTCAGGAAGCACTTGGACGATGCCCTCAGAGACATGGTGTAAATTTGGGGTTGTCCTGTGCAGGGACAGGAGTTGGACTTGATGATCCTTGTGGGTCCCTCCCAGCTCAGGACATTCTATGATTCTATGAACTTTTTCAAAAAGCAGTAACCCTTCACCAAAAAGGCTTCTCCATTAGTAGCACTTATGCTACTTGTGCATATTTAATACAAAATTGCCAGTGAGTAAAATGGCCATTACATCACTCAATTAAATGGACATATGCAGGTTATGCAGAGCTCACATCACCTCTGTACCCCCATTCACTGCTTGCTACAAACCTCCATAACACAGAGCCTCTCCCTATGTTTTCCCCTGCAAAGGACAAATGGGAAGGACATCCCAACACCCCTTGACTCCTACACCTTGCGGCATTTAGCACATGTGCCCCTGTTCAGATTGGGAAAGCCATGGCCAATACAAGTGATATCAAATGACAGCAAAAACTTATTAGCCACGTTTCTGAGTTTTGTGTTGTCACAGTCTCACACTTCATAGCTAAAAATGCACGAGGCGTGACAATGCATTCATTATTTAAAGATCTGTTTTAGTCAGCAGAAGATAATGCCTGTAAAGGCAGGGAAGATAAAGCATGTTACATTTTCGAGTTCATTGCTAGGAGCACAGATCACAATGTTTAGACAGTCTGTGACACTAAAAATTGACAGCCTGCCAATGGCTCTCTGCCACACCTCCAGTCTCTCCAGAGAGGGGACGGGGTGATGGTTCTCAGCAGGGAGGTCCTGGGTCTCAGACGGGGTGCAGATGGCAGGGTGACTCCCTGGGGAGCAGAGGAGCAAATGGAAAGTATGCCTGACAAGAGAAGAGCAGCTATGCTGAGGGACTTGTGACCACAGACACTTTTCAGCTTTTCTGCTTTATCACCTGCTTTAAGGGAATCTGAACACCTGAAATGCAGCATTCCTGCTATGTTCTAGTCAAACTCAATTTCCTGCTAGTCACAGAGATGCCTGGCAGCTGAAGGAAGCCGGCTTTGCTCTATCTTTCCTTATCAAACTCTTTTATGAGGTTGTGACCTAGACTCCTCCACCACTGCTGCTCTTTGTACGTGTTGCTAATCTGTAACTGCAGAAACTCCAGGGAGGAGTGGAAACCTTTGCCCTCAAATGCTGTCCTTTTCAGAACAGGCACCTGCTCAGTGTAATGAACCTACATATCTTTTGGGGCTTTTTTTCCCAAGTTACTTACTGCTCCCCCAGCTATTCAAGGTCTTGGGCAAACACCTCCGGTGTCTCCCAGCCTGCTGTCTGCCAGCCTCCATCAGCTTAGACTGGGCAAGCTTACGAGCTATTTTCTGTAGAGAAATGGAGGAGTCAGCTGGCTACATCTACACTAGTGGTCTAAAGGGGGCCAGGACCAAACCCAGGTGTGGTTGCCTTGTTAACGTGCTCCCCAGCAGAGGTCTGACCTGGCTTTCTCCCAGACACTGCCTGGGATTAGATTAGGGGCTGGCACAGTCCGGGGCAGTTCCTAAACAATTGAATAGGCAAAGTCAGCCTGGCTTGGGAGGAAGGAACAGCATCTGACCTTGCAGACATGAGCTGGGCAACCCAGTCTCCCCTGGGGCAAAAAGGCAAGCCACAGCACAGGCGTTATTTGTGCAGCCCCTGCCCGCCCATCCTTCTCTTGTGACACCATCTCATGTCCTGCTGCAACAGAGCTTCAATGCGCTGAGCTGGGACCTTCCCTTACAAAACTACACCTGTCATTACCTATGTTTAATGATTGTAGCAATTCCTGCGCACAGTATAAATTCAGACATCTAGCAGAACTTTGCAGGACTGTTTTAACGTGCTCCCACAAAACAGTTGCTGCAGACCCAGGAATTGAATCACCCCCCAAATTACATTTTACTATAACATGCTGGAGAGCCTCTAAAGCTATGCATGTGAGGCACATTCAGGATGTGGCTGCAGAGAAAGATCTATGAGCAACAACGAGTAGGTAACTACTGTGCAAATGAAAACAGTCATAGCCCATTTCTATACCTCAGACCTCGTAAACTTAGGCCAAACTCTTTCATCAGATGAGCTGTTCACCAAGCCTTAAGCCCTGAGTTTGAAGCTCAGATAAGAAGCGGTATTCATGGGAAGGGAGAGCAATTTCTCTCTCACCTTGTCAAAAATCATCAGCAGAAAATGCCACAACAGTCACTTACTATCAATTATTTCAGCAGTGGGCTGAACAAGCTGAACAGCTAGGCCAGGCACCACCACATGCAGGGCTCTGGCACTAGGAAAGACCTTTTTAGCTCTTGGGTAATGTATGTGCAACAATATGGCTTCTGAGCGTGTTGACCATCTAATGACCTGAAAGGCAGAACATCCTATGTTTTAACTTGCTATTCTGTTGCTGTCCCCTGCATGGTTCTCCTCCAAAGGGCTTTTCTGTCTTCAGACTTCCGTTCCCTAAAAACATGGTGTTTATTATTTCTTAAGACAGGCCATATCAATTACAGCAGCTAAAGAATTCATTTTGCCATAGTTTTCCCTGAACCCTTCTTGATATTCATTACCTGCTTGGCAGATTGCATGACTTTAACACTGATTTACAGAAGAGCGCTTAAAACCAGTGTGATGTGATATATCTAGCCAGTTGGAGAAAGGGACACAGGGTCTCATTTCCAGTTTTATTGAAAGGAAACATTAAATGCGCTGTTTTATTACTACAATTCTGATAAGGGCCATGTTATGCTAAATAACACCTTCTGTATTAACCCAAGTATAGGTTTGGGAGGTCCTAAACCCAATGTGGCTTCCACTTTTAACAAAACAGAAACTGAAGTAAGCTATGTAGATTTAAAAAAAAAAACCAACAAAACACACATCTTGCTTTACCATCTTCTCTCACCTCCACAACCTTCTCTATTTCCAACCGTTGAACTTCTCCAAATCCCAAGGTTTTCCTCCCCCACAGTCCTCCTCCCAAGCACCCTGTCAGCAGAGTAGTTAGATGATGAACCTTTCCAAGCAGGAGGTGCTGTGCCATTGCACTGGACCTGCCTGGCCAAGACCAGCTCTTGACTTTTCTCAGTACCAATAATGGATTCATGTCCTCTTTCAAAACCATTATTTAGCTGGTGGCTTAGGTTCAGTCAGCAGCAGGTTACAGAGCTATGGTCTCATGTGTTTTCTGTGTCTCAACAGGGACCCAGAGATGGTGACAGCAGCAGATGGCTCCACATAGTAAATCGGCACCTAGGGTACTGTTTGCAAACATAAGTAAAGACGATTCCGATCTTAATGTTTGGTAGCAAAGGGGGAATCAAGCCTCTTCATGTTCAAGCTGATCCCCATGGAAAAGAACGGTAATGTTTTCCCTGCCATTTTTGAGGTCTATCTCATGTTAGACTGACCTACCCACAGGCCTGGATCTTGTGTTTGTTAGAGCTTAAGGCACATCCTTGGAGATGGAGTGAGATCTCTGAAACAACGCTGAAGTGCGAGAGCCACATCCCAAACATCAACCTTGAAACAGCAGCTTGTGTGTAATAGAATATGTCTCTCTGTGCTGGATAATTTATTTCAACCCGAAAGCAAACCATGACTAAAAGTAAGATCTCTGTGGCAAAAAGAACGTGAGGTCAGGACCAAAAAACCCTTCCACATGGAAATGCATTGAAGAAGGCAGCTGAGAGGCAATCAACTCCTTCACAGTTCCCCAGCTCAGCTGAGAACAGAGAGGAGGCGGTTGTTTACCTGCTATTCACCCTCCTCCTTCCCCTTCAGCCCAACAGTGCTCGCTCTATCAGTATGGCTGTGCCAGCCTCTTGGGAAGAAAGACCAGTAGGTTCAAACCACCTTGGGCCAGAAGGGTTTACAACCTATGTTTATACATTTTAATCTCTCTTCCTTCTCCCATCATGTCTGCAAAGAAGAAAGGAGCAGGTCATCCAGACCCACGTGTACCAGAGCACAGGGAATGACAAGCCCCAGTTTGGCAGAGATGCCCCATTTTGGCTAAGACGCTGAGGTGGGGGGAAGGGAGGAGGCTCTGGGCACTGCCCTCTCTGGCATTTCAGACTGGTTGTTTCAGGGATCAATGTGATGGATCTCACTAGAGCACTCTGTGCTCCCCAACAACCCCTAACTCAGCGTTGTAAGTGCCACTCCGGGAGCTGAGTGCCAACTTTTAGGCATTTCAGTGTGATTCCGCAAAACCTGTTGTATCAGTGGCTGGTAGTTATGGAAATATTCTGCATTTGACCTGGCCTTGGCATTGACCTTTCCAACAGAGGTCTACTCCTCTGTGATTAGGGTACAAAAGTCTACAGAAACACCAGTGACACATCTCAGTCACACAACCATAGCCATTAAAAATCGTACAACAGAAATACTGATTTCCATTTCCCTTACAGATGAGATTTCATTAAAAAAAAAAAACAGTAAAAGAAATTCTGTGACAGCATCTGTCTAAAGAATGCCTGTGAAGCTTATTGCAACTGAAGGCATTTTACAGATGCTTTACCTTGTTTCACTTGTCTGTGACAATCAACAAGGGACAAGACTTGTTGCCCCTAAGAGGGATGTATCCACCTCAAAGGCAGGAGAAGGAATAACCAGGGCAGTTTCTCTTGAGCCTGTTGTTGGTAAGAAGTCTGGAGGGCTTAGAGAAACTGAGCAGCGAGCCTCTTTCCCTGCCTGCAGCTGCTCACAGCTGGTGCTGCTGTCACCTGCACAGCTGGCACCCGGTCGGTCAGCAGCAGCAGCAGTAGGAGGGATCTTCCCCGGGTTTGCAGCAGCTCTCCTGGCCCTCCCTCTGCTCTTCCCGTCTACAAAAGCAAGATGCCCCTCCCCAGGTGGCCTCAGAATATGTTGGTGACCACAGCCAACCTCTCCTGCTGCTTGCAACAGGGCTGAAAGACAACATGAAGCAGTGAAAGACAATAGCCTTGCTGAGCTGCTTTTGGGGGTAGTCCCTGGCCTCTGCTATGCCTCGCCCTGTGCCTGGGCACCATGTAGGAGGGTGCTGAGTGGCATGGGCACGGCAGGCATCATGCCAGCAAGGATGCACCATGGGCATGTCCTGGCCTGTGTAGTTCAGCAGCAGAGGTACAGTGTTCACAAACTAGAGATAAAACCCAAGACATTCAATTATGACAGGCTCTACCAGATCCTCAAGAAAAAAAAAAATAAGCCAAAACAAAAACCCCACCACAAAACACCCCAAAAAACGAAACCAACAACCCAAAACCCCCAAACTGTAGGGTTTGTCTACCTTACCAGAAGCAACAGGCTTCTGGTATGACTTCTCTCATAAGCCTGTGTTGCTGTGGCCATGATGACACCCAGGCAGCTTTCTATCAGTCAGGTTAATTTGCATCCTGCGTGAGATATTGTGGCCATGAGCTACACAAACTGCTGTAACTGTTCCCGAGGGGTGGGTGTCCCACCAGCCTGCTGCCTGGCTAAGGGGCTGTTGATGGCTAAGATTCTCCTCTGTCTAAACAACTGCAAAACATTAGTGTTACCCAAACAGAAAAGATAAACTTCTGGAGTTTGCTGAAGACTTAAACAATTGATAAGATAAATTTCTTTCCCTCCTCACTGAGATCCCAGTGTTGTCAGAAAGGCATCCAGGATTTCTCTTTGTTTACTGGAATTAATTTACTTCTTCCCCCAAATGAAAGCTGCAGCTTGGTTAAAGCAGTCAGTCTCACACTGATTTATTTGTTCAATGAGTACTACTCAGCTCCCCACAGAAGTCACCAAATTAAAAATTGTCAGTTTCTGTAATGGCCTGACCTTTTCAAGCTAAAAAAGTCCAAAGTCTGGCCCACTGGGTCTGAAAGGAAAGCTTCTAAGAGTAGCTGTCCATGCTGGACCATCAAGGTAAATGTTTCAACAGGTAAGTAGTGACCCTGACAGCTTGGGAAAATATCTTGCAAGTTTAGCAAGCAGACAAAGTGTCATGTGTAGAGTAAATTAAAAAGAAAATACAATTTTAGTGATCTATCCTAAGGAAAAGGCAGAGCTCAGGTATTTATCTAATCAAACCTAGACACTGGAAGTTCATATATTTCCATACTCTGAATTCAAAAAAGGGATGTGCTGGCTTTCACTGGGATAGAGTTAATTTTCTTCACAGTAGCTAGTGTGGGGCTGTGTTTTGGATTTGTGCTGGAAACAGTGCTGACAACACAGGGATGTTTTCATTACTGCTGAGCAGGGCTTGCACACAGTCAAGGCCTGTTCTGCTGCTCACCCCACCCCACCAGCGAGCAGGCTGGGGGTGCACAAGAAGCTGGGAGGGGACACAGCGGGGACAGCTGACCCCAACTGGCCACAGGATATCCCACACCCCATGACATCATGCTCAGCACATAAAGCTGGGGGAAGAAGATGGGAGGGGAGACGTTTGGAGTGATGGCGTTTGTCTTCCCAAGTAACCCTTACACGTGATGGAGCCCTGCTTTCCTGGAGATGGCTGAGCACCTGCCTGCCCACGGGAAGGAGTGAATGAATTCATTGTTTGGTTTGCTTGTGTGCACAGCTTTTGCTTTGCCTATTAAACTGTCTCAACCCATGAGTTTTCTCACTTTTACTCTTCCGATTCTCTCCCTCATCCCACCAGCAGGGGAGTGAGCAAGTGGCTGTGTGGGGGCTTGGTTGCTAACTGGGGCTAAACCAGACAGGGGAATAACCAAAAATTCAAGCTTGCCTGAACAGAAGCTATTAGCCCTCTCTTGGATGATTTTCTGTTTTAATCTGTGTCCTTATACACCAGTTGTCTTCAGCAAACTTAGGCTTCAGTGACACTCAGCACCATCGTGCTACAGTCAATGCAAATATACCCTTGGAGACTAGCAGGGTTTGTGCTTGCTGCAGTCTCACTGCAAGATACTGCTGGAAGAGATACCCCTGATCTTCCCTCCCTCCCCATTCCCTGGCATCAGGCACTAGAGCACACACAGAGGGAATGGTGGTCAGCTTGAGCCCCTTCTCCAGGTCTTCCAGCATTTGCCATCTACCTGGTGGCCACACAACCGCTGGCTCTGGTGTGGGGGAGGTCATGGGTCAGGGCATGCAGGCAGGGGAGAGCAAACCTGACCTCTCCCGTTAGAGGAGATCAAGCATAATATAAAAATACACCCTGATGCCCCAGTCCTGTTCCACCTGACATACATGAGCAACCCTGCACAGTGCCAGGGCCAGGTCACGCAGCCACCTACACAGGGGAGGATTAGGGCTGGGCTTTAGCCAGGCACGGATACAGTAAATTAATGCGGGGAAGAATGGGGACGAGCTAAAGCAGTGTGTTAGGATGCAGACATTGGGTTCTTTCCTGTCATTTGCTCTCACATGGATTTGCTGGAAGGTTTTTCTGCTTGTTTGTAGTCCTCTGAAGCGCTCCATGGGACTCCTGCAACTCCCACAAGCAGATGACTTCCAATGTAAACTTACTGACATGTTGCAGCGTATAATTTGTTAATGGTCTTCCCACTAATGATGCAGATTAAAAGCAACAGTTGACAAATCCTTGTCCAGAGAAAAGGTTACAGCTCTCACAGGTAGGCAGGGCAGAGAGAGCAAATCTGAGGGAGAAAGTTGTGCAACTATTCCTGCCTACCATATAGCTGCAGCAACGATGGGGTTAATGCACACAGCTGCTTGGGATTTATCTCACATCTTTGATGAGCAGAGAGAAAGAGACAGTGTCTCTCTTGCCTTTTCTAAGTCCCTGATAAGTTTCTCAGGGACTAAAGATTTTCTTCTGGCCTCCTGGCATGAGAGTTACCACAGAGTTTAAATAGTAATTGCTCCATGGGATGCTCTCTGCATCGACAGAGAGCAGCTTTGGTCCCTTGGATTTTATTTTTTTAATCAGAGATTCAGCCATCTTACTAATATCTAAAAGGCAAGGTGAAAGCTACATGACCATGCGCTCTAATTACACTATTTCTGATAACAGTGGTGGTCTTCACAGGTTTAAGTATTTGAACAAAGATTTTTTGGGTTTTAACAATTTTTGCTAGAACAGGGAGGGCACTGAGAAGAGAGAATCAGCAGAGAGCTTACTGGCTAATTACAGCCTAGAAAATACCATTCCTGGTCCCTGAGATTACTGTGTTTTGATTACTGCACTTCAAGACTGCGTTGCTGGCTCTACAGACCTCTCTGAAAACATTTTTCCAGTGGAATTAGGAAGTCAATAATTGATACCACCAGGCCTCCAACAATTCCTGCTGTCTGCCTGGCTTTTTTTCTCCATGTGGTTGAAAGTACTGAGTATGGTTAGCTTTTGCTTACTGTGAATGCTTTCTTCATGAAGAGTCCGATTTTGCGTGCCTCCTACACGTTTGACCCCGTGTCCCACAAGCCCTTCTTGGCTTCCCTCCTCCCTGACTTGTGTCACTGGAACTTCCTCCCCAAATCCAGGTCCAGACCCCTTCTGTTCCCTCCTCTGGGACTGTTTCACTGTGATGAACTCTAAAGTCAAACCAGAAAGTGGGTGGCTTGCAGGGAAGGTCCATTGTAATTTTGTGCATGCGAATGACACATGGTCTAAAGAAGTTTTTACTGTGCAGAGAAGAACATGGAAAAACATCCCTGCCTTTCTTCCCATCAGTGAAGCTGCATGGCGGCAGATGCTGTCACAGGAGATTTTATTCTAATTCTGAGTTTTGGGTGATATTTTGGGGTATACTTCAGAAAAGTCCAAGGGAATCCTTTGATGGGTGGTGCACAGGCACAATGCGTTTGGTTTTTTTCCATGCTGCTTCTCTCACCCACTGTACCAAGATCTCCCCAACAAGGGGTGAGCAGGTATTCGGGCTTTCAGGCAGGTTGTCTTGCTGACTGCTAATTAACAATCTTGAATGAACTCTCCACTGAGAAGCAAAGTCAGCTAAATTGTTGCAGACCTTAAAATACCTGTCAGCTGGAGGTTCCTTACCTGGGGTTTTGGTAAGAGCCAAAGCAGTGCACTAGATGTTTAAAGCAATCAGAAGCTAAAATTCCCACTGGGCAGAAGGACCTGCCTTGACCCTCCAACCCCACTCCAGAGTCACCCCATACCCGTGGGCAGGCAGCTTTTCCTGCCTGCTTTAAGAGACAGTGTGTATCAATATTCACTATGTATTTACATCCTTGGTGTGGAAATGCATCTCCTCATACTGCTGTATTATTTATAGGCTAGTCCAAACACCGGGATATTGAAGTAAGGCTACGAGATATTTTCAGTTTCAGAAGCAGCTCATAAATAAGAAGTTAAGTCGTATATTTTAAGTAGAAACATTAAAGTTCTTGTCCTTGAGCCTTACAGGGAAAATCTGAAGAAAATACACTCCACAATACTGCCAACATCTATTAACCTGATTCTTCTCCAGCTTTCCTCTGCTGTAAACCAGCCTGATTCCAGGGATGTCCTGAGAGCAGAGGGGAACCAGGCAGCTGCTGTCTCTGCAATGAGAAGGCCAAAGTAAGAGGGATGGGTTCACCCAGTGAATTGCCTTACCCCCGCTGCAACGGCTGCTTTCTCCAGCCATCTTTTGCTCACCTCCATTTCCTGCCACTGTCCAGTAATTGACTGCAAGGAGAAAGGCATCCACCTAACTTTCAGCTTCTACTTTGCTCCTCCTAATCTGGGATTTCTGGGGGACAGGTTTATGAAACTGGCTTTTGCTCATGATGAAGGCTGTCTTGCTTCCAACAAGTGAGGAATCGGGGTTATTTTCCTCAAAATGGCATTGATATCCTTGAGCACCAACCCTGGGTCATCTGTGTGCTCCTGGAGAAAAAACACCACAGATACCTTGGTACAGCCCAGTCTGTATCTTGTCTGATCCCACTTTTAATGGCTTCCTAGAATGGGTGCCTCCTCACTGATGTCTCCCTACTGCAGACATCCAGAGAAGTAAATGAGACTGAATTCCTGCATGCTATTGAAATATAAGCATTAAATCGTTATAATTATACCTTTCAGGCAGCTGCTAGGGTGGCAAGTTTGATTTTTGAGCTTCTAAACCAAAACACAATTAATGAGATTTTTGCAGAACTAAAAGCACCCCCATCTCTTCTTGACAATCTCTGCATGTAGCTCAGCCTTCCTTCTTATTGCGTGTGGCTATCAATGCATTTTTCCTACAATTGCTAAATGCAGTTGGAGCAAATTAAATCAGAAAAGAAAGTTTATAGCACTTCACATTTTTCTATATATGCTTTCATAGTGTGTTATACACAGTGCTCATCACATTCTCTGTACCTTATTTGCTGTGAGATATCTGAAATTCTTTGTCTTATCTGATCTATGATTTAAGATTCTGACCTTTTCAGTTTTCTGTAATTTCACTACCAGCTCACTCAATATGCCTTGTTTATAGCCTTACAACAGAGAGGCCAAGCAAAGATGGGAGCTGCTTATGTGCTGGAAAGACAGAAATTTCCGTCTGCCAAAATCTGCGTGTGAAAGAGGGAAGCAGCAATATAATTTCAAAAGTTTTTAAAGACTCTGAGAATACAAATGAGAAAGGGGATTAAACACCCTTTCAGTATGACTTTCTGCTAAAAGAACCAACCAAAAAGCAATACCTTTCTGTTAATGGCAACCTGTGTGGAATGCAATTTTAACACTAATAAAAACTGATTTTTCAGCTCCATGGCGAGAGCTTCAGAATGGCAGCATACATCTCAGCACTTTCATCAAAATGGTTGGGAAGGCAAATGAAGCCTTTATATCTGCTACTGGGATGTTATGTCAGCTTGCCTCAAGTTCTGCTCCCCCGCTGCCTAGGCAGGTTGCAGAATGAGCTCTGGGGACACTAATCTGTGCTGGAGAATAGCTGCTAAATTATTCAGGGTACTAAAGACAAGGGCTGAGTGCGAAATGCAGAAGACCCTGATGACAGCAATAAAATGACAGATGAAATTCAGCTCAGATAAATTTAAAGTGAGACGTGCGGGGGGAAGAAAACCCACCTTTAACTTTACATACACTGTGCTGAGTTCTGAGTTGACTATTGCTACTTGGAAATGAGATCTTGACACTAGAACAGATAATTTTATGGAAATGTCAGATTTGTGCTCAGAATTGGTCAGAAAATCCAAAACTGAATTCTAGGAAATATTATGAAAGGAACAGTAAACAACATGGAAAACATCACTCATATTTGCCATACAAATCCTTGGTGCCCTTGTGTATTGAGTACTGCGGGCAGCCCGCGTCCTCCCATCTCCAAAGAAAGATGTAGCAGAATGAGAAATGCTGCAGGCAAGCTCAACCAGGATAGTCAACGACACAGATGCTTACTGAACAGTCTTATGCTCTTCTGCCTGGTACACACACAGAGGAGAGAGATACAAATGATAGAGAGCCATGAAATCAGGAAGTGCATGAAGATGAGTAGGGACTTGTTATTCAGTATCTTTTCCAATGTAAGAACTAGGCACGCTTAAATGAAACTAGGTGTCCAACTTGAAACAAGCAAAAAGAGGTAGTTTCCCGTTGTGTTCATGAAACTTTCATCACTGTTAAGCTAAAAGGTACTTAAGTTCAAGGAGCAACTGGGTAAATTCAAAGAAGAAAAAAAGCCCACAAAAAGCCCTGTTACATTCAGAGATGCTAAATTTGGTCAAGGAGTCCTTGACCTGGAAATGATTGGCAGCTAGGAGATAATTGATCACACACACACACATATATATATATGTATATATATATATATATGCTTCCGTGCTCTTACAGAAAGCCACTTGGGCCACTATCAGAGAGAGGATGCAGGTCTAGTTGGCCCTAGTTCAACTCTTCCAAAAACTATTTTTAATGTAAATCTTTATAGTTTTGTTCACAGGATGTGTTGGCAGAGGGAGATGAGCCAGGGAGATTTCTCAGTTATGTTAAAGAGGTCACTGTAAGCTTGGGTTCATCCAGTAGGCATGGCATCAAAGCAGATAAATTAGAGTCTACAGATAAAATTAATCATATTTCTTCAGTTTACCTCCCTTTGTAGTACACAAAAATTAAAAGGCAGATTAGTATGTCTTGGTTTAGGTAGGTGTTTCAGTAGATGGATCACCCTCTACTAGCGCCTACATTTCCCAAGCCTGGGACCATTATGACTCAACAAGAGTGCATATTTTGCCCAGGAGTACCAGAAATACATGTTTCCTACATATTTATTCCTTCAGATACTTATTCCATTTTGTGATTTATTTAAATAGGTTTAAATGTGGCATAAACAATGTTGACTGACAAATTCTGCTTGGAGTTTATAAATAAAGCTGCTGCTTTTAAACAAAATCTGGCAAAGACAAGCCTGGCTCAGACCCAGGAGAAGTTTAATTTCATCCCATGATCTGCTGAGCTAGTTGATCCAAATAGAAGATGAAACATGCTATGATTGTTTATCTAAACCTTTCATAAACTGCAACTCATTTATTTGCCATTTAATTCTCACAAACATACAGCTGAGTAAACCTATGGTTGTGCAATGTAGATGGTCTGTGCTGAGGCCATATCTCAAATTCTTGGTCACCACATGACCCACAACATCTGGGGAGGCTGTAGCTCCCATTTAACCCACCTGTTCTTGTTTTCTTTCTGTGGAGAGCAGGGTGCTTGGAGGTGGCAAGGGTATCCCTATGCCCTCCCAGTATTGAGCTGGGAGCCAGAACCTGAGAAGAGCTCCCCGTTCATGGATAGCCACAGGAACTAAGTGCTAGTGTGAACATATCAGAAGTCAAAGGGAATCACAAAGTGAGGGAAAGAAAGCAAGGAAAGCTGCAAGACCAGCTAAGGTCCAAAGAAGCTAACTTGAGATAGGGATTTGCTCCACGGTTCATAAAGGAGCTTGATGCAGAGGAAAGGATTTGCTGGAAGAGGCATTAGTCCCTGAGAGGGCATTGACACGAAGCCTACTGCACGTCCAAGAATGGTGGGGGACTGGGGAAGGGTTTTAATATTTCTTATTCTACCTTCATCTCTGAAATGAGCACTGTCTTAGAAATGTTCTGCATAACCATTTGCTACCACCAACAAGCATTTAAGAAGGGTAGAGACAGAACAGAAAGCTTACGAGGCTCCGTCTCATGGATGGACGCTCTCAAGCTAGCAAGCCATTGCTGAGCTTTTGGCAATAATGCAGGTGAGGAAAAGCTCCTGCTCTCAGCAGTTTGTGCTGGATGGATGACCATTTCTCTGTATCTGGTCCTTACCTAAAAATATGCCCCAAAACAAAGGCAGATGCATGGCTGGTATCTCTCTGTCTGCGAATCCAAAGCATATGGGTCTAGCATGTAGGAATCAATCTAAACTGTACGCAAGTGGCCAGCTGCGGCATTTTGACAGGTACCACGTGTGTGCACATGTGGGCATGCAGACACAAGCGTACACACATGCATATTAACCCCACCACTCTTCAGGACCATACCTGGAGCTGTGCACCATGGAAGTCCCCAGAGGGACTGCTCGGTGACCTTGCTTGCTTTTGGCAGAGCACAGGCAGTTCAGTATGATGCTGTAGACCCTGCCTCAAGATGCTGGGCCTGAGGATATATTAAATACTCAGTATAAAGGTTTCTAAGACAGAAATCCACCAAAATTGACTGCAATTTTTTTCCTTGAAGTTTGCATAGCTAAGCAGATTTTTCAGGGGATCTTCACATCCACGCTTGTCTTTTGCAGTGGGTGTCTCTTTGGCTCTCTGATGCTTGCGTGCCTCCCCACTACTCTCCTAATTCTTTGCTACCTTACTCATTACAGTGTTTTCAATCATCATCTTTGTACAGAGGGTTCCCAGATAAACTTTCTTGGTCCTTAATTCTCTTCCCTGATCTTTGTCACACCTTCAGATGTCTCAAGACCTATCCACCTGGAAGCCTTACTTGGATTTCAAGCGCAGTCTTTCCAAAAGTGAAGTGCAGCCCCCTTGTCCTCTGGCACACCTAAGGCTCTACCACCTCTAAAATACATTTGGGGGATTGTTTCCCCCTATTTATGAACAAAGTGGGGAAGGAGCCATTTTGGGGATGAGATTCTTCTTACTCCATTGTAAATGCCTAAAGCAGGTCAGATGCTCATGCCCTGAAAGTTCATTTGCCTCCATCCCTCGTATGTAGGTCTCCAGCGGTTGCGCGAGGATGTTGGCTGCCAGCTGACCTCTACTTATGTGGAAGGAGTCTCAGTCAGTATGTTTCACAGAGAATTGGTGAGCTGCTTACCCAGTGGACAAAGTCCCACAGTAGTTCCCCTGTCTGAGTAGGGCAGCCCTTATTTATTCTCCCCATTACATGTTTTCAGCACTCAGTGCTTTTACAGGACAGTAAGATTTATAAGTCATTGACTTACCTCTGTATTGTCTAATCTCACTTGCTCATATTCAGAATTTTAGGGGCATGCTCACAAATTTCTTAGGAAATGCTGAAAGGTGTTACATCTTGTATAACCTCTGTAGGTAAAATAGAAATAAATGTGAATGAAATCTTAAAAATCAAAGCCTTTCTCCAGCTGGACGTAATACAGTACGGCAATGCAGAGCCTCACTCTTGCTTTTAACTGTGGCATAAACTGCACATTACAGTACAATTTTCTGATTAATTTCTTAAAAGGTAACGATGTATGTGGAAAAAAATTATCTGTCTTCTGGTGGCAAAATCCATTTCTCATTAGTAGCATTTATCAGAAATATAGACGTTTATTTCATTTACCATTTTGCTGCCCCTGCTTCATAACTGCCTTCACCAGAGTGCAGGACCCAGAAATGCAAAAACATTAATTTTGCTCCTCCATCACTCACACTGCCCTGAAGTGCATTTAATTTTGTGCTCACAAGCGGTAATGATGATGGACTCTCAGCTTGTGGGTTGTCTCAACTGATGCCCCCAAATGCTACAAACACTATGAGAGCTCTTTGGGTTCCTAACCATAAGTCTCGAGCAGAGAGACTGCTGTTTGGAGATCTGCAGGTATCTGAGACATCTGCACAGGGTTCACATCTATGACAAAGCACCTATTCTGAGATCTGTATCCTTCTGGAGCAGCAGCTGAAGGTCAAGTGGGCAACTTCAGGGCACCATAAACAGCACTGGATGATTCTGTTTAGCAGCTTGAATTGCTCCCCAGTAGTATGAACTCTCCATGCCATCTGGTCTTCACTGTCAGGATCCGGCTTTCATGATGACTCAGCAATCAGCTTCTGGGGGTTTTGTTTCAAACAATAGTATGAGTTTCCAGAGGCTGACATCTGTCTTCCAGGAATTAAGCTTGTTTCACAGCAGCAAGCAAGCAAGCAACGAGGTACTGCCACCACAACCTAGAGAAATCTGGACATTACAAGTCCTCCAAGCCTTTTGCTCCCCCAAAATGTCATACCCTAACAGGGTATGACATACCCTAACAGGGTACAGGTGGCATAAAAGTAGAAACTTGCAGTGTGGATTTCATTAACAGCACTGAAAAAGGCTACAAAAGGTTATCTAACACAGTCCTGCTGCAAGGCATATATATAATTGTACTGCATTCTTCATGATTATTAAATTGATCATACAGCTTTCTGAAGTATTAAGAGTCCAGATGCTTATACATACACATATATAGAATCGTAGAATCATTTGGGTTGGAAAAGATGCTTAAGATCATTGAGCCCAACTGCTAACCTTACACTGCCAAGTTCACCACATCTACATATCTTTTAAAAACCTCCAGCGATAGTGTCTCAACTACTTCCCCGAGCAGCCTGTTCCAACCCTTCATAACCCTTTCAGTAAAGAAATTTTTCCTAATATCCAATCTAAACCTCCCCTGGCACCACTTGAGGCAGTTTCCTCTTGCCCTATTGCTCAGAAGAAGAGACACCCACCTCACTACAACTTCCTTTCAGGTAGTTGCAGAGAGCGATAAGGTCCCCCCTCAGCCTCCTCTTCTCCAGACTAAACAGCCCCAGCTCCCTCAACCTCTCCTCATAAGACTTGTTCTCTAGACCCTTCACCAGCTTCGTTGCCCTTCTCTGGACACGCTCCAGCACCTCAATGTCCTTCTTATCTTGAGGGCCGCAAAACCGAACACAGTACTCGAGGTGTGGCCTCACCAGTGCCGAGTACAGGGGCACCATCACTGCCCTGCTCCTGCTGGCCACACTATTCCTGATACAAGCCAGGATGCCATTGGCCTTCTTGGCCACCTGGGCACACTGCTGGCTCACGTTCAGACGGCTGACAACCAACACCCCCAGGTCCTGCTCTGCCATGCAGCTCTCCAGCTGCTCTTCCCCAAGCCTGTAGCGTTGCATGGGGTTGTTGTGACCCAAGTGCAGGACCCGGCACTTGGCCTTGTTGAACCTCATGCCGTTGGCCTTAGCCCATCAATCCAGCCTGTTCAGATCCCTCTGCAGAGCCTTTCTACCATCGAGTAGACCATCACTCCCACCCAACTTGGAGTCATTTGCAAACTCAGAGGTGCTCTCAATCCCGCATCCAGATCATTGATAAAGATATTAAACAGAACTGGCCCCAACACCGAGCCATGGGGAACACCACTTGTGACCGGCCACCAATTGGTTTTACCTCCATTCACCACAAATCTCTGGGCTCGGCCATCCAGCCAGTTTTTTACCCAGCGACAAGTATGCCTGTCTGAGCCATCAGCAGCCAGCTTCTCTAGTAGAATGCTGTGGGAAATGGTGTCAAAGGCTTTACTAAAGTCCAGGAAAACAACATCCACAGCCTTTCCCTCATCCACTAAGCGGATCACCTTGCCATAGAAGGAGATCAGGTTAGCCAAGCAGGACCTGCCTCTCATAAACCCATGGTGACTGGGCCTGATCACCTGGTTGTCCTGAATGTGTGAATGTGCCGTGTGATGGCACTCAAGATGTATCGCTCCATAACCTTCCCTGGCACTGAGGTCAGGCTGACTGGTTCCCCAGATCCTCTTTCCGGTCCTTCCTGTAGATGGTTCTCACACTGGCAAGCCTCCAGTCATCTGGGACCTCCTTGGTTAGCCAGGACTGCTGATAAATGATGGAGAGTGGCTTGGTGAGCACTTCCACCAGCTCCCCAGTACCCTTGGGTGGATCCCATCCGGCCTGATAGACTTGTGTGTGTCTAAGTGGTGTAGCAGGTCGCTAACTATTTTCCTTTGGATTATGGGGGCTTCATTCTGCTCCCCGTCCCTGCCTTCCAGCTCAGGGGGCTGGGTACCCTAAGAATAACTGGTCTTACTGTTACAGACTGAGGCAAAGAAAACATTAAGTACCTCAGCCTTTTCTTCTTCCTATGTCACTATGTTTCTCCCCATATCCAATAAAGGATGGAGATTGTCCTTAGCTCTCCTTTTGTTGCTAAAGTATTTATAGAAATATTTTTAAATTTTTTTTACAGCAGCAGCCAGATTCAGTTGTAGTTGAGCCCTGCTAATTTTCTCCCTGCATAACCTCATGACATCCTTGTAGTCTTCCTGAGTTGCCTGCCTCCTCTTCCAAAGATCATAAAGTCTCCTTTTTATCCTGAGTTCCAGCGAAAGCTCTCTGTTCAGCCAGGCTGGTCCTCTTCTCCACTGGCTTGTCTTTCGTCGCATGGGGACAGCCTGCTTCTGTGGCTTTAAGATTTCCTCCTTGAAGAATGTTCAGCTTTCTGGACTCCTTTGGCTGTCAGGACTGGCTCCCAAGGGACTCTCCCAACCAGTCCCCTAAACAGGCCAAAGTCTGCCCTATGGAATTCTGAGGATGCAGTTCTGCTGACCCCCCTCCTTACTTCTCCAAAAATCAAAAACTGTATCAATTCATGATCACTGTGCCCAAGATGGCCTCCAACCAACACACCATCAACAAGTCCTTTCCTGTTCGCAAACAACAGGTCCAGTGGGGCACCTTCCCTAGCTGGCTCACTCATCAGCTGTGCCAGGAAGTTGTCTTCCACACAGTTCTGGAACATCTTAGAGTGTTTCCTCTGTGCTGGATTGTATTTCCAGCAAACATCTGGTAAGTTGAAGTCCCCCATAAGAACAAGGGCTACCGATTGTGAGACTTCCCCCAGGTGCTTATAGAATATTTCATCTGCCTCTTCATCCTGGCTGGGTGGTCCATAACAGACTCCCACCATGATATCTCCTTTGTTGGCCTTTCCCCTCTTTCTTACCCATAAACACTAGACCCCATTTCACCACTGTCAAGCTCTAGAGAGTCAAAATGCTTCCTAAAATAAAGAGCTACCCCACAGTCTTCAAGAGCAAACCAGCAGTACGGATGAATTCAGTTTTGAAGTGAATAGAACTAAAGGAATAAAAAAATGGGAGACTGATATGAAAATAAATTCTAGAGAGGTACTGATTTCTGTAGGCTGAAACAGCCCTTGTTTACAATGCTCCTTTTAAATCACTAGCTGTTTGAATCTAAGGTGCTGTGAAGAACAACTAAGAAAACAAAATTAACCAGAACCTTTGAGATCTTCTTTTCTTCTGCTGCCCTCATAAAATGCTGTCTTTGTTGTGTCCCAAGAGTAATTTTGCATGCAGACTATATATATATATTTTACCATTAATGCAGCTTTCTGCAGCGCCTAGCAGAGGTCAGTTGACTTTGATCAAAATGGGGTTGGTCATGGTCATTACATCCTAATTTTTCACAGCATGGCCTTCCTTTTAACCAGACTCACCTCCAGGGATGTGGCATGGCTGCAAGGCTTGTTGTTGGGAAAACCAAGAAATGTGAAAAGTTTTTGGTCTGGTAAAATGGTCATGGAACAGGGGCCTGGACTACTCTTGGAAGGAGCAGACCTAGCAGAGGGCCTCAGTTACTCTGTAAAAGAGAAGATAATGTTTCCTCCCTACTCAAGCCTGCCCACGCTCCTCCCTGCTCCCATCCCTGTCCTAGTTCACTGCATTCACACACTTGCATGGAACAGTATGGCTGAATAAGCAATTAGCTCCTTCCATGGTCCAGGTACCCTCAGAAAATACGAGGACATGCATATGAGGCTAACACTGTGGCAAGACTGCAATTTCTCATCCTTCCCCACAGCAGCTCCTGAGATTATCCTGACAGTCTGGACTGGTGTCCAATACCACTGGAGTAGAAATGAAGTCCACTGAATTCACTACCACTATTTGCATACTTAAGTCTTAATACAATCCAAGTATGGAAATTCTAACACTGGGGTCACTTGAATTAGTGCTGGTTACTATTTATCATGAATCTCCTGTCTTAATTCAATCTGAGATAAATCCCACCAAAGTCAATTGGAATCAAAAGATTTGGTATTGGGCCCCAATATAATTAAACAGTAAGTTATATAAACATGCTTTTCCCCATGTACATTTTGTTAAAAAACATAATTATGGTCATGGTGGATCTTTACTAATGCTTGAAACTGGCCTGACAGAAACATTTTTAGGTATTTTTATAGCCATGTAGATAAAATTAAACCTTTAGGGTTTCAAAAACGCAATCAATGTTTATTTGTTGCTCATAAGTAATTCATGGACCCAACAATATTCAACAAAACTTCATTTTTAACAGATTTCTTAATGAGCATCATTTTACAGAAAACCACCAACAAATAAATATATGAAAACAATTGCTTCTGACATCACAATGGTTAAACACATTAAATAATTCATTAAATTGTGCTTTACATCAATGAAAATCCCTAGGTCTACAAACTATCTTGTAAATAGGAATAAAAGTAGATATGGTTACTCACAATACAATCTCTTAGTAGCAGAGTTCACACACATTATTGCACATAAACAGAAGGAAAATTTCTAAAGAATAAAGTAATTTACAGCCTATTAATTTACCCTTTCATCTTAAATATGGCAACTGATGGGAACTCTTGATTTATTTTTTTTTTAACTTCCAACACTTATTTGAAATCACAGAGCTAGTGACATGTCCAAGTGGAAAGCCAAGGACATTGTAGGCTATGGAACCCATTTGCCTCCACAAAATATCAGCAAAGAAAGTATTACAAGAACCAAACTGAAAGAAGTGTTTCAGTGCAAACTGGGTACCTTTTCTGAGTATGCTTTTGCCACGTAGGGAGGATACAGCAATCTGCTCTAGCAGAATTATTTCATTGTGATTGTTCATCTCGTAAAGAGTAGTCTCCACCAGCCTGGAAAAAAGATATTCCTTTATCCCAGACCAAAAAAGATTAATTCCACATATATCATGGGAACAGCAATGGAGGAAAAAAGAAGTGTCAGTGAGATAAGGTTTATAACATCAGTGCTCATAACTGATACAAGACTGCAGGTGGGAAACAAGAACCCAGTACTGGAGAAGGAAGCATGTGTTAACACGACTGCCAACTTGAGAAACCTCCTGGTTTAGTAGTGGACGTCAAATCTGAAACATGTCCAGATGCAAAGGTGATGTGACCTGCCATTTGGTTTGGTTGAATGGATATGCTGCACTTAGGAAGCTTGACTCGGGATCTAACTGCCATCACTTTTTTGTTCTGTACTTCTGTTTTTAGTGAACTGCAAATAACTACCGCATACTGGGTAGAAGCCCTAGCAAGGCTATCGCAGCCTCACTATTAACACAGCTGAAGAATACTCAACATCAGAAACAGTGGTTTTTTGCTTTCCCCATGGTGAAAAAGCTTTTTATTGTTAGCACTGATGAGTGGGGAAGAGAGGACAAATTTTCATTCCTTAATAAAGTATGGCCCACAGGCAATAGGCTGAGTTCTTGGACTAGAGATCGAATTACTGGGAACAAGTTTTAATGACACAGCATGTTTCTCTGTCTGCTCCAAGCCTACAGTGAATTACAACTGGAAAAGGCAACCAGTGCTGAGGATGTGATGGGAGAGATTAGTAAGTACATCTCCATTACAAAGGAATGAGATTTGTTTCAGCCTCACAGTAGCAGAAGCCAAATTGCCTTGTTTAAGCAACAAAATAATGCCAGGAAGATGGACAGAAATCCTATAGCGCTGTTGCCCATGAAGGTTCTGAAAGAAACACGCTGAGCTCCAATCTTATACGAGCCAGTGTAATTACAGTGAAGTCTGTGCTGTCAAAGCAACGAAAACCTGGAGTAACAGAGATACGAACCAGGGCCTTTACTTTGCTTTTACGTTACATTATTTCAGGCATAGCGCCCCAGAGGAAAAAAGCTGCAAGCCTGTGTCTTAGAAGTCAGCCTGAAAGTATTTCCAAACTGCTTTCTTTTTCAAGTGCCAGGAAATTCTGCAAAGAAAAACAGTATTGTTGGCACACTGAGTCTGCTGGATCTACTGCTGGACCTGGGGAAGGAGGTGCCGGGCCCTTCAGCCTCAGAGGCTCTGGGCAAGATCTCAGCCACTGGCTGTGACCCCCTCAACTGCTCCTGCACGATCAGGGCTACCTGCCACATAGGCTCCAGGGAAAAAAAACAAAACCATCAAACCAACTTCAACTAAATCCCAAGCGTTAAGGCAAATCCCGTTAACATAGATGCTACAGCACATTAGCAGCTCTTCTTGTCTCCTGGGAAATGACTGACAAAAAGGTTAGGCATTGCATTAAGGTATTGCCAAACTATCAAAGCTAATGTAAACCACCCAAAGACTGCTTCGATTTTCCTCGTCAGGCTTTGTTTTGTGTTAGGCAGAAGGAGTAGTTTGGAGAATGGTTGGTGTGCTTGGACAGCTGAAACTGATACTCACAGTCACTGGTGAGGCTGCAGGGAACAATTTCTAAGCTCTCTCTCCTCTCCCCTGAAAAGATAACACTGCATTCATTTCTAAATGAAAAATGAGGCCCCCATTTCCATAAGCAGTGCAGAGAGGTGCCCTGCTGGGGAAAGAGGCAGGGATGCAAGGAAAGGGACCCTTTTTTTCATGCTTAGGAGGAAAAAGGGATGTTTAACAAAAAAAGACAGGCTGGGGCTGATTCTACTTCCTTGCTTATTTTCCTCCTTCATGTGAATTTGGCCTTGCATCTTTCCTCCTACGTGGCTGGCTTCTCTCCTGTGCAGCCCTGCACCTGCCAAGCCCCCCTGCCCTGCCTGCCAGCCTGGCGTCTCCTGCATGCCCTGCACCACTGCCCAACCCACCTCTGCCTCTGCCAGGGTGACCTTTGGGCCCTGCCCCCCCAGCACCCATAGCCCCCTGCTCTCACAGAAACAAGAGTTGCAGGTGGAAATTCTGGACATGGCATATTGGGTGCCAAAGGCATCCTTCCCCTCTCTTCCTGTGGAGACTGCAGCAAGATGCAGCGATGGGCCTGGGAACGGGGAGATGCAGCAGCTCCCTATCATCCCTGCATCAGCAGCCGGAAAGCTCCTCCCTCCACAGGGCCAGGGCCAGCCCAGCCTGAAGCCCCGTTGCCAGCGGGTAAGATGGCAGTTCACTGGGAATTACCTGCACTGCGCTAAAGGTGCAATAACACCAGCCAGGCTTAGCTCTTCATGGCTCACCATCCTGCAGCCACACAGAATGAGCTTCAGTCCTAGACTATAAACATTTCCATTTACTTCTTTGAAGGTAGGTGTCCATATACGAGCAAGGGGTCTGAGCGCCTCTTCCACGTGATGGGGATCCAAGTAGTACTGTCCGGGGAGTCTAGAGAGCTCCTCACTCTTCTCTAAGGCAGACATGCTGTGCTTGGGCAGGAGAATAATGATCTGCAGTCCTGCGTTCTCCCTTCCAAATGCAGAGGTGGGAGGAGATGCGGATGATCTACCAGTGGAACAGGTGTTATGGACCAAAAGCCACTGCTACTCACCCCAAAAATAGCATGTTGACAATCAGGCATAAAGCAGCATATTGCTAATAAACTACATTGATAATGAGGCATCATCCTGGTAGCCCTCTTCACTTCTTAAATAGCCATTATGATATTCCATGTTTAATGTATTATTGTATGCATTAACTCTCAACAACATTGTTAGATGGTATTTTTGGTATTGTGCATAGATAAGTAGCAATAGCATTGTCGGAAGAAAAGAAGGTACAGCATACACTAGAAACAAAAGGCTTGGAAATGAAGGGACAAATTTTCAAATTCAGCCTCTTTTTTTCTGTAACACATAGTTTTTGTACCAACTGCTTAAAAACCTTGAATTTTGAAAATAAATGAGAAATGTGCATCCACATCAGGTACTCTGGTATTTCTAATTAGCAAATCTGTAAGGTAAAAGCCATTCATGCATGCAATAATATACTTTCAGCATCTCGATTTAGCAGCCACGTTGAGGCACTTAGAGAAATTTCTTCCTAATGCTTTACATTTATGCTAGAAGAAGAAGGAAAAAAACTCTCTCAAAAGATCTATGGTGCACAGGACCCTCTTTAAAATTCCACTATTACAAATGGAACAACATAAAATCTTGGAATAAATAGATGCGGTTTAGCCACAAGGATGTAACATGTGGAGGAAGAACCCATTGACTCTTTTTCTAGACAAGGAAGAAAAACAGATACAGACCTCTCATCATGAAAACAATAAATTTACAAAGAATCTTCATACAGAGTAATAAATATCAAGACTTTCCACATATCCATTATGTATCCTATAAAAATGAAAGCTGATTTTTTTTCTAGCCACTACCGTAGTTAGAGAGAAAACCAATTTAAATTGTATTCACTTGGCATCAATGTATTTTAACAGACAACATCATAAACCTGCCTGCCTTCACAGACAATATATCTCCAGGCTTTTACAGCAAATCTGGAAAATGTCACACTAATATTTAAGCTTTTCCTGTTCTCTCTTCCCTCTTCCCTGTAGTTTGCTTGGCCTCTCTTCACCTTTTGTGAACGTGATGGCTGATTTCTTTGCCTCCAGGCAGATCATCTCAGCAACGTGTGCCCAGCTGCCACTTGGACCTCATTTCTCAATGCTTTCTCTTTGCCACGCACACTCAGAAAGATGCCTGCTACCTGGCCGGGCTTGGTACTCTCGACATCGTAGAAAAATAGGCTAACACCCCCATCACTTCACTTATAAATCATCTCTGATTGCTGGCTAACAGAACAGAACAAGCGATGTCCCAGTCCCACATTTCCTAGGTCTTTTTTAATCACCTCAGCAAATTCTTCCCTTAATCAAAACACAACATGTAGAAGCTTGAAGGGCAATACGTTTTCCTCCATTGCATTCACTAGAAAGCTACACACTACAGCTGCAAAGGACAGTATGAAATTAACCAGCTCTCATGTCACAGAGGAACTAAAATAAATTTTTTTTTTTAATTTTTCATTCATCTCTGCACAAGTTTTGGTAGCTCAGATTGTATAGGGTGCATCTGTTAATACTCTCTCTTCAACCCATCCTCATAGCTTAGGGCTTTGAATGAAGTCTTTATGGACAGGAATCTATTCTACTATTTAATAACACTAATTAATGCCTATTGAGAAAAAAATACATTCTCCTCACTGGCAAGAAAAATGGAGACAAGGAGGGGTAGTTGTCAGACGCAGTCTCGTTTACCAAAGCGGTAAGCCTTCCTTGGCTAATTCCCAGGTAGCCAAGTCGCGCACACTCTCTGATCCTCTCATGGGTTAGTCAAGATGGAGAAGAGTCACCACCTTGCAACTTGACTGTTATAATCTTCAGTAATGGCTACTTCTGCTGCCTCTTCCCTTGGCCACTGGTGAGCTCTCTGCTCCCGCAGAAGCCGCCGCTCCTCTCGCCTCTTTAGCCGGTTCTTCTGATGCTCCTCTTGCTTGGAGTACTGGAAGCGCTGCAGGAACAGGTCCTTCGCGTATTCGTAAAGCTGCACATCCAAGAAATTCAGCTCCTCTATCCGTTGCCGCACATCCTCACCAATGTCCACATTGGAGGCCCGCGTAACATTGAATTGGGTGAATGGGGAAATGAATTTCAGGTTGAATGTCCTCTCAAAGAGATACTGCGTTTTCCTCTGAAATTCTGTGAGCCCGAAGAAGGCCATATTTTTCAGATTGTTCTTGGCGCTTTGCAGAAGAATCATATTTCTTTCACTCTCATTCATAAAAGTCAAGTTGTAGCATCCCACCAAGCTGAGGTCGGCCAGCATGCGCACCTGGCGGTTGTTGGCCAAGTTGTAGCTACAATCCATGAATTCCTGTAAACTGACTCCAGACCAGTCGTCTCCTTCATAACAGGTAGGCAGCTCGTCTGGTGTTGGGCTTCTTCCATCACACATGTGAAGGGAAGTCTTCCACGTCGCACCCCTCTGGACGTGCTTCCATTCACTCAAGTACCGTGACACTGGATCCCTCAGCATCGTGATGTAATAGAAGTTCCTGAAACATATCATTAAACACAGTTTTAAGATTCAGTGGATTTCACTTTTTTATTCTCCAATGAAACGATTACCGGTCACTGCCACCACCCCCTTCACTTTTTCTGGTGTAATGTAGGCACTTTAATTTACTCCTACTGAGACAGTAAAAAGCTTAACGCTTCACAAATGCTGAGAATAAAATACAAGGTAAATTGGGAGAAAGAGAGATGAAAGCAAATAAGCAGCTATTGGAGAAACAGAATCACTTTGACCTACCAACTGCTTAGTGGTAGTTACTTTATGTAGAAGCCAATTAACTGGAGTGTACTCCCCTCTACTTTGAAATGCTAACCCTCAGTACTATCAGTCTAATATCTACTCTTTTGGACTGAGACATGCATGTCTCACAAGATGATAATGCATAGACCGCTTGGTCAGAATATGAGAGAAGCATGAGCAATTTCATGTGGATGCCACAAGTGCTAAAAATAGCACCATGTGGAAGACTGGCATGAGCCACCTACTTAAGCAGACCCTATTATTAAATGGGTTGGAGTGAAGATAATGAGAGACCCCAAATCCATTCATATGACTTAATTTTAGACAAGTGCTTGATTGAAATTAGTTATAATCATGCAGTACAAAAGCATGTTGTTATAAAGATTATCATTATTCAAGCTTACTTGTCAAGAATACAAAAGAGACCAAGAAATATTGATTTGAAATAGAGCAAATAACTGCAGAACTCACATTGTCAGCTCATCTTTTAGCTACTGAATTCAGTTTGTACCTCTATTTATGGCAATTGGAAATGGACTGCAATTGAGTATGCTTCAAGCAAATTTTCCCAGACTGAGGTTTTTTATCGAGAAATGTTTTATTCAATAACATCTAACCTGAATTACAGGGTCATATCATAAAGACGAAGCAAGCCCAAAATACTTATGATTTCTGCCAGCTAGGATAACCAGCAGAAGATTCATGACTAAAATTAACACACAGCTTGGTATAAAAATAGGCTCATGAGTTTGCATGACTCATCTGACTGCAAACAATACATTAATAAATCATAAGTCCTAAGATTTCTTAAGAAAAGTCTGATCTCTACTCTTTCTTGAGCCTAGAGAAGGATGAAGCAACTAAGCAGGAAGCAAGCCTGCTGAAGACAAGTTACCCTGTAAAAAAACCCAAAACTTTGTGAGGGCCATCTCACACAAGAGCTAACTGCAGTTATATGAAAAATCTTGGAATTGGTATCAATCCCCAAGACAATTATCTTTCTTTTCCAATATCACCCATTTTCTGCCACTAGAGATTCCCCATAAGTTTTCCATAAACCTCAGTTTGGTCATAAAAATAGCTATTTCCCCACACATTCCTAAAAATCCAGATATATTCCCCAGCACACACAAAGCAAAAGGAAACAGGGCTGAATGCTATGTCCTTATCCACTCTGAGTTCTCCTCTTACAGGATCTATATTATAATTAATGGAATAAGGTTATGAGGCCAAACTATGAAATGTTCTGCTGCAGGGTCATTTCTTGAACTATTATCTAACGGAAACAGCTGTTTCGATAATTGTTTCACAGCAGAAGGGTTACAGGTAGAAGGATATAAACTAGGGAGTGCCATGGATGAATTTTCATTATCACTTTCTTTGGAAGCCATGATTTGTGTTAGCATCAGATGATACTCTGAAGGATGATACTTCCAAAATAATTTGGGGCTTGGGTTTTCTGATTGCTGCTCACACACAGTCAAACTGCACTTCAGTTGTTTTGATCCACTTCAGTTACCTACACAGCCCACATCAACAGTGAACCCAAGGATCACGCAACCATTTGTAGACAGATACTTCTAAAATCCGTCTTCACTACTCCTGCAGAGTAGAAAGGACCAGAAATCCTCCTGTGTGTTCTGCAGTATAGCTCCACTGCAAAAAGCACTGTCTTTAAGCACTTCAAGCGCAATGTTCCCTTCTCAAGTTGGATGTTCATCTCATCTTGGCTCTACCTTGCATGTATGAGAGCACCTTAAGAACTGCTTTCCAACTAACAGCACAAAAAGTGGAAGCATTTCACTAGTGTTGTGCAAGCCAACATGCAGCCAAACACTCAAACAACCCATCAGCTCCGAGCATAAGACACTGTTGTTGCAACGTCCAGCAGGCACTGATAGGGTTGTGACAGAAAATGATTGAAGCTGCAAGGGAGCAGAGTTGAAAAAAACATGGACAAATATTCAGAGGCAGTTGCCAACATCTACATCAACAGAGACTTGGCATTGGCTTAGTCCTTGCTTTGCTGCCCTTCCCCTCTTTGGATAATTTTGGATTTTGGTATGTCGTAACAGATGGGTTTAAAAGTTGCTCTTGACAATTATTTATACCTCTAATAATAGTTTTGTCTTTCCTCACCCATCTCCGGCAGTCACAGGTATGACTCAGAGCAACAACAATTAACAAAAATACCTCCTTTGCATCAATCATTTCCATTTCATTCCTGGATATGTAAATGCGTTTGATGTGCAATAAACAGGAGTACAAAGCAAATGCAGGGAAATGAGAACAGTATGTCTTTGTATAACATCCGCAGCTTCCCTTACGCAGACTGGGCGAGAAACTTTTGCCAGTCTGTTGCTGCTCCTCTTCTGCTGCTACCTGACTTCTGCATCTGTTTTTGCTATCCTGATTAATGTGCTTCTGGTTTGTACCTCTTTCAGAGTGTTGCGTTATCAGCTGAATGGCTTCTTCATCCGGCGGACAACCTTTAACAGCAGCCTGATACACATTTAGTTTCCAAGGCACTAATAACTAAGAGTGCAGCCACCCCCGCCACATTCACACTTTACAACCTTCTTTTTAACATTTTGTTCACGACTCTTCATCACTCTTTTAACCAATCTGAGGTTGGAAGACCTTAAGATTTCTTCCACCCAATCACGTCCAGATGACACTGTTACAAAGCTATGTAAAGGATTAGTGGATGCTGCACAGCAGCTGTGGCACAAGTTTTTTCTTTCAGGGAAAAAGGATGTCATGTCTCTAGAATAATGATATAAGTAAAAATACATAGGTCATGCACATTTGTTTCAGTTGGAAAATTACAAAAATTATCTCAGGAAATTGCTTTCAAATGTTGACATTTGAGGATTAAATATAGCAGCATTTCAGAGCTCTCAGTCCCTAATACACAGTGTGCAATCACACTAGGAATGGCTGAGGAGTCAGCTCATAATAAAGGCAAAAAGTAATTCATAAAAATATGAAACAGGGGATGGTCTTCAATCTCTCCTTTCTTCGCTGTTCAGTAAAAAAGCATCAAGTCAGCTACATACCGAGTATGCCTGAGCCACTCTGAATCCAGACGTGCACTTGTTCTCATTGATGTAAATGACCCCCTTGTGCTGCCCATGCTCATGCTTACGTGTCTCTGTTAAACCCCGCAGCTACCCACTGTGGGAAATACACGGCAAAGAATTAAGTAATAACTTCTGTTACCCTGTTTGACAAAGCAAACTCATCAGAGACTTATTGCCTTCATTGCAACGGACTCCAGTCATTGATTACTCAAACTGCTGTCACAGACAGCCTCAGTGTTTAAAGGCTAGCCAAGCAGAATGCGCTGGCACATCAGAAGATGTTTTACACAAAACATTCCGAATTAATTAAAAACCATACAAATTATATCTATACCTATATCTATATCAGCGTGTGCGTGTGTGTGTGTGTAAACATTTACATGGGAATGTGGCCATAAGATGCAGTTGTCAATGAAAGGAAAATCATAATAAATGTACAGTGTGTATTTGCCAATGTATCTTGTGACTTCAGCCTACGTTTCAAACAATCCTTATAACACCACCAGTCCACCAGTCACGATGTTAGCTCCTCCTGGAAGGAAACTTCATACAACTTCCCCAGATTAAAAAATCTCCCTTTAAGCATAATGTACTGAAATGAATGGTTTGTCAAAGCCGCCACTGTGGGATGGCTGATTTTTTTGACAGATGCTAAGCACCATGATGGTCAGGCTCAGTAGTCCATGCAAGGTCCCGAACAAGAACCAGTGTAGAGCCTGGGCTGCACGGTACTGTTTACACTAGAGTCAAAAAGCTCTTGGGAATTCAGAAGGCTCTTTTCCCACTGGCATGAAATCCCGTCTCTTCATTAGAATTTGGTGAAGAAAACCTTTAATTAATAGAGCAGCTAAAATGAGCTTCTAGTTATAACCTAAGAACACGCATTTCTTTCACATTATAAGGTATTTTAATATAAATACTCTAATCTTACAGTAATCCTTCAATAGTATTGGTCTGTTTTAGAAATTAATTTCAGAGGAGCAGACTGATGTTAGTAGAGGTGATCCCAAACCAGGGCATTTTGCCTCTTCTATCGCCATGGAACAGACGTCCCAGCTGAGGGAGATTTACTAAATACGGGAAGGATCACCGCACACAGAGAACAAAAACATCCTGTAGGGCCTCCTGGGGAAGAAGGATGAATGGCATCTTCTCTGCCACTCCAACTCTTGTGTGGAGCATACAGCACAAGCAGAGCTCATACAGCGCTCTCGGAGGCTCAGAGAGGAGAGGAGAAAAAAAAATGCTATTCCCTCTTCTTTCAAAGCGTGAGGCAGCACCTTACATGCAGAGAGTGATGAGCTTCATAAAAGGAGAACAATGCACTTAGAGCAGCTGATGCAGAGATGGATGAATATTTGTGGTGGAGGAAAAGAGTCACTGGAGAGTATTTTGGAAGACACTAACAGACAGAAGAAAGAAGAACCAAAACAACTGAAAAAAACAGGTGCATCATAAAACAATCCACATTCTGGTTTTCCTGGTAGCATGGAAAATTAAAGCCCTGGTCAAGTTTATGACCCAAGCTGAGACAAGGAGTTAGCAGCTTTAATCCTGGATGTGAGTGTGCTCCCGAGGAAAGGTCTGAAATACCCAGCAAAAGCCAGCCTGGCAGCACACTTCTGCTAATAAAAGAAGTTGTGGCAAGACAAAGGGTTAAGAAGGATCTGCATTATGTGAATGGAAGCCTTATGCTTCCCAGTTTTATCCTGAAGCCCAAGTTCCCAGAGGCAGTAAGAGTTAACCACTGATCAGCATCCTCTCTTTAGGCAATGGGTATGGGGTAACGGTGAAGAGAAGAGGGTAAACAAATGAAACAAAAATAAGGATAATACAATACATGAACAATTAGGGAAAGACAACATGCAACAAGGATGGTGGGGAGAAGCAGAAAGCAAATAAACATTGTTGGGCTCATCCAAACTGGTCAAAGACAACTTGGCGTAATGCAGATATGTCAGCTCATGGCTGGCAGCATTACTGTGCAGTGTCACTGCATCTATGCTGTGCTTAATTTACAGATAACCTGCCCAATGTAACAAGAACAGACTGCCTATTTCTTATTCAGAACAATAGTATTGTAGAGAAAAAGCTATGGAACAAGGCACAAACTATATATGCTTGTCCATCCTGCAGGAAGCATCATACAGCTTATCCACCAAGCCAGACAGATCAACACTAGCTAGCCCATAAACTTTTGCAAAGGTGATGTACCAACAGCACATAGGTTTCTTACACTCAGCATCAGTCACAGGATGTTAGACCAGTGTGATGGGAACGGTTTTCTAAGACATCCTTTACAAAAGTTTGTGACCTTAATATTATTAGCTGTCCTCTCAGGTTTTCGTGGGTTTCTTTACAAGTCTTTTACTGAAACAACAGCAGTTACCGTTAAGAAGTCAACATTTATCCAGTCTTATAACATTCATCACCCATTCAGCATGCAGGAAAAACACTGAATTGGCTATTTTTTCAGAGGATCTGAGCACCCACCATTTCTGCTGTTTTTAACTGCACTGATCTGAGCACCCACCACTTGTGCTGTTTTTAACTGTCACGATGGCACTGTGCTTACTTAAAGCAGTGGCTGTAATGTCCTAGAGACACTCAGTTACTCTACGTTAAAGGAGAACTTGCCCTTGACTTCAGCAGAATTAAATTAAAAAATTAAAACTTGCACTCTGAGGTACAAAATTATCAAATTTTAGATATGTCTCACTATTCCTCTGGGGTTTTGTCCCATGGCTTTGAATCCAACCAGAAAAACAAACTGGCCACTGTTTCCTGTTTCCAAATTGGCCACAAGCTTCTGTTGGTTAACTACCCCTTTTGCTGCCCCAGTGACATAAAATGCAGCTAAACCTGTAGGACAGGCCTGGTCAGAGAAGGAACTGGATATTAGGTGTCTAAGCAACCTCTGAAGCCAGCAGGGAGCTGCTCAGCACAGGCAGTGGTGTGTGCCTGGAGAGTAACACACCTGGCCAAGGTAGGTGCCAGCTCTGGCATGAGCTGTATCACTTTAGAGGCTCCCTATGTATTGGACTGTGTACCATGACCACAACGGGAGCTTAGAGACCCACTAACTTGGAGATGTCTGCATTGTAGGCACCTACATACAGGTGTCTCCACCTGTAAGGTGAACACTATGCCTGGAGTCAAAGGCTCCCTGCCCGCGCAGATGCTATTCACGGAGCGCAAGCTTCAGGCCAACCTCAAAAACCAACCAGTAACGTAACATTTTGTAATGAGTGAGAACTACAGAGAACCTCCATTTCATGACTTTTGGTACCTATGATATATATATACACCAGTCACGTTAGGATATCTCTTTCTAAGCATGTTTTTAGACCTGGAGTATTCCCAAAGTAAACAGAAGTTTTAAGTAAGTTGTTTATTATGTCACATAAATCTCCAAACCAGCAGTTAGAAAACCAGCCTACCATAATTTTGTTCTCCTTGTCGATACATCAGTATATCAGTGAGACAGGGGGAGGGCTTGGAGTCATACAGCTAGGATTGTATTTCTGGTTCTGGAAAGCAAAGGTGGTTGCTGAGGGAGTTATTCGTGATGACACAGTCCACTGCAGGCAAGAGAAATGTGGTGTTTGGGCACTGGGAAGCACTTAAGAAATGGGAAACCTCACATCTTGTTGCATGTTAGCAGAGGTGCTCCCTGTCACAAACTTCAGTTTCCTTTTACATTAACCTGTTGTTTAGGACTCATTGTGAAAGTCCTGGTTTTTTCCTGTTTCGAAATTGAAAGTGCTTTTTTCCCCCTAAATATCCTCTGAAATATCAAATGAAATTCTGTATCCATGCTATCAGAAAAACCTCAGGAAAGCTTTACAGCACTATTTTCTTTTTTTTTTTCATGGCTGTTGATCAGAAGATCAGTGTCCCACACCTGATTAAAGAATGACAGATGACAAAGAGTGTCTTAAGAGACCACTCACTCTCTGTCATCAAACAACTTTTAACAGCTGAGGTTTAGAGTAATCCAGAAGAGTAGAAGAAACAGAGTGAACCTGTGGCAACACAAATGCTGTGTGCACAGCATTAAGAATTTTTTCATCTGAAGAGTCTAATTTTCCTTGAAGTGAAGGTAGAGCAAATTCAATAATGGTGTAGAACTATGCAAGGATATGAGGAGAGTGATATACCAGGTAAGCTGTTTGAACACATCACTGTTTTAGATTTATATTACACAGAAAAAAAGATTACTTTCAAAATTATCTGTACCACAAACAATGGTAAAAAAACACATTTGTGGAGACTCTATTTTTTTTCCCCTTAAATACTTTAGGAATGAAGACAACTGGCCTGGCACTATGTAAACTGACAACTTTCTTTTAAAACACTGTAGGCTTCTGGAGTTAGGACCTGTGATTTTGTACTTTTTGAAAGTAATGAATAACCATTAAAATAACAATCATGTTTTTTAGATATCACTGTTGTGGTTTAACTCCTGCCAGCAACCAAGCACCACATAGCTCCTTGCTCATCCTCCTCCCACCCCGGTGGGATCAGGGAGAGAATTGGAAGGGCAAAAGGAAGCAAACTTGTGGATTGAGATAAGAACAGTTTAATAATTGAATAATGACAGTAATAATAATAGTTGAAGTAGTAATGATTTGTAGTAAAAAGGAAAAGAACAAAAAAGAGAGGAGGAACAAAACCCAGGAGAAAACAAGTGATGCAGCTGTTCACCACCTTCCAACCGATGCCCATCCCATCCCTGAGCAGTGATTGCCACTCCCCCCCCGCCAACTCCTCCCAGTTTATGTGCTGAGCATGACATCATATGGTATGGAATATCCCCTTGGTCAGGTGGGTCAGCTGTCCTGGCTGTGCCCCCTCCCAGATTCTTGTGCATGCAGAAGAGCATGGGGAGCTGAAAAGTCCTTGACTTAGTGCAAGCACTACTTAGCAGCAACTAAAACATTAGTGTGTTATCAATATTATTCTCATACTAAATCCAAACCACAGCACTAAAACAGCTAGCAGGAAGAAAATTAACTCTATCCCAGCTGAAACCGGGACAATCACATTGCCATACTCCCTTAAGAATTATTAGGGAAAATGGATCTCAGGACTAAAAGGAAACTGGGAGTGCTGAGACTTCTTTTCTTGACATAGGGAAATATAAATTTGTGAGGATGCAGATTTTAATGAAGTATTTCAAAGACATGTCTAAGACATTAGGTGGGGACCAAACAGCAGCCTTCCAGTACCTAAGAGGTCAGTGAGAAGATGGAGCCAGGCTCTTCACTGACCTGTACTGTGGGCTAATAAGAGACAACGGACATAAATTGAAAAAGGGGAGAATACACAGAAAATAATTTTTACTATTAGAGTAATCAAGCATTGGGAAAGCTTTGCCCGAAGAAGTTGTGTGCCCTCCATCCTTGGAGGTTTTGAAGACCCAAATGGAGAGAACCCTGAGCAACCCCATCTGCACCTGAGCAACCCCATCTGCGCTCAGAGCTGACCCTGCTCTGAGCAGGGAGTTGGACTAGAGACCTCCTGAGGTCCCTTCCTGCCCCAGGGGTCTGTGATTCTGCATGACAGTGCAGAGTCTTCCATCACCAAAGGTATAGTCCTGTCAGTAAACACATCAAAGCAGAACCAACTTGCCAGCTAGATCATACCTGCCCTCCCTTGTGCTTTCCTGGCTACCCAAGACAGAGAATGTGCTTTGCCTTTTATGAGTTTGGGGTTTTTTGTATATGATTCAAACTAAGGCTATAACACTCTGAACCAGCACACCCTGAATTATTGAGCAACTTCATGAATATTTATTTCAATGACACTTTGTTCAATATAGAGTCTCCAGAAATTGGAGAAGACAGTGCAGCAACTACATGTCCCTAAATAAATTAATTCTGTTCACAGGTATGAAGCCTGGATCTTGAACAGCTCCTAGACTAATGAAATTATGTTCCTACCCATGGTTTTAATCCCAGTATTTTAGAAAATGCACACTAACAGCATATGAATATGTGTGAGCTTTCTGAGTGAACATGTTTTTCCTGTGTGTTGCCTTTAGGATTTAGGCATACATTTTAAAAGACAGAGTATAAAGTCAGGCATCTAACTCTATATTTAAACATGTAGATAAACTCAGACTCCTTGCCAGTGAAGAAAATACACAGTAGTAAGAGCTAAGAATGCTCAGGTACCCAGAAAACATGGTCTGCTGATTTATTTACTAAAAGGAGGCTCCCAGAGTAATCAGAGTGACCTTCCCTGCCAGCACAGACAACAGCACTCTATTATTCCCTTCATAAAACATCCTAGCCCCTTTCGAAATATCCTTTTCATGCCATTGCTCCCATTGAAAAGAGCTTGTGAAAGCTGCTTCTCACGGTTAGGAACATGAGTCTCATTCCCAGACTAAACCTCATCTTGGTCTACTTACATCCAGTTGTTCCTGGGTTAACACTGCAAATACATCAAGAGAATTTATGAATGTAACATCAGAGAAGGAGAAATGGGATTTAAGTTGGAGATCAGAGAGCAATCACACCTCTCGGTTTTCACTTTACAAGGCTGAACTAGTTGTTATTTTGTATTCTGATAAGACAAGCCAGAAGTGACCGCGCTGCAGTCCCCCAAAACCCTTGGGTCATGCTTAGATAGCTTCACTGGGAGATGTACCCTGAGTTTTCCAACACCTCAGCTTTCTATGCTAGCTTTTGATAGGGGGCTCACAAAAGAAAGATGTGCAGAAAGCTCCTGAGATTGGTTCTGGTTTTTGATGACCCAAGTAGTCCTTTCCTGGCATTCAAACTTGCACGACTTCACATTTCACTATACATGGCTAGAACTGGGCGAATTCTCACAAGGCCTCACAGGTGCCTTGTACAATTAATACTTCTTATGTCCACTGGCAATGTATTCTCTGATATACCCTTACACTGCATTTGTTTTTTATGGGACCGCATAACTCTGGAAGCTCATACTAACTGTGTTACTGGCTAATATACAGAGGTCTTTCTGCTCCCCCCTTTTCAGCTGATAAGCACTCAGCTGATAGAGGAAATCTGCTTCTGCCAGCCTCAAACACATGATCTTGCACTTTGCGCTATCAAATGTCATTCCATGTCTTCTACTGAAATCCTCAAGGTCATTAAGCAAATTCCATTAACATACTTCAGCTTTTTGTGCCAACATCATTAATGAAAACATGAAATAGGATCAGAGCTAAGACCAGCCCTGAGGAAATTTATTAATAACGTTCCCCTCACCAGAAAGTTCCTCTTTCAGCACCTCCTGTTTCATTACCACCTTCTTGTCCACCAGAAAAATCTTATGCTCAGCCTCATGTTTTCTGTCTTGTATAATAACTTCGCAGATGCCACTCTATCAAACACTTTATTGAAGGTAAATTTCCCTCCTCCTATCAGACAGATGCTAGGTACTTACATCTCTCAACCCAAAGGCTGAGAATCGCGGCCCTGGCTTTCTGTGTGTGAGAACACAGAGGATGGTTAAGATGGGGAAACAACAACTTATTTGAGAGCAAAGCGGTCTGGAATAGAAATGTACAGATTAGGCGATTTGATAGTGGCAAATCTGCCACTTTCCATCAAACAACCTCAATACAAATTGTAAATCATTTCTTGATAAGACACAGATCTAACAAAGTTCCCTCCAGAGATATTTGTTCTTTGCCTAAATTATATCGAGAACAGTTGTTCTAAGTGTTCTTTAAATTGCTGAAAGGAGTGAAGTAGCAAAAGCCTTGCTGAAAGAAATATAAATATAAAATGCAATGATAAATCAAATAATAAGAATTTGGATGTTCTATGAAGCACAGACATAATAAAAACCTTGTAAGAAACGGTGTGTGAGCACACACAGGAGGAAATACTATTCAAAAGCAATAGATACACAGTGTCTCATAAGGTTCTTTAAAGATACTGTATGCAAGACCTTTGTGCCTGAGAGAATAATAAATCCTTTGTGGCCAGCCCTGGCAAAGGAGGAATCCATTGCTCACATCGCCCCCATTCTATCTCATCCCTATTGTGCACAGATCATTGCTGTGTCTCAAACGAACGGTGGAAATCTGGGGCATATGTGACATCTTTACTCAAAAATGTTGTTTCTCCTGTCTCTGCCTTTGCTATGCCACTGCATGCAAAGGAAAATGAAATAAGGATGCATTTGCTCTACTGTACTACCTGCCTGCTCCCAGAGCTGCCTCTAGTCCCAGCCTGGGGAGGAAGTACTGAACTTGCCTTTCTCAGAGATGTGTTACAAGTACAAGGGAGGCAAGCTAAGGGGATGACCCACAGCATCAAGCAGCAGCAGAAAACAAGGGCTGGCCAGAAAACAGAAAGGTGATGACAGGCAAGGGACAAGAGAAGAGCAAACCTGGAGTCAGTCCAGCAAGAGGGACCTGCAGTTTGAGCTTGTTTTGCCAGCTCAGCTTCCAAGGGTTACAGAAACTTCCCAGGTTGGGAAGGGATCCTCCTGGTCAAGTCTGATGCCTCTAATCACGGGTAACGTTTAGGACAACCAGATTCACAAAATATCCCTTATGAACACAGGACAAGCCACTATCAGGTCACAGTCTCTGAGCAGCTGCCAGCAAGGTTAAGAGCAAGTCCCTGTTTCAGGAGGCGCCTCCCTGGAGCAGGTTACAGCCTGGGTGACTGAGCGTGCAGCTCCCGCTGCCCTCAGCACGGACTCCTCCAGCTCCAATGCAAAGAGATGGGGATGCAGAACTCCCACCTATTCAGTAACTTAAACAACATAAGGCCTTTTGGACCGGTTATAAAGGAAAAAAACCTACATACTTTCATGCAGAATTATGAGAGATCTGTTATCGCAAGAGTCCTGGCTGCCTACAAGAATATGCCTGTTTGGGAAATTCCAATTTCAAAGAACCCCTGAAAAGACAAACAAAATGTAGCCAGACCCTTAAAACTTCTGACATTTATATTTCTTCAGTCAGATTTTGTCAGGTCTGAAACAGAGCAAAAATATTTATGTTAAATTCAACTACAATGTTTACGTTCATATTCTTTCTCATTTGTGAAGGGGCTGTCGCTGATACCATTTTATTCTCTAGCTAGGTAAGGCAAGCAGCACAGACATATCCAATGTTCCTCTGTAGCTGGCTTCACTGGAAACCAAGTTTGCGCCGCAAGTGGCATGCATCCAGGCTCCTTCCCTAAGTGAGCTGCCTCTGATTACCAACTAATAGCTCAGTTGCAGACGCTGTCTTCCAAATCTGGGATGCTCAGATGAAAGTTCTGTGGGATTTTTCACTGCAACTCATTTTGAATCAGTACAGTAATTCTGCTCAATTAATAAAGTAATTAACAATAAAAAGGCTCAGTAATTGAAATCCCTTTGAAAGGACATAAATTTATTCTCTCTAAGCTTTGCCTCAATTCTTTATTAATTCTGACATCAAGCATAATGACCATAAATTATAAATGATCATCACAAAATCCAGGCATCACAACCATTTTCTTGTCCTACATACTGAGTTTCTAAACTCAGGTTTGGTCATAACTTTTGAGATTTGCCTCCCATACGGCAAACAACAGTATGGATATGAAAGAATTTCAGGTGATTCTACTAATGAAAACATTGTAAGAGTAGTCTTTCCTACTCATTCATTGAAACAATGCACAAAAGCTAAGGAAATTGCTAGAGCTGTAAGACGAAAATGCTAACTTTGTTTCTCCTAACATTCCTCTTCTTGTGATGTAACTGTACAGTTTTTCCTGTAAGACATGAAGCAAAGAGGTGATGGGGTATTTCAATTTAATACTTGTAAGACAGACCGCTGACTTCCCATTTTACACTGCACTTTGTGTTTTCACTAATATAATTGACAGTATCTAATCAAACTCAGAAATGTTTGCTGTGAATAACACAACTCACAGATATAAGCAAAATTGTCATCTTCCCCTCCACTGACCTCCTAACAGATTTTTTTCCACATCTGTTTAGACTATGTGGACTATGTGTATATATAGAATATATATATAAAATAATATATAAGATATATATATAATCTCCACAAGAGGGCCCTCTTATCTTCCCCAAATCTTAGCAAAAGCTTAACTTGCTTTCCCAAAATTTATGTTATAAAGCTTCTCTCTGCAGACACTATGATATCTTAGAACAAAGTTTTTGCCAACTAGTATTGATTTTATGATAGAATTTTATACAACGAAAACTGAAATTTGAAAGGGAATCATTTTTTATGTACAATTTCCACTATACACCTGGCACGCAGAGAACTTCGATAAAGCCTTTCCAAGTTTACTACTTGCAATAGCCAGCCAAAATGAGACTTTTCACGCACAGACACCACGGTCAGCTCACACTGCCATGGCAAGGCAGCCTCCAAGATGCAGGCTGGCTCTGTGTTATACTGCAATTTGTAGGGTAAGCCCAAAGTAAGCGCTATTAGTGATTTCAGCTCTGTGTAAATGCATCCCCTAGGCACAGCAGTTAAGGTACAAATGGTATTAAAGTTATTTGCACTGTCCTTTCAACTCCCAGCAGATATGGAAAACAAATCTTGTTTGGGATACCTTGTTATTTGCTTTAATATTCCGAATGTTTTATGGAGACAGTGTTATATGTCCTCATCTTCTTAACTCAATTGTAGCTCTGTGAGGCTTTTATTATTTACAGTCCCTTTCACCTTGGAATATCTAAAAGAAATCAGGCCATCTCCTTCTTCTGACCTCAAATCTTAACGAATCAAGGCTCTGACACACATGCCAGGCGGTGCATTGCTGAACCACTACTGGCTGTGGACGGTATGCTCTGAGAAAGAAGGTAACAAGATGAAATAAAGAAGCGTAGGATCCTGACATCCAACTTTTACAAGGGATTTTTTTAGTTTTCAGGAAAACTAGCAAGCTTTTATGTGAATTCAGCCTTGCTGATACAGCACAAACCCTCCAATCTGCTAATTCATGCGAGTAAACCTCTACACCTTGATCTGCAGCGCAAATTTTAAGCAAAGTTTTAATGACCACTCAGCAACACTGCCATATGATACGGTCACGTTTAACTGATGTCAGTAACAGAGTTTGGGTTCCTGCAATACTTGTGTGTTCAGGTAAAATAAAATACCCAAGGTGCTGATGGGACTCCATAGGAATTACTGTCCACAGCAACATGATGTCCACAACATTGGGGATGCCTTTAGCTCTCAACCCTCCTCTGGGATGGACAAATCCTAATCAATGAAGCACATCTGTACAGCGGAGGAAAAGCACTGCCCAATCCCTTCAGGCCATGAACTGATCACTTGAAGCATGACATTTGATTAGCCTTATTATCTCAACTCATTTATATATAAATGTTGTTAGGGGCCATGAAGCCATCCAGCCCTTATTAAAAACGGGCCGCAGTCTCCAAGCTGATGTACCCACTCTTCTTCCTTTTTGACTGTAAAAACAATGAGGAATTTCTTTTTTTGGACTGCAGGTTACCATTTTTGCAATTTTATTACTGTAAAATAACCTTCTTCTCTTACATTAGTGCAGCAGACTGTTGCCATACCCCCTCACATATGCAGATAGGTCAGGCTTTCTAGTCTTTCCCCACAGAGATATTTGACATTGAGACTCGACATGATCTAGCATCTTTCTGAACTAAAGGCCAGGGGAATAGTGCACAGGACTTTATTTTCTAACATATCTCTCACTGAAATTAATGAACATCTGTGCAGACACTGAACATGAATTCAGGCAGTGGAAACAAAACCCATCTGAAATTGAGCTTAAGGTCTAGGAATACCTAATGGTAAGGATTTTTGTCTTTGCAAGTTGAGGATTTCTTCCCTTCCCTTTGAAGAGGAGAGTAATTTTCAAGTCACAAACTTATCTTGTTCTAAAGGAAATGGGATGATAACAGAGTTGTGAAAGATATTTCTGCATTAACAAGGAACAAAGTTGCTGATGTGCATCTTAAGTAACAAAGTTTTGAATATGAAACATTCATTAAGATTCCTTTATAGACTGTACAAATTGCTTTCTGTTTAATACAGAATATTACTGTCAATACAATCCAGCAGTAATGCAAACAGGAAAGCAAGATTCAGGTTAAAATGCCATAATATTACGAACATTTTTCTACAGTTGCAATGATTTCAATATTTGTATCTTTTATCTAATGGAGTAGATTACTTAGTCTGGGTCAATCTTATTTTTGATACACATACTGAATATTAAATAATTTTACATGAATTGATACCTGTGAATTTAAAAAAGAAATCTCATCATAGTTTCCCGAGCAACTGAAGATATGCTACCTGACCAATAAAAACAGCCAAAAAAAAGAAAAGGATGCAAACTAATCTGGTTTTGCTTTTTTGCTTTGAAGATGTTCCTTTTCAATGGGCTTTCTCTAAGGCAAAATTTTTGTTGATAATTGTATCATTTTTCATATATGACAAAACTGTACATCCCAATAGTCTCACCAAGTACTGTTTAATACTCATCTCTCCACTCTCCATCTTAGTAGCAGCTGCTGATTGTTCAGGCTAAACTATGAAAAGATGAAAAGGAAGTTTGCATGCACGTAGACCTTTATTCATGACACTTTAATTTGCTCCATGGCCTTAAAAAATACACCAGGATTAAGCATACTCATGCAAACCACAGTTCTAAAAATAACTCACTTGAGACATTCAGACGTTTTCCACATTGTTTCCAGTAACACCACTCTTACTGCTAGGAACAGTCATTAGCACAGGCAGGGATTTAGCATCAAAAAAATCACACTCAGAAAAGCAGCAGGGATCCTCAGAGGTGTAGCAGGGGGCTAGCTGAGGGGTCACATTCGTATTCCCTGAGCATTAATGGAAAAAGCCCGGCAGTGCAGCTGGGCCACTGCAGCGAGCGGGATAAGCAGGCATGGGCAACCCTCCCAATTCATCACACCGGCACCCCACAGGTGAGGGCTGGGGGCAGTGGCCACCAAGCTCCACAGTCTCTCCAAAGTCCCCAGGGAGACATTTTGCTCAAGGGCCAGAAATCCACATCCCCCAGTCCAGCACCGCTCCCCAGACCGAAGTCTTTCCTGGCAGACACACCAGCCTACATTGCTGGAAGAAGGGGGGCTGCTGGGAAGGGACAGTACAGGCTCCTCCTTAACTTCGTACAGACAATCACAACTTTGCCCTAACTGAATTGCTTTTCTTTTTGTCCCAGCATTCTTGACAGACCAGGAAGGTTTATTTATGAGAAATGCTGTGCAAACAGCAACATACCAGGCAATGACAGAATACAAAGAGTTTACTCTTAAATGCAGTTCACTTCATCTCATCCTAAAACATGCCCGCCTTTATTATAAAAAGGCAAGCAAACTGAATATATAGAACAAACCAATGGTCTACAAACACACATAACCCAGAGACTGAACCTTGAATTTTAAAAAACCCCAACTGATTTTAAGGAAAAAAACAGGCTAAATGCCTTGGAGCACAGGATCTGGGGATAAAACTCTTAAATTGTGGAACCCTGAGGACAAGCTCAACACTCAAATTGGGTAGACAACGTTGTGATGCTTCAGAGCTACGAAGACTGCAGTGTTTCTTATTATGCACTTACTACGTGTGCATTTTTCTTCTTCCCTTCCTCCCAGCTGCTCTCTCATTCTTTGGTACCACCTCCCCCCCCTCCCCCCCCCCCCCCCTCCCCCCACTATTTCTTCTCTTCTTTTCCCCCTCATTGTTTGGGCTCTCACTCAGCAGCAGCAGCGCTTTAATGCCTGGAGCAGCTGCAGAGGAAACAGAGCACGTTTCCATCCATGCCCACAATTTCCATGTGCAATGGACCGCTGGGCTGATACAGAAGAAAACCAACTTTTTCCTAGCTAGGGTTAAGCCCATTTGCTCCAGCATCAAGTTTCTCTGCACATTTTGCTGGCTGCAGAGAAAAACTGAGTGGGAGTGGGATGCTGTCACTCAAAACCCTTGCCAGCCGCAGAGCTGTGCCTGCTGCTTGCTGGGGTCAGAGCAGGGGCTGTGCAGCCGACTCATGAAGCCAGGCTGAGGGTAGGCGCATGGGGGGCAGGTCCCACCCAGAGACCAACAGGTTTAGGTATGTGGCTGCTTCCCCACAGGCCATTCTCACCAGCCTGCCCTCATTTGTGCCTCTCCCTCTACTGTCTACAGGGATAGGGAGTTTTGTTCAGCTTGGGATTTTTTAACTTTAGCTCATTGAAATTGGATCCTCCTAATTTTTGCACCCCAGATACACAAACTCTCCGAGGGCTCAATGTAGATCCCTGTGCACTAGGTACATTACTGCCAGTTCAGGTTTTCTTCACAAATCTGAGAGCCAGAAACGATTCTGAAAAACCTCAGTGCAACTTCCAATGCTGGACATCCTATAACGGTTATACTATTACGGCATTGCATTTGTACTTTGTTCTCTTAAACCTAGACTGAAGTTAGCTTTGGCTTTCTAAAAAGGCTTCAGAAGAATCATGTTCTGTAAAAACATCTGAATGAAAAATGGCATATTAAAAAGGAGTTCAAGAAGCTACTCCACTAGTTCATGGAAGATAAACCCGTCAAAAGCTACTAAATACAGAGACGTCTCCACTAAGCAAGAAATTCTCAAGCCTTGAATTTTTAGACTATGGGAGTCTATTCAGGGGTATCATCGTTACATGTCTGCCCTGTTCTTGTCCTCCTTGAACATCAGTTGCTGGCACTGTTGGAGACAAAGTGTTAGGCTAGATGGACCTTTGGTTGGACTCATCTTAGCCACCCCTCTGCTACTTCAAGCCACCCACATAGTCATACTTTTTATTAATATCGATGAGAGAAGTATCTCACATGCCGATGAGTTAATTCAAAGCAAAAAGAAAAAGACAAAAGATCTGTACAGTTTTAGTCATAGAGTGTAAAGCAGAATTTGGATGTCATGCTTCCCAAAGAAAATGTTCTCTCACCTTCAATAAGAAATCTGTTTTCTGTTTTCTTAAAAATGGATCTCACAATGTGGGTGTTAAAAACAGCAGCTCTTTCTCTACACTTATAAAAATGAACACTTTCCATTCATTTACAAAAAGACTATCAGAAAATATATTATTACTAGGCGTTGGTAGGAGGCAACATCAAACAGCATGTCAGCTCTGAAAGAGAAATGAACCAGGGAAACAGACTGAATGCAGGAACTGACCGCCAAGGTTCAGCACGCAGGAGAGAAGAATCCCATTGAGGCTACAACACAGAAAGGGCAGCTGAGGAGATCTTCAGGTAGGCTGAAAGATGTCTCACCCGCCTCCTGACAACTCCACCGCTGTTCAATGACAGGTCTGTGTGTGGCTAGGCAGCCTGGCAATGCAAATATGACCCACGGCAAGCACAGGCAACAGAAATTAGCTAGAGTACATAATACAGTGCCTATGTGCTCACACGTGCCGGAAGTGAGAGGATGGATGACATCAGATGGGGCACAGGGCGATGCAGAGCCAAACCACCTATTCTGGCACAAAATCATTTGACACAAATCCAATATATTGACTTCTCCTGAACTGCTTGAATTGGCAGGGTGAGTCTATGCTGGAGTAGTACTTTGCATCCTTTATTTAAATCACAGAATCATAGAATCATTAAGGTTGGAAAAGACCTCTAGGATCATCAAGTCCAACCATCTACCCAACACCACCAGGTCTCCTAAACCATGTCCCAAAGTGCCACATCTACACGTCTTTTAAATACCTCCAGGGATGGTGACTCCACCACCTTTCTGGGCAGCCTCTTCCAATGCATGACCACCCTTTCAGTGAAGAAATTCTTCCTAATATCAAATCTAAACCTCTCCTGATGCAGCTTGAAGCCATTTCCTCTCGTCCTATTGCCAGTGACTTGGGAGAAGAGCCAACGCCCACCTCGCTACAACCTCCTTTCAGGTAGTTGTAGAGAGCGATAAGGTCTCCCCTCAGCCTCCTTCAGGCTAAACAACCCCGGTTCCCTCAACCTCACCTCATAAGACCTGCTCTCCAGACCCTTCACCAGCTTTGTTGCCCTTCTCTGGACACGCTCGAGCACCTCAATGTCCTTCTTATCTTGAGGGGCCCAAAACTGAACACAGCACTCGAGGTGTGGCCTCACCAGTGACCAGTACAGGGGCACCATCACTGCCCTGCTCCTGCTGGCCACACTATTCCTGATACAAGCCAGGATGCCATTGGCCTTCTTGGCCACCTGGGCACACTGCTGGCTCATGTTCAGACAGCTGACAACCAACACCCCCAGGTCCTTTTCTGCCATGCAGCTCTCCAGCCGCTCTTCCCCAAGCCTGTGGCGTTGCATGGGGTTGTTGTGACCCAAGTGCAGGACCCGGCACTTGGCCTTGTTGAAATTCATGCAGTTGGCCTTGGCCCATTGATCCAGCCTGTCCAGATCCCTCTGCAGAGCCTTCCTACCCTCCAGCAGATCAACACTCCCACCCAATTTGGTGACGTCTGCAAACTTACTGAGGGTGCACTTGATCCCCTCATCCAGATAATTGATAATATTGATAAAGATATTAAACAAAATTGGCCCCAACACTGAGCCCTGGGGAACACCGCTTGTGACCAGCCGCCAGCTGGATTTAGCTCCATTCACAACTCTCTGGGCTCGGCCATCCAGCCAGGTTTTTACACAGCAAAGAGTACACCTGTCCAAGCCATGAGCCACCAGCTTCTCTAGGAGAATGCTGTGGGAAATGGTGTCGAAGGCTTTGCTAAAGTCCAGGCAGACAACATCCACAGCCTTTCCCTCGTCTACTAGGCGAGTCACCTGGTCATAGATGGAGATCAGGTTGGTCAGGCAGGACCTGCCTTTCATGAAGCCATGCTGGCTGGGCCTGCTCCCCTGGTTGACCTGCACATGCCTGGTGAGCACACTCAAGATGAACCACTCCATAATCTTCCCTGGTACCGAGGTCAGGCTGACGGTCCTGTAGTTCCCCAGATCCTCCTTCCAGCCCTTCTTGTAGATAGATGGGCGTCACATCAGCAAGCCTCCAGTCATATGGGACCTCCCCTGTTAACCAGGACTGCTGATAAATGATGGAAAGAGGCTTGGCGAGCTTCTCCGCCAGCTCCCTCAATACTCTTGGGTCCATTTACCCTGCTTTTGAGCAAGTACTAGGAGATCTAAAACCAGTTTGACTGTATTGTCAAACTATGGCCTCGGTACCTAACCAGTTACAACTGTGCAGGAGTTACTCTGGATTTATGAGCGTGCAACCACACCAGGATGATCTACTCATTTTTGCTGCCTTCTGTGCTTCTTTTCTATGTCTGTCCTAACTTACCTAACCTCTGCAATTCTTTCCACGTAACATGCTCCAGTGTACTAAAACTATACGAACAAGAAGAAAGTAAATGACACAACTGAAATATTAAATCCCTTAAATGCTGAATATAACTCATGAAATTTAACAGAGTACAACATATTTAATAACAATACTGTGTCAATTCCATGAGAAAATAAATGTATAAAAGCCTCTATTACAAGGTGAAATATTGTCCTCAGAATTAGAAAATGCCAAAAATAATATTATTTGTTCAGCTTTATTTTGCCATTATGATACCATATCTTTTTGCAATAAAATTATTCCCTTTCCACAGGGCCCCTGCTTTGTTTAGTGCACAGTATAGGCAGTGCTAAGCAAGTGAGATGCCTGTTCAATATTTCTTTTTATTGTCATCTGAAAGCATGTAGTTCCGTGTTTTATTTACAGCATGTCGCACAGACTCTGCTCAGGGTACAGAATGCCACATTTCCTTATTGCCTTTACTATCATAATCATCCTTGCAATCCATTGTACTTAGTTTTTTTGGCTTAGTATTTCCTACAACTCTATTCTAGTAATACCCCACACTTTTGCCCACTGAATCTTGATTTCTTTTGGGTTAGAAGGAAACAGCACCAGACCAAAGGCTGGGGACAAATTCCTTCCTCAAAGAGGCAGGAGCCGTATCACTGCAACGGTCTATTGGGCAATGGGAGAGGCAAGCTTGAGTCCCTCAGGCAGAGGAAGAAAACGAAGAAACATCTCTCACTTTCTACACACCACCAGCAGCTTTTGACAGAAGCAGTGGTGACTACTATTTGGTGTGGCACTTGCTTACCTCTGAAGGTGCTACATGCGCCACATGGCTCCTGAAGCAAGGCATTCCCCGCTTGTGCTCTCTGAGAGGGACTTGTAGGGCCTCTCAGTCCCCTCAAAGCAGGCAGCTGTACTGCACATCCACAACTGGAGACTCCTAAGAAATTTTACTAATCACAACTAAGGCTTCCCGTGATGGTGGAATCAGGCAAGGTTTTGAGTATGAGCCTCCCAGCCTTGGCACTTGCTCCTTATGGCTTGGGGTCCCAGACTGCTTCATTAAATACTGACATCTTTGGAAATCAGGCCACCCCTTTTCAATTCCAGCTGGAATCCTGAGCTTGAGAAACAATATTTTAAAATACCAGCATCTTGAAGATTTTGTAATTTATCTACCTTATAGTCTTGCTGTGTGTACTGATTGCAAGTGTGCATGGCCCAGGATGATGAAACAGTTATCGCTATGAAAATACTATTACTACTAAATGACCCATTCTTTCTTTCACTTTTTGCTTGGAAATGGCTTTCTCTTATTTTTCTTTGCATCTTTCAGGCAGTACAAATCTTAATAAGGAAATGACTGACATTAATAAGGCAGCAACACATTTTTTGAGCCATCACTTAGTTGCAGATGCTAGGAATAACTAAGACACAAGTAATGGACAATTAAAAGAAAGATATTCACATGGCATGGCTTATTTTTGTCCACATATTTCTCATCAAGAAATATATTCTTCAGTGGAAGAGCTGTCTCCAAACAGTTGATAGGGAAAAGAAAGCCTAATACAAAAGGAATATTTCATACATCCACAAATAATATAAACCTTTCTTCTTTTTAATCCAGAGGACATATGGATGCAATATATTGTAAGTCAATCAACAAGCAAATAACATCCTTTAAAAAGAAGTACATCTAGGCTACATAGAAAACTTGATTTTAAAATCAGCTACCGCTTTGAAGTTATGAATAAGCACAGCTTCGCAAGCAAATTTACTTGAGGACAAAAATAACAGTTCAATGAGATGTTACAAGGGACCAGCTGGCTATCTTGTCACCACTACTGCCTTGTACAGAGTTAAAGATGGGCCTGCGCACTTTGCTGAATAAAGACAGGCTTTAACTGCCTTGCTGAACCAGGACTTCAATTATTTGTGGACATTTAAAAAGTTATTATCTAATTCATTATGCAGAGAGACAGTTGTGAGCACAGTAAATTAGCTGGATGATAGGTGGACTGTACATGCTCTGAATTAAAGTAATCACAGTTTTATTTTCTCCAACTGGGATTTATTCAGTCAAAGCGCAATTAATGATGTAAATATGGGTAAGCAAATAATTATTGCAACATCGCTTCAGTTCTGGAGATCACAGAATCATAGAATCATAGAATCATAGAATCATTAAGGTTGGAAAAGACCTCTAGGATCATCAAGTCCAGCCATCTACCCAACACCACCATGTCTCCTAAACCATGCCCTGAAGTGCCACATCTACACGTCTTTTAAATACCTCCAGGGATGGTGACTCCACCACCTTTCTGGGCAGCCTCTTCCAATGCATGACCACTCTTTCAGTGAAGAAATTCTTCCTAATATCCAATCTAAACCTCTCCTGATGCAGCTTGAGGCCGTTTCCTCTTGTCCTATTGCTCATAACCTGGGAGAAGAGACCAACCCCCACCTCGCTACAGCCTCCTTTCAAGTAGTTGTAGAGAGCAATAAGGTCTCCCCTCAGCCTCCTTCAGGCTAAATAACCCCAGTTCCCTCAACCTCTCCTCATAAGACCTGCTCTCCAAACCCTTCACCAGGTTCATTGCTCTTCTTTGGACACGCTCCAGCACATTTGTGTTTGAAGCCTGACTGCTTCAGACCTCAAGAGTCTGTGAGAAGCAAACACCACAGCTCGCACAGAGAAGCAAAGGCTAAGGGACCTCTGCTTCTGCCCCAAAGCCTACAAGAGCCCAGGTTGAAATGCAGAGGTGAAAGGCCGGCTTAAGCCAGTGAGACACAGTGTCCCTGATTCATCAAGCGCACCACTCTGCAAGGGTAAGCCAGGAGTGGGCAAACCAGCGTGCTTCAAAGAAGATAGGCTCCTTCAGTTCAATTTTTCAGATAAAAAGGATATTTTCTACCTTTAAAATATGGAAATATTCCCAAAATACAATCATATGACTCTCTGTGGGATACAATATCAATGATTATGATTACGTGAAGTTTCATATCTTCTTTTTCAGTGACTAGATATCTTTTTTTTCAGACACTTAAAGCTTTGGAGATTCTTTGTAGCCAACAATTCCATAAAATCTTTGCTTTCTTGTATTTCCTCTGGTCTTTGAAGTCTGTAGAACAATACCAAACTCCTGAATCTCTCTTTTTTTTTTAACCTCAAACCTTCAGTGAATTGAAATACCAGTTTTGGCGTAAATGTCCTCGTTCTGGAAACCTTTGGAGTGCATTCTGACAGTGCATTATGGTGTAGCACAGATCTTGATGGTTTGAGAACAGCTGTGTCTGGTTTTCCTTACCCTTTTGACATTTTATTTTAATATAATTATGTGGATAAAAACTTTCCTCTTGGGAATTTGGCACTGAGAATAGGAACATTTATCTAAGAGAGAAAACATGTAACTGTTACAGGCATTCAAACACGAATTTTTTTCTGCTCTCTCTCTTAAATGTTAACCTCTCCTATTTCTAACCTATCTTTTAGGATGCAAATGATAGTGTAAGCACATTCAAAGTATCTTCAGTTTAACATACTGCCATTTGGCTTCTGCTGATACTTACCTCCTCTCACAGGACTTGTAGGGTAAGACCTATTTCACCTGCTGTCAGCCAATATTAAATATGTAGTTTCAGTTAGGCATTTTAGTTACCTCTGCCATCAACAGAGAAAGGCGTGTACCTCCAGAGATGTTTTATCCCCTCCTAAGACAGCTGTCTGAGAGACATGGAAAGACCTCACCCCTGAAGGTGTGCTCCAGTTGAGCTCTATACAGTTATACTCGCTTTTGCTTGCAACCCCCTGCCACAGCCACCATCACCCCATTCTTGATGTCAATGAGGTTAGATCAAATGCAGATCAATGACTGACAGTCATGACACTGAGTACTTAACTGCCTGCACTTGGTAGATGCTCCTTTCTTTTCAGCAATTGGTGAGCCACACGGCAATCAGTCATAGTCTTTGATAACCAGCTGGCAAAGACATTTTCCCCAGATGACGCGCATTACATTACTGGAAAAGTTACTTAGTTGCATCACTTCTACAAAATACTGACTTTTAAGAGCTAGTTTTCTCTTTGGCATTTAAAAAGTTGAGCACTACTTGTCCTCTTTCACTGTTGTGCTGAGTTCTCCAGCTTCGTTAAGTGTGGCTGCTCAGTGATGCATTGAATCATTGGTTTATTGCCATATCACTCAAAATAAATGATGGTCCAATTCATTTTTCACACTTCTTTTCTGTCGGAGTTTTTGCCAAGACCTGTTCATTGCTGTCACTTGACAGGGGACATTAAGATGCCATTTGGTGCGTGCATGGTAAGCGTGGGGTTACTCAGTCCCTTCTGCTTCTGATAAGAACCAATAACATTGAGGGATTTCATTGAGAAATGCAGTGGTGGGTTGCCTGAGCTGAGAGCTTGATAAGTGATAGCAATTTGACCCATAAAGCTCAGACACCAAGAGCTTTAGAAAGAGGGGCAGGAAATCAGGCTTTTTATCATGTATCTAGATTCCAGTAGAAGGCCGGTGACTTCTTGCACAACATGAACTTGCAGGGTTTTCAATCACCACAGTGCAGGTATTAGAGGAGTGCAATCAATGTACATGAACTGCTGTAAAATCTAATATTGTCCCATAAATCCATGAAGAAAAGGCTAACATTTCTCAGCCTTTGACATGGTCGTATAGACTGGTAATTAAATGATGGGGGAAAAAATAGAAATTAACGTCAAGTCTGGAAATACTGCAAGGAGGAATGTATAACACGTGCTACTTTGATCAATGTTATTGGATGCAATGTTATTTAGTGTAATATACTATGACGAAATACTTTAAGAGAAAAGATGCCAAGTGCACTAATTAATTGTGAGGATGACACTAAGTTGGAAGATGCCAAGTAACTGCATGAAAACAATATAAAGATACTTAGAGAATTTAGTAAAAAAAAATAATAGAAAATTGTATGGAAACACATGAGAAAAATATAATCTGAAACAAGTGTTTTATGGGATGGAAACATTTTAGGACTTAGAAATACGGAATAATATGAGAAATGCTTTTTACATATACACTTTGGGGGAAAAGGGAAATTTGTCACTTCACACTCAGAAGTATCCCATTGTATGCTATGACTTTGCTGACTTAAGCGTATTAATGTCTGATTTAATGACAACATTTTGGAATAAGAAGAAATACTAACAAGCTGGAGGGAACGGCAGTAAAATGTTGACAGGACAGGAGCAAATCTGTGAAACTGGGCTATATTAACTCTTGCCTTTTGAGCCCTGAAGACAGTGGAAGTCAACTACAACGGGTTGCTCAGGACCATGTCCAACTGGCTTCTGAATATCTCTGAGGATGGAGACTCCACAACATCCCTGGGCAACCTGTGCCAGTGCACAGTCACCCCCACAGCCAAAAAAACGTTTCCTGATGTTCAGAGGGAACCTCCTGTGTTTCAGCTTGTGCCCATTGCCTCTCATCCTGTCACTGGGCACTGCTGAGCAGAGCCTGGCTGTGTCCTCCATGCACCCTCCCTTCAGGTATTTGTATACGATGGTAAGATCCCCCTGAGCCTTCTCTGCTCCAGACCAAACAGTCCCAGCTCTCTTAGCTTCTCATCACATGTCCAGTGCTCCAGACCTTTAATCATCTTAGTGACCCTCCACTGGACTTGCTCCAGTATGCCCATGTGTTTTACTGGGGAGCCCAGAACTGGACATTCCACTCCAGATGTGGTCTCGCCAGATGTTGTCCTACCAGCACTGAGTAGAGGGGAAGAATCACCTCCCTTAAAGTCAATGGTTGGAGGATGGGGGTCCCTTAAAAATTATGCAATTTAAAATTATGTCATTTAAAGCATACAAAGAAAGAAGGGAAAGATACAAATTAGGGAAAAGTAAATGGCTGAACAGTAAGGTAAGATGTGACAATAATAAAAAAAAACCCTGTAAATTAAGCAGAAGAACAAATACCTGGATGGTGGAGGCACTATTTTCTCTGAGAAATGATGGCAACTCTACTAACACAAGTAACTTGGAGTTGTATTAAGCATAGCCAAACCCAAGCACTGGGAACAAACACTGGCACTGGCAGAGGGAAAAACAATGTTAGAAAATGCAATATGTCTCTTCCATTTTTAACTTCTAGGAACATGTGTTGCTTCTTTTCTGAACACTAGCAGATGTCAGCGCCCTGCGGACTGGTTTCTCAGTGGAGGAGAAATCAGAGTGGATATACTCTAAAGGCAAATTGAGTAATTTATATTCAGATACTCATCCTGGAGCAGAGATTGTCATAAATAACATGCAGGTGATTCTTTTTTTCAAGACACTCAGCCAAACCCCAATGCCCTGTTCCCAGGGAGCAACTTCAATCAAAGATATTGGCCGAAAGCAAACTCTCTGGCCTCTCATACAGTGATGCCCTCATCAGAAAGGTGTATTAAAATGTCAGCAGGAAAGAGATGCCAATCTCTGCGTTTCCTAGTGCACGATGACATTTTGAAAGCAGTGCCACCTGGTGACACCTGCCAAACAACACTCCGCTGCTCAGCAGAGCGTACACTGCCTCAGAAACACCTCAAAGGAGGAAAGGGAATTGAATAAAACCAAAAGAAAAGAAAAAAGTGGGTTTTTTTTCCTGTATTTCCTTTTAGCATTCCTTGTCAAGTTTCCACATGCAAGAATCTTTTCTTTTTTTCTGAATAGTGGTGAGAGCAGGTGATGGGTTTAATCACTGGCATCGGTTCCTGCCTCCTGGCACCGTAATTTATCTCAGCAGAGTGCAGCCCTCCCCAGTGATAAGCTGCTGTGCTACCATGAGTTATGAATCTTCTCACTAACAGTGAGGCTGACCTGTAACCAACAGTATCCATGCTCGGTACAAAGCGGGTTTTGAAGCACAGTTAAGCTGACGCAGGAGTGATCACACAACCTCTAAATGCTGCAAACACCCAAACACAATCTGGAGCAGCATCTCCTCCTCACAAGAGTTTTGTGATGCTGGTGACTGCGAGAGCAAGCCTTCTGTGTCAGGAACAGACCCTAGGCAAATCTGTACATCGGGGTTTATTTAGAGGAGGTGGGTCAGCTCTCTCCTGGTTCAGATGCTACTCTGTCAGAGGAAATCCCACCCTCAATCACTGGTATTCATCTAAAACAGCTCTTTTCTTTCAGATTCAGTTCCACATCAAACTATAAACTGTAAGCATAAGGAAGCCAAGAACCTGCAGGCTGAGACGCAAGCCAAAGCAATACCTTCTCCATAAGCATCTCAAATATGGCAGGGATGTTACACAAAGCAAAAAGCTATTGCTTTAAACTGTCATATCCTTCAGCTGCTGTAAAAGTAGTCTTTTATCTGTCCTCTGGATCTATTTTTACCTGCCTATTCCCAAGTATCAACATTCAGCCAGCAAAGAGAAATCTTTGCTGCTTGCTGAAGGTCTGTGCAATGGAAATTCCCCTTAGGTCCTACGTATGCCATCCTCTCTGTCCACTGAATGACTGACATTAATTACTTCAATCACAGCATGGACTCTAGCTCCAGTGAAAGGGAAAGGGATTAAAGCAGGAGCAAATGGAGGAAATTTTTCTGTGGGAGGATGCAACACCTCCAGACTCAACAGCAGCTTCTGCTGGTACCCTGTATGCTGCTAAAATCGATCCCCATGCTAGACCCATCTGGATATTTGTATGCACCCAGCCATCACAGTGTTTCAAGCCCAAGGAATGGATGTGTCATCCCATCCAAGTAGGAATATATTATCATCCTTGCCTTTAGAGAGAGAGATTAAGTAATCTCAGAGTCACGCAAGGAGCCTGCGGGAGAGAGAAAAACTGCAATCAGCATCCCTATGTCTCTGGTCACTCCTGATCCATCAATGCGTCCTTCCAAAGCCAAACTATCAACTACTTACAGTCAAAAAAGCTGCTTTTACTTCATAATTTCCTGACTAAAGAAGAGACGGTAGGTGAGTGAATACTGAATATTCATTCCCGGTGTATTTTTGTTGCACTGCTCATAGACTGGCATGAAGTCAAAAGGCAGGCACCCCCCCCACCTCTTTGTGTTCGTACCTATCACATCTGATACATTTACATGTCAAATTTGAAACACAGAAGAAAATGTAACTTGCCTAACCTATTTCACCCTGCCCTTTAAAGACAAAACTGTAGAAAAGAAGCTTGCTAAATGCTTCGGGTCAGTTGGTTATTTTTCTCCACCTTCCAATTTGTAGATCAAAAGACTTGATCATAAAAAGATGAAGAGCAATCTCTGAAAAATGGAACACCCAGTACGCATGCAAATAATAAAAGCATCAGAAAGAAAAAATCACTTGTCAAATCTCCCTTAGACTTCTGGGTGGTCTTTCTGAGAAAAAAGAAATGTTCATTGACTTAGATCTGGGAGGTGGTTTTGATATATGTAACCATCTACCTCTTGAAGAGAAGGGTAAGCCAAGAGAATCCAGAGTACCACCATGGGAGGTTCAAAGCTCTTTAGCCATTTTCTAGTTTTTCTTTAAAATGGAGATTATTCTTCCTATTTAAAGAGCTATTAAAACAAAGAGAGTGCTAGTGTCAACCCATGCTCTGAATCTAAATTTTTTAAAAGGCAAGCAATAACACTGAAAATATCTGGATGCATATATTCCACCATGAGTCACTATATTTTAATATTTCAGTGTCTGGCAGATCACTGAGTGCATCACTATCTTCCCTGTGAGATAATTAAGTTTAAAAGTCATAACAAATGTAAAATAACACATAATGAAACCATCCAAAAGCTATGCATTCGCATTTTCCTTGGAATATTTTCTGATTACCCTCTTGCAAATTGTCAGCTACCCAGTGATAGTAAAATTGTTTGAATAATTTTAAGAGAAAAATCAAACACATTAACTTTTAATAATATTTTATGAGACTCATAATTCTTTGGGATGTAATAACCTCTTATCCTACTGCGATTAGTCACTTGGATCCATCATGTTGGTCCCCTGGTATTCAAGACAATCTAAATTTTGAGTAATACTGGAAAAGGTAATAGAGAACCAAAATTAATAGTCCTTTGTGCTTGTAATGTTATGCCTAATGGAAGCTTTTTTAAAAAAAAGAATTTAAAACTGAACAAGGGAGCAAATTGCGAAGAGCCAGAAGATGACATAATTATCAGGACACAACACTGTGATGGGACTCTGGTACAAGGATTTAATTATTACCTTGAATAATCACCGTTCTAATGATAGTTGTCTGAAACAACACTAGACACTGTAACTCCCTACTGCCAAGGCCAGAAGCTAGAGGCAGGAAGACAGTAAATCCCTTTTCAACTTGCTGGAGCGCAGGGACATCTCACATTAATGTTAGCAGCCCACAGGTCACCATGCCCACCATCCCAGGCTGTGGGAGGTCCTCTGTATCTCACAGAAGGCCACCTTATTTCTCCTGCGTTCTTGTCATTGGCACTGTTCGCAGTCACGTTTATCTATTTAATACCTTGGCTACTTTCACCCCAGAATAACGTTTGTTTACATGGATCTATTCTCCATGGTAAAATAGCTAATGCTTGAGCATTTCAAATGTTACCCTATTAATGGCAGACAGGATGGCGAGAGCAGACATCCTATAGAAAATTACCACACTCTCCAATTGCCTGTGCTAGTCCTGCCTGTCGGTAAGTGGTGATTAACACCCCGCTGGCTGCAGCTGTACTTCTCAATATAGCTTCTCTGAGTAGGAGGATGCACAGAGAGTACCTCATTACTATGTCTTTAAAGCTGTAAAGCAAGGAATAATGCAAAATAAATCCTTTAAACTAAAGGTCATAGACCAGAATATGTCGGCATGAACACCTGCTCGCACTTTTTTTTTTTCTGATAAAAACACAAAGATAAGTGATTTATCTGCTTTTATTCCATTCCCTTTCATTGCAGGTATGCAGAGGCCACACAACTGGATGTTAATAATTCTCAGCCATAGCGGTATGTTTTTATATAATGTCAGAAGAAAAGCTTAGCAGCTTAGCTAACAGGCTGCTTTGCTGGCTGAGACAGCAGAGCCGGCATTAGCTATTCCCCCTCCTTGCCCAAGCTTTTTGTTCAGGACAGACTCAGGGAGAACAGGCCAGCCATCCCAATTCCCACCATGTTTCCAACACTGAAGTTTGTTCCAATTCAAGCCTCTTTTGTGTGTACGCTTAATCCGTAAACTGACAGGTAAAATCTGGCTGTATTGCTAAGCTATAAAACCCGATAACTGCTGACTTGTATGAGAGAAAATTATTGCCTGACAATGCAAAGAAGTCCGCATGGTCACCACCTCAATAGATTTTGGTCTTCTTGTGGATAATGATTCTGACCAGGGAGGAGGTTGGTGGCTACCCTCAGTCTGTATCTCTTGCTGCCTCTCACGCAAGCTCAGAGGCTGTGCAGTTACACAGCCAAGGGCAGATGACACTGCCGCACGTAAAACCTAGCAGTGCTCTGGTGTGGTCCCATCGACTCCTCTTCTAGCTGGAGATAAAACCTTTGCCTTTTGCCAGACGCAGCGCTACCCTGCACCCCTGGGCACTGCTGGGTGCTGCAGGAGTCCAGCCCTGGCATTGTCGGGGGGCATTGCCAGGCTGACAGCAGGCACCCAGTCCTTTTCCATAGGACCCAGCACCACTTGGAAAAATCTAATGTCACATATGAGCAGTGAATGTATCTAAAAATACACCCATAAATGAGCGAGGCACAGTCTTCTTGCCCCACTACCTGCTGCGGGCATGCTGGAATAGATACAGCTTCCACCACTCCATCTGCCACAGAGATGAAAGTCAGTCTTGGGCAGACACTGACAAAGAAAAATAAAAACAAAAAGAAAGAAAACCTGACTGCTGCTGCTGAAAGTACAGGCTGAGAAGTACTTGGTCAGGAAAGATTTCTACTCAACTGAGTCACTGCAAAACAAAGCAAAGTGATCGCATCTCCTGCTGCTGCAGAAACGGAGCACGGTACCCCTTCAGATCACAAATGCCTCGCAAGACAGACATGCAAACTGAGTTGTCCCCAGAAGACACCACCTCTCACTGCACAGAATTATCCTCCCAGGCACAGGGCTCACCCACGTCCAGTCTGGCTGAGAAGCCTGCTGAGAACCCTGCCAGGAGGAGAATCAGGAAAACATCCACCTCATGTTTTGGTGACTGAAAGAAACAGTGCAATGGAGACGGAGTAACAGCTCTGCTCTGACTGCTCTGCAGAGCTGCAAGATGATTTCTTAAGACCTAGTTGAAGTAACACAATATTTAGGAGTTGAGGGTAGATTTCCTGCGCTTCCCTGCTTGCCTTGCCGCGTAACCAAAAAGATGTCAATGATACTGGTCCTGACAGTCTCTGTGATCAACCAACATCTACCTTCTACCCTAAACCGCTTTGTAGCATTATTGCAACTTCAGAAGTAACTATGTTTCTACAAAATTCACAAACCACTGTTGAACATACAACCTGTGCCTTCTGTTTGTTTCTGAACTGGCTTGTTCAGAATGCAGGCACAGGGGTCCTGCTGGGACTTGCAATTTTTCTGTGTCAGCTCTCGGGCTGAAGACTGAGATGAAAGATCTCCTCCTTTCCACAGTGAAGGAAAATGCATCCTGCTGGACCTCTGAAAGACTGGCTTCTGCCGTCTCCAAGAGTGCCGCTGGTGCTGCATGAAGAACAGCCAGCAAAAGTCAAATTCAAGACAGACCAAGACACAGGCTGAAAGAAAATAGGCAGCGCTCTCAAGGATTCAAAACTGTAATAGCAGCCCACATGGAGGACACCACTCCTGAATTCGGTACATTTACTGGGAGATTCAGGACTTCTGGGACCCTAGAGGAGGCGCAGAAGCCAAGGACACCATTATCACTGGAGACCGGCACCCAGCCTCTCGGCCCTCCCTGCATGTGGTGCCTCTAGGCCAGGTCAGTGCAGGTCTTCTGCAGGTAAGGAGCTCTGCCTTCCCCTAGCGTGAAACCCATTAGCCCGGAGAAGACACAAGGTGAAAAAGCTCAAGGATATGACGGAACCACCACTTAGGCATGTATTCTGCCCTGGCAAGCCATTGGGTGTGCAGTGTGAGTCAGCTTTCTGAACTGACATTTCACATTTGCATTTCCTACCAACGCACATGGGATTATGCCTGGATACCTGACAAGTCACCTTGCACTCTGTAATCACAGCTGCACGTTAGGATAATTAAACTGTCACCTAACAGGGGGAAGCTTACGAGTGCAGGGGACAAACCTGATCTAAGAGCCAAACCTGGACTGCTGAACATTTTATTTATCTACTTACAATGTCACAGATTAAAAAAAACCAGTCATAAAACACGTGCCAAGCTGCAAAAACGTAGCACAGCTTTTCCTCAATGTGCCATTTACTGACAGAAGCACAGAAAAATTTGTAATTACAAGAACTCATCACATCCAGAGAATTCTAAGAAATAGAATATTTTTTGCTTTTAAATACTTGAGAGACACTCAGCTAGTCTGGCTATGCCAGAAGGCTTTAGATTAGATTGATAATGCAAATATGTCAAATTTGCCCACCTGGAGAGATGCAGTACAACTAAGATTAATAAACATGTCACCAGGAAAAGCTTACGTACCAGAGACTGCAGATCTGCAGCTTGAATTTTTGAGGTGTTCTTGGGAAAAAAATTCTTATGGAACAAAAATGTGAGATAAGTTCAGAAGAGAGAGACCTGACCGCAGCAGTCCTTATTTACACTCAGGAAGTATTCCGGGGGGGGGGAACACCCCCTACTTCCCAGCATTGTTTTAAATCTGGAGATACCAAGTGGGCCTTTGGGCTGCTCCCAGGCAACTGCGATTACCTTCACCAAAAACCTCTGTCTCCTGGAATGCAAAAATCTGGAGGAAAATCTGAAATACGTATGCTTTTGCAAGAGTTCTGGATGAAATGGTGAAGAGAAAGCCCTCAGGCAGCAGTAAACTCCTTCCTCCCAAAAAAGCTGCACAGCAAAATGGCAGAACAGGCTGGGAAGTCACCCCGCACTACCACCAGTGGCCAAAGCCATTACAGGGTCCCGAAGAGAACTTATTAACTTATCCAAGACAACTGAAGGAACATCAGAGAAATCAGTCACTGATCAAGGCAATCCAGGCAATCCCCTTCAAAGCCTCCCTGGCCATATCACTGTATTGTGGGTCTGTCTTGCCACTGCCATGTCAGAAACAGGCTCGGCCCTAAGCCAAGGTCTGTGCCGGGGAGGACTGGCAGTCCTTCCTGCATCCAGCCAAAGTTGTGATGACCAAGAGCAGTGAAGACAGCCACGCTCCTCCACCCCACATGCCCTTGCTGAAGTAGTGTCAGACCAGGCTGGCAAGCATCAGGACAGAACTGAAAAGAGAGGGATGCCACCATCCTCAACTCTTAGATGTATTTAAGGCTGGTTGGAAGTACGTGCCAAGGGCCTCCGTCAGTCAAACTCAGGTCCCTTCTTCCATGGCTATTCTCATTAGGTTTGACAGCCAGAAAAAAAACTTTTTTTTTTTTTAAAAAAAGCAGAGACTGTGATGCGCTCACCGAATTCAAGCCTCAACCACTCACCATTAGGGTAAACCGCAGCCAGTGAGGTACCAGCACCGAGGAGGGGCGGCTCCAACCTGAGCCATGCTGGGACAGACTGCGTGGAAATCCTGGTACACATGCTTAATGTGTATTAAGTATAAGTGTAACATCTTCGATCCCATGATGATTATGCCTTATGGCATTAAAGACACAGTTTGCCATGAGCCACCAAAAGTCATTACAGAGCTAACTCCTCACCTGAAGATGAGCCGAAACACTTAAATCACGCTTGAACCAGGGCCTAATTGCTGCTTTTCTCGACAGTGAGAAAAATGTCTAATTAACCATATATTTTTAAAATTTTTAAAGCAATTACCAAGTGAATTTAATGTTTAAAAAAATTAAAAGATTGGGGTTTTTTTGGCAAGATCTATGATTACATTTTTAAATTAAAAAAGAGAAAGGTGTACAATTTTTTGAGCACTTCCATAATTTCACGTAGACCCCAAAATAATTAATGGCAATGCAGTAAGTTACCTTGAAGTATTTAAGTCTTCTTGATACTTTCATAGTCATTAATATAACTCAATAGTATGCTCCTGGGAGTTCCACAGCTGATTACCTTTCATAGGTGAGAAAAGTTTTATTTAAGTATTCATACTAAATGCATTCTCTCATGAAAGAGTATGTCTCAAAGCTACATTAATGCAAAATTGTACAAATAAATGCATCTGTGTAATTTGTGGTAGCTTTTTGATGTATTAGAATGAAGACTACAAAAATTATGGAAAAAAATCTGACATTTTTCTTAAAAAGAGGTACCCCCAGAATACATGCATAGTTAATGTTCTCCATATGCACAGCACTCAACTAAAAGATTTTCAGAAACAGCCTCGTTCTATGTCACGGCAAGAAACAATACAAAACATATTGGTTATCGAACTGCTGGCATGAATTTTTACTGCATATAAAGAAGCATTTAATTGCAGCATGTGAGTTATGCAGCTGCCTTAACAAGAAAAAATGCATACGATCACATTGTTTTAATTCTGCAATATGGATTCTTAATGAAGCCATTCTGCACCATGTTTATTTATTCGTGCCATATGAAACACAAAACTTCCCCTGATAAAAGGAAAGCACTGAACAGAAATAATTATGGTTCTCAAAATTCAAAACATCCTTTAATCAGATTTTATTTAAACATACTACATTTTAAAATAGATGCCTATAATCTGTTTGACAAATTTTGTGTGGAGGCTAATACTGGACACTGTTCTTGCTCGGGATTGCCTTCAGTAACAGACCTGCTACCTCCTCACCGTGAGAGGAGCAGTCAGCATGATACAGGGGTCTGGGCCTGATCAATCCGGGCGATCAATACAGCTGTAATCCTAATGTCTGTTTTGCAGCATGTCCTGCCTGTGTGAGAACAAATACAAACAGAAAACGTAACTTCCAAGCAATTAATTGTACAGAAGGGGCAAGGTGCTTTCCTACCACTTCCTAACTAAATTTCAGAAGCTTTACTCAGTCACCACCGCAGACTAATCAGTCCTACCAGAGATGCAAGAAAACAAAGAGAAGCTGTGTGCAAGTGAAGTTCAGCAGGAGCCTGCTGCTGGGCCAGTGCAGCAAGCAGGCTTTCGGTGAAGAGCCTGAAGGGAGAAGGAAGCACTCAGTAGCAGCTCGGTGCTATGTCATTTATCACCACACAGCCACGGGCTACGACGTATGGTCCTCTCAGAGAAGCACCCGAAGGCAGCTTGGTAGGGCTCTATGAAGATCAATGATACACCAAAGAATACCATTAAAAGACACATTCATCTTCCCCTAATCAATAAAGGCCTTAAAATGATCTCCGTGACACGCCATTCTTACGAGCATTGCTGTTGAGCTTCTTCAGCTCACTTGTCATCCTCTGGCTCAGGTCTTATTACTGGCAACTACTTCTCACGCTCCCCTTAGTGTAGGAATTTGGCTTCCACTGAAACTTAACAGACAAAACCAGGAAATACAAAAGTGGCATCAAGTTCAATGAAGATACTGAAGCGCTGTCAGTCTCTTCAATAACCTTTGATACAAATGGTGTATGTGGCAAGTGTTTTTTTCTCTTTTATCAGACCAAAACAGTCTACTCTTAACACACCCTTTATAGATTTTAGCAAGCCATTGCCAAGGGGATTCAGAATTAATGAAAAGCATCCTTAGATCTGAATAAACAGCAACTAAAAAGAAACAAGCAGCAGACTAAAAATGCAAAGCTTGATTTATCTTTTTGTGCAGGCAAAGTGTTAATGTGAATTTGTGTTCCCTCCTTCGACACTGATTCTTGCCCTCCTGGGATGATCTTTATCCTCTGTGTGGAAACCCGAGGGACAGCAGGGATGTACTGAAGCGTACGTTTCTTGATCAGCCTGGCCAGTGTCCAACCTCCTGCATGAACAGGAACTGCTGTCCTTGCAGCTCAGCTGCTGTCAGGGTCCTTGCTAGTGGGCTCCCTGCAACCTCCTGGACCACAACATGGAAGGTCTCTCTGTGGTCAGGGGAGCTGAGAGAATGGCAGTACTTGCTGTCAGAACTTCCTCACTTTTTGGAAAGGTAGATAGGTGATTCCTTCTCCCACACACAGGCATCACTGAGGCAGAGGGGCTGCCTGTGGGTCCTCAACCCTCTCACCAGGGAACTATCTTTCTAGGCAATGCAATATTCACTCCCTGAAAAAACAAATATTATGGTTTTGCTTTGGCTGAGACAAAACTGATGCTGCTGTTGGCAGGGGCACAGGGGCTAATACATGAGTTAACACATCCTACACTAATCCCTTTTATTTTTGTTGATCCTTCTACATCAGCTGGACCAAGCTGCTAAGTCATCTTGAGTACTCATGTCAGAGTGGCATTGCTCCTCTGCCTTACAATGAGCTTGGTCAGAATTTTTGAGCAGAGTTGACCATGGTAGTCTTCAGGGCAGTAACTCGGAAGCCACTTAGGAAAGGCCTCCCACAGTCAATGCCCACCAGTAACTCTACGAGACCTCCTGCACCTATGACACACAATTATCCCTCAGTTCACAATGTCTGATTTACTGCTTTTTAGTGCTGTGTTGATAGAAAGTCCTCTGCTTTACTACCTGACTAGAGCTTAGTTCTGCTTCATTAAAAACATCACTCTGGCTAAGTGAATGAGATTTCATTAGGATCTTGATAGATCTTAATTTGGTAGGGGTCACAGTCATGATAACTGTTTTTCCTGCACCTAAACCAAAGTTTGACCCAAGCTGCAAAGTTCAGATCTGAACCCATTGTCCTGAGAAATCCAAAACCCACTCATATATCTGAATTCAAAATTGTGCTTGAGAAAAGTACTGTTAAGGACCGAGCTGAGAGGCTGCACCCCTACAGCATGCAGAATTATAGCTTTGCAACTGAGCCTTTCCCCAGGATGATTCTCCCATCTGATGCTGAAACTGTGAAAAGGTTTATATATACTTAAGAAACAATTACAGCTAGTGATGCAGAAATAATTCCCATGCCAAAAATATTTCAGAAATCAAGAGAAAATATAACTCAATTTTGATTATAATTAGGTTTCCTGTGGTTAGTTAAATGTTTTCTCATTTACCCTTTCGTTCTACCAGTGTAAGCAGTCACCTGGCTCTTTATGAACTATACACCATGGTGTACACGAAAAACTGGCTGGAGATAGTCTGAGGACCAGCTTCTGCAAATGTGATGCCCCAGGCAGGAAGTAGGCAGGGAGCACGTACATAGTAAGAAAAATAATAATAATAGTAATTAAAGAACAAAGCTTAGCTCCACTTTATTGCTTAAAACTAATGTAGTTATTATACCAAGCAACAGGACTTTTAATTTCTAATTACAGTATTTATTTTCCTAAACAGATTTCAAAGTTGTTGCAAAAACCTGGATAATTGTTTCACATGAGCAATTAAATATTAAGACTAAATAAACAATATTCATTGGATAATTATGTTGAACTATGTTGTTATTTAGGAAAACAAAAATGAATCAATAGTTTACATTTTCTAGCCTTTGGGGAAGAAACCATTTTTGGAGTTTCTTATTAAGAGTGGAATGATTTTTCATTTCTTGTAAAATTCAGACTTGAGCTAGTTCAGAGAGCTGTTTGCAGACTGGATCTGCATTTGCAATAAAGGTAAAAAATCCAAAGAACTGCTTAAAACAAGTGTATACTTTTGAGTGTAAGACTCCTCAGTGAGATTTTTGTTTCTTTTAAAGGGAAAGGAAAGGTTGGCAGGGGAGCTGAAACAGGATACAACAAAAACCCCAAACTTCTCCAAATCTCTCTGCGTTTGGTTCCATTCCATTCCAGCTTCCCTGCTTTGCAGGATGAATCAATAAAACATATTCCCACCTTTAAGGGAACACAGAAATGGAGCAATTCCAGCAATTACCCCATTTACTACCAGTAGGTACATTATGATGGGTCTTTGTGATTAGGTGCTTTGCGTAGGCTCTCATTAAAGCTCACGGGCAGTTCGTTAGCACCACTCTAATTCCAAGACCACTATCTGCATTCCCACTTAAACACTGTATTTCACCTTTACTGAAAATAAAGTGCTATATATGGTTTGGGTTTTGCTGTGGATTTTTTCTTTCCCTGGAAGTTGCACAGATCGGGTAGGATAGCATCTGACCCCCTATTGCTATCGTTACCTTTTTGCAGCACAGTTCTAAGTAATTTCTACTATGCTGTTCTTCACTTTAAGCATTCAAATAGCGTTTTAACCTGAAGTGTTTCCTAGATCAAGACATCGATCTTTCCTTGTGTTTTATCGCTTTGAGACTGGAAACAAATGAAACCTTTTTTTTTTTTTTTTTAACCTTTGTTAGCTGGCATCAGAGTAGCATCATAAAATCATGCCAACTATTCCCTAGATAATTGTATGTATTTGTGTATCCATATGTGTTCATTTCAATATATTACCAGTATTAACCAGCTGTTCTCTTTACTAAGTACAGGGAATACAAGCAATACTCTAAATGTTGATGTTGTCACATCTAATTGCCCAAAATAAACCTGACAATCTTCTAGGGAAATGCACTGCAGGTATCACTACATATGCTCACTGAGGGTTGTCTAGCGAACAGTCAAAACAGAGCTTGGAATGGCAGAAAACACCGGTGTTCCCGCCTAGGTTTTAAATACCACGGACTATAGAAAAACAAGTGATTGAAACATTTTGAGCTTATAGATATTCCTCCCTCTTGGCTGCATGTGTCTCCATACGAGCACAGCTGAGCAATTGGCCTGGTATCTGTAATAATTCTTTTTTTAATGAGGAAAAAAATTTTAAGCAATGCAAAATCATACAGAAAAGGAAAATTTTATTTGGGAGGCATACATGACAAAGCCACTCATCCTCTAGAAATCCAGGCGTGCTTTATAACTAACAGTTTTGTAAAAAGGAGGCAAATTTCAGAGCCAGAAACCTGTGAGTACACACAGTCCCAGACAATTTATAATTCTGTACCATAAATAGCTGGTCCATAATTCATTGACAGAGAGTTAATGAGAATATTTGTAACTAATACCCATAAGAAAGATAAGGGGTGGTATAATGTAGTTTATACTTTCCTACAATACTTTTCAAGGACAGCAGGGAAAGCTTCCTGACAGCAAAAAGCAGCAAGAAATATTACACTGACCTACCGATTTCCTACATTCCCATCAAAGTAATCCATGTGTAGAGACATTAAAGAACAATTTGTCCCAACTGACAGTTTCCAAATAACTAGATGCCTTTTAATTGCTGGCATCATTAACCTTAATAGTATAATTGTGTAGCTCCAAATAATAATAATAGTAATACAATTTCCCCTCACTTCCAAATCATTCAGCAAAACTAGAAAAAAATGATGTGCAGAATAAATTCTAAGACAGAAGAGAAAGGGGAAAAACTTCCTAACAGATAAGAACAGGAACTTTATCAGTTTTATCTGCCACAGCTCACAACCTTTAAGGGGTAGGTATCCGCTCGTAAACTTCTTTAGACAAGTAATAAATATTAGTAATTGCCAACTGCCTATAGGTTTTAAGTGACCTTTTCAAACAACATGTCAGCGTTCTCCGTTCCGAGGACGCACTGTGGAACTTCGTATAAAACCAGCTTTGTCTTGAATGATTCATTCCTGTGCCCACTCAGGCTTCAGCAGCGCGACCTGCTAGAGTAACCTCTAGTGAAGACATGCTGAGATACTCTTTTGATAAGTTTAACCACGCATACAAAAAAAGGAGGTTTGTTCCCTCTCCCTAAACAGCAAAAAAGGCCTTTCCTACCTAGTGTGGAGTTCCTGAGACATGCAAGGTTGGATACTGGTCACCACAAGTTGCCTCTCCACTCAAGAGGGAGGGAAAGACATCTTGAAAAGGCAGTTCAGATTCAATTCTCTAGATGACCCTCTGGGGGTAGTAGATGGCTTAGTCTGCATGTAGTTGGAGATGAGATGCATTTGGGTTAGAAACATCTATCATGTTTTAAACAGAATAGCATGTGTGAAGGGAAGGAAAAATTCATTTTGTCAGAAAAATCTGACTCAATAATTGTCATTAGTATAAATAACCAAACTTTTTTTTTTTTTTTTTTTTTTTTTTGCCATAGTCTCTTCATGGAAAGGGAAGAACCCAATGGATCATTTTGTTCTCCTGCATTAGGGAGTGCAATGAGGCAACCGTCTGATTTAGCACATAAACATCTGGGTAAAGAGCACTGGATGTCAAGGGGAGACAGTTGCTCAGTGTTTAAATACATGCATAAGTGCTGTATTAAATGTAAACCCCATGCTCTGCAGTTCTCTGTGTCAGTGAAAAGCTCAGAACTATATGATATAACCTGAATATTAATCTTTGGGAGAAAACCTCATTAGAAAGTAAAGACTCAGGGAGAATAGCCTCCTGGATAATGCATGAGGCTGGTCCTTGTCTCTGTTCCTATTTTGGCTGTTGTTATACTCTTCCAGTTGTCCTTTGTAAGTCTTCTCATCATCCTCTTGACTCTTTCCTCACACACAAAACTGGGATAATGATTCTTGCTCCTTTAGGTAGTGTTTTGAGACCCACTGATAAAAAGCTAATCACTACAATGAGGTTTTCTACAGTAATTATAATTGTCCTGAAAGACAAAAATGTATACAAAGATAATAGTCCTTAAGATTTGAACTGTAAAGTGGTGTTTCTTAAATGTTAAAAATTTAACAAAACAATAAGATTACAAAATTTGTGATTCTCATACCTGCGGTTCTGCATTAGGTACACTGATCCTTCAGTGAGGAGCTACATCCAACAGCAGTGAACACTTTCCTTTGAATCTGTGTTCTCTGATGAGCAGTACTATATTGTTTCCTGCAAAAGTATTTCCAGGGAAGAGTCCAAGTTATTTTGCTTGAAGCCCTGATTGATTCCTGTAATATCCTTATATTGACCCATGCTGGGGCTTCTGTGTCTACCCCATTCTGCTGCATTACAGCAGGCAATAGCCACTCTCCACACACATTTCCTCCTGAAGTAGAGTATTATGTGATCAGTAAAAACTAGATAGGCACTGCTGTACCTTCAGATATGTTATTTTAATTCTTGGGAAAAAAAACTTCAAACTTAGCCACAGACATACTTAATGTCCTAACTAGAAAAGTTACAGAGTGGTCTGAGGACAGGCGTATGCACTATCTCAGGTATTTTGAAATTTAGCATTTCAGCTGAATATTGCATTTTCCTCCCCACTCTGTGCTCAGAGTTGATGTTTACATGGGAATATCATATTGTGGGACAGACCTACCAAAAATCAAGAGGATTTGATTCTTTGCCATGGTATATATACACATATACTTTGATAGAGAAAAACCCAACCAAACCAAACCAAAATTTGAATAACAGATGTTTCCATAAAGGCTTAGCTCTAGCAAAGCTATCTCTAGTGTACTATGAATATTCTTGTTAAAAGGGACATTTATACACTGTGGTTCTCTAGAGCTGCTTTGCTGAGATCTATGTAGCAGCAGTGTTATGCATGGAACTCCCAGCAGAAAAGCTGAAAGCTTGAGACATCCCATAGACAACCAGTAGCAATCATGTCATCAATCATTTCCAAATTTTATCCAATTCAACTCTCATAAACTGTTACTTAATATGGCTTTGTCTGGATAGAGCTCCTAGGAGAGCTCCTGCTTCCAAACAGGGAAAGAAAAAAAATATATCTGTTGTTAATCTTTCATGCTAAGAAAACAAGATTGAACTAATAAAATACAATTAGCAAATCTGTTCAGTGTAGTGAAATCCAGCCAAGCCTGCTGCTTGAAAACTTTCTGCATTTCTGTTAATGCCATTTTTTGTCTTTCTCTTTTATTTTTCTAAATTACAACTTATTCTCTTTTTAGTTGCATGGTTTAGGTATTCTATTAGGATAATTGGACATGGGCATTGGGGCATAAATGTTCCTCTGTGAAAAACTCTGGAAAGGTGGGGCAGATTGTGTTTTTGCTTTGCTACTAAAAGACTCTTTTGTCTTAATCTTCTCTATAGACGCCCTTAGGACTATGAGAAGAAAATAATCAAAAAGAAACACACAGGTAGTTTCTTATAAAATTTTGATATCAGCAAAGCACAGACCTTTTGTACATGGAGGCGATATTTTCAACCATTAATACCTCAACAAAATATTATTGCTTTTGTCACCTATAAAAGTTGTCTTATTTTTAGGCTGTGGACTAGCAGTTGCATATTGGGAGATAGCAGTATAAACTGGATTTGCTACGCGCCACATAACAAGAGACTTGACATTTCTTGGGAATAAGTCACCACACTCACACAACTCTGCATTCCATTTGATACTCAGAGATGTTGTTCATTAGGTTGTGACAGCTGTTGCCAAGTTTTGCTTCAGAATGCACTGTAAGAGTGAAAGCATACCAAGATCAAAGGTAAGCTTTATAAAAAATGACTGCAGTAGAAGAGTTAGAAGAGAAAAAGTTCGGCTACTAAAAATCACATAAGACTCCAGGACCAGATAACTGCATCTCACCTCAAACAAGCTCATCTCCCTCGAGATGAAGTAGAAAACTGACTTTTTGGGACCTCTGAACTAAACCAGATTCTTAATTCTGTGAATAATCACACAAAAGGAATTCTACAGGGATAATAATGATCAAAAATTCCTACTCTGTATAAATGAAGGTGATATCATATGTTAAAAACGTATTTCTGACAGTTACAATAAGCAATGAGCAATTCTGCTATTGACATGCTTTAAGAAGCTAGTAAGACTAAGACTTCTAAAGGGAGGTTACAAACAGGATTAAACATTGAGGAAAAAAACACATACACTTCCAGAAACTCTTGCTTAATTTGATGAAAGCTCAAAAACAGTTTCCCTCTGGACCACAGCAACAGATGATTTAACAGGGGCAAGAGTAATCCTGAGAGTCAAGTCTCCTGCCTTTGGGTCTTCTGTTTGCTCATTAAAGCTAGGAAGAGTTATTCCACAAAACTCTTCAAACAAGCCTAAATAATTGTGCCTTTCTGTAAAAGTCTTTCCAGGAAACAACTGCAATTCATGAGACAGAGAGAGTCACATGTAGTAGTTTAACTGGTGTGTTACAGACTGATACTTTTCCTGACTTTTGTCTTACAACTAGATTTTTCCAACTTCTTTCCTTCTTTGGCACACGACTGTTACCAGTTTATATATATACACATATTTAAATACTTGTGAAGGAGTACAGTTTACATTTTGAACCTTAATGGATCAAAGCATTCTGCAAGCACAAGGTAGATATGTTGTAGGCTTCCTTACTCAAGCTGACTAGATGGCCATGCTGTTCAACTGGCTGAATTGTTCCTACGTGACACTGGAAGAGAAGTCTGTTAAAAACGTAATATAGATAATGATGATGAAAGAGGAATTAAAAAGAAAAAAAAAAAGGGTTACTGCTTCAAGTTGTGTCCAAGCGAAGGCATTACGCCCATTTGCCTGCAATCACTTACAGCATTAAACTGCACAGCTGTGATATGGCTTGCTAGTCTCATTCTCTATTGGCATCCCTGTGTCGACCAGAGTTTCGTCAGGGAAGGTATGTCACTCCCCATCCAAGCTAGCAGGCCAGTAAATAGCAAACAGCTCATAGTCCCAAAAGGAAGGCCCTCGTTTTTGAAAGAAGCATCTCTATTCCTATGGGAATACTGGAATATGATTTCCCAAAAGAAACATTAACAGACATATTAAAAGACATATGTTCAGCTTACTGTATTCAGCTAAAAGCTTATTATATTCAGCTTACAGGTTCCTTCTCCCTCTTTTAACAAAATATGCCTGCTTCCCCTAAGGTGTTTCAAAAACAACAAGCTGTTTGCAATAAAAACCAATGTCCCTTCCAACTAAGTCCCATCAAAAGACCAGCCAACTCTCAAAATCACTCAAGGTCAATCAAATGAAGTTAGCACTGAGGAATCTCAGTGGTCTCCAATGACGCTGTGAGAGGTTTCTTTCTTCTAGGGAGCAGCAAGTCACTAACGTAATAAATTCTAGAACTGAACAAGAATGAATTGCACTGGAAATTGTGGCTCAAGTAGCAGTCAGGCTCCTTAAGAAAAACGTAGTAGGTCTAACAGAATGCACGAAATGCTGCCTGTCCAACACACCAACCCTTGGAGCTTGGACCATACAGAGAAATAATATAAGGAGAATTAAGTGGATCTCCTCTTTTAAAATTCAGTTTACACATTAACTCCAACCTTCTACTCCTGCTTCCATTTTTTTCTCTTAGGAAATGTATCTAAGCCAAAAGGGAAGAATTCACTTTTACAGGCCAGTGTGATCCAGTTTGGTTTAAAAGCTTCTGATCTGTAAAAAACACGGTAACAAAACACACGATGTGGTTCCTGTTTACTTAATGCACTATTTCCCCAGGAATTCTGGCAGTCATAAATATAATTTCTTGCTTTTATTGCTTTGGAGATATTTCCCTTTTTCAATAATTCTAACAGAACTAAATTGTTTACATAAATTGTCTTCTTTCCACTAACATTACCAATCAAGCCTATATGATAGTAAGCAGTGTCAACATTTTAATGAACATTTTTCCTCTAATAACTCAGCGCAGGCGGAACTTTGGTCTTTTGAAATAGGCCAAAAATTAGACCGTTCAGGGAAGAAATATCTGGCACTTCTGTGCATCAGGCATAAACAACTCCGCTTTTTTATGGCCACTGACAGCCTGACGGATGGAGGAGAGGGCCAGCCACCTCCTGAGCAACTCCCCCCACTGTGGGGGTCCACAGGATCCCTGTGTCACCAAGCTGCAGTGGCAGGGATGGGGCTTGCTTGGGATGCACAGATGAGACACTGTGGGTTTTGGAGCATTTGGGCCAAATCCCTTTTCAAGACCTACTGTTCTTTGCAAAGTTGGCTTAGGAAAGGATACCCCTGGCCTCCTTTTAGATGTGAATCTTGACCAGGAAGCCCCTATGGCTCCTGGATTACCTTGTCCACTGCCCTTCTGGAGGTAACATTGTCTCAGGCGGTCCAAGGTGTGAGGTGCCAACCTACACCTGATTTCTCCATCAGCACCTTGAACTTTGATCCTCCTGACTGCTCAGTGAGAAAGGAATAAACCCTACCTTTTTCCCGGGGATTGAGCAAATCAAATGCATGAAGTCCAGCTATGCAAGGAAATGCCTGTTTCAAGAGTGCACTACCAGGCCGTTGGCACCATCGAAGTTATGGCTTGGCAGTAGCACCTAGGTGGATGCCACGCTCCCACCACCACAAAGGAGCAAAGGAAGGCTGAACTGCGACAGCACATGAACGACTGAGCTTAGCACCACTGAGGAGCCACATCAAAACTACTGGGAGGAAATCTAAGTACACCCAACAGAAATTTAGTAAGTAGCATTGTCACAATGTCACTTTCTTTTTCATTTGGAGAACAAAGAAGACAGGAAGAAACAAGAACAACAGTGTATCTTTTTTCAGCCTGTCCAGAGGTCACACTGCTGCTATATTCCCTTTTCCTAACTTTTAGACAGAAGTATTGTGTCATGTCCGAGACCTGCATGAGAGTTCCTGTTTACATGGGTGAAAATCTGAGAAAATTCTTTTTGTATGGCACTGGCAATTTTTTATGGCCCTTTTTCTAGGGAGGAAAGTAATTTTTATTGTTTCTCCAAGATATTTATATGGCTTTACACCTTCCTAACATAGGCAAAAATCCTTAGCTCTTGTGTCAGTGTGCTCACACCTAGGCATACTTAAGCTTACTCCTACAGCTATACAGCGTCTTATCTAAGCGCTTTGCTTCTTCGTAGTAGATACACTCCTTACAATAGGTCTAATTTCCTAAGACTTTACTTACTGCTTACTCCTAAACAATATTTTTAGGAGCAGTTCAGACACTTGTTCTCATTGATTGGGCAAACACAGATTCGTGCTTCTTTCTGTGACTTCCTCAGTTCCAAAACACCTGTGGGAATTAAGATCCTACTGTGGAAAGGGGCAGAGGGGGACTGAAGACAAAGGATGTTCCTCCAAGAGTTTAATGGTCTCAAAGAAGGCACAAGGAGAAATGGCTTCTCCTCCAGCTCGCAGGTTGAAATACTACCACCAAAGTGGTGTGAATGCACAGCTTGAAATTCTCATTTAGTTCCCTACGTGAAGCCTCCTTATCTTTGACTGGAGAAGAGCAAGATGAATTTCACTGATGGAGAATTTCAGGACAGTCCTTGATGCATACTGGCTTTATAATTAAAAATATACAACTGAAGAAAAGATGGTCATAAAATGTTGCCTAGGGCTATATCTAATACATTATGTTGTTTTAGTTTCCTCCTTACATTATATTTTTACCATCAACACAGGGAGTTCATTAAATCTGTAAAGCTGTTGGAAGTTATCTGACAGCGGATTGTATTACTACTGAGAACTATCGATCCAGGCTACTCGATCCCATTACAACACACTTCCATAAAGCTTGCAAGAGGCAGCAATCTGTTGCTTCTGCATTGACTACAGTTATTTCTCATGGATGGAATAATGAAATGTTTTCTGATGTATAATCATGACAGATTTTATCTGGAATGAGTAAAACAAGTAAAAGTCAGTCATAAAATATAGCATGGCTGGAATCAAAGGAAGTGAACTCCTCTGCTCCTCTTCCATCAGGTTGACAAATAACTGACACATTGTGCAGCTCCTTGTATATGACATTAAATCTCCATCAGTTGTTTTCCTACTGTGAGATTAAAATGGAATTATTTATCTGGAATATCAAAAAGGGCACTGCATCATGAACTCTAGACTTCTTGTTTTCATGAAGTATCTTTCCCAATAAAGACTAAACAATGTCAAATGAACTCCCTCATCACTGAAGATGCAATATATGAAATCTTCACCAGGGCAGGGAACCACCACTTGAATCTTAAAAACAATTATTAAACAGGGCTTATGTCATACATAATTCTTATAACTGGAATTCACTAGCCTGAAATTCATAAGGATGAACTCAAGCAAATTTGTAACACAAAGGACTCAGAGAAAGTCTTTCAGCAGGTTTTACATAACGAAATACCAAATTACATGTATCAGTTTGTGTTACTATATTGACAGCTGGCAGAATTATATCCCACTAAAGCAGTGCCATACTTACATATGGCACTGCTCTAGGTATCCTTGCTCAAGCAGAGGGTTGGACAAGATGATCTCCAGAGGTCCCTTCCAACCCCTACCATTCTGTGATTTTGTGATACGACAATTTCAGTACTCACAATTTAATCAAATTTGAATATTTGGGGCTGAGATTTTCAAAGACTAGTACATGCACAAAGTTATTTTTTAATCCTCGAGAGCCAGTGTTAGAGAAAAAAAAAATCTCTATTCTCCCTACTATCCAGTTCAAGTGTAAGAATTTAAAATTCACTTTATGGAAAAGCCTGAACATGATCATGCTTTGGAGCAACAAAACACAGCTTAGCTGTTACCCTAGTGTCAGGAGCACATGCACATTGAGGTGTTATCCAAATCTGGCCATGTTATACCACTCCTGTAAAACAGTTCATACATGCTGATACATGCAGGACAGACTACCCTGGGAAGGGAATGACAGTGGCAGAAAAAGAAGGTCAAAGAAAGACTGAGAGCACAATTCCACCCAGAATTTAAAATTTAGGGACCTCTCAGTAATGGGCTGCTGGCAGAAGAGAGACCCTGGTAAGTGAGAACCTCACAGTCCTTCAGCCTGGCTGCTGGTCCACTCACTAGCAAAGAGTTACCTGCTGCCTCATGAACTGAAAAGGTCTGGTCCGTGCTGTGGATGCAAAGGAGTCTTCTGCACACGATTTGTGTGAGACAGTTTGCATCAAGTGCTGTTTTTTGGCACCTTGTCCCACCTTCTCCCTGCCCCCTACCCAGCATATTTCTTAATATTTAAATTAAAAATGCTAAGATGGTACAGTACAACCGTTAAGTGAAGAATTCTGTATGCAACAGCTCATCCACCTCATAACACAGATTTGGTCCTTGTGCACCATCTCACTTTAATCACAAAATAAGCTGGCGTCAGGGTGAATATACATAATAGGCACCTGTCAGTCTAACATCTGGATTATAAATCATACACATGAAACAACTAAATTAAGATAGCATGAAACAGCCTTACCTCTGGCATATCTTGACTTCCACATACTTAATTTGACACTGTAACACTCTTCTGAAGGCCTTTTTTTCTTCTGTGCGCATGCATGTCTGCCTCTTATGCTATCACGAAGTACATTTTACTTTCATTGCATCCTATCAATGTCTGTTCAGTATTGGTGTACTGATTAGAAAGAAGCATGACGAAACATAGTTTATTTTGGAAACAGATGCCCTATAGATGCACTATACGATAGGAATCAAAATGCAGCAGAAGGTGCCCCACATGAGCTTGTGGCATCACAGAAGCTGTGCATCTGGGCTAAGGCTCAAGCTCCATTCACATCTATTTCTCACAGTTAGAACATGCAAAACCTTTCCCGTTATTTGCTGGGGGGAGCCCATGCTACAGACCCTCCAAACAGAGCTCCTCCACCCTGCTACCTCACTTTATGAAATGCACAGAGATAATAATCTGAGACCTTTCCACCTCTATCAATTTTTTCCAGCAGATTCACTGAGGAAAAACTGCCAAACATGGTACAACCACACAACCTGGAAATGACTTCGATAAAGTGCTGTTAAGAGCTGAACAGGAAGAGCCAGCAATCAATAACCCAAATGCTACAATCTGACAAGCAACAGACAAACAAATTTGACATGAAAGACAGTTGGCTGCAGAAAGTTCACACGTATGTTGTACGGCATGGTCAGTTCTATAATTAGACAAGTGTAGAAACCTCCTTTATAAAGGTGTCCTTAGATGACACCAAATCATTTCACAACTGGCTTCTTGATACTTTTGCACAGGGTGATTTCAGAGTTTAGATCACTATATCAGAGCTTTATTTCTGAAAACTTGACCTCAGACTCAGTGGCTGCTCCCCACTGGGTTTAAGAATTAGCTGAAGATGAAGCACAAATAATTCTAGCAGGTCTCCTGCTAGCAATAAAGCAAAAGCACATAACACAGTAGATCTTTTCTTGCCATTAAAAGTGCCCATTCCTTCCATAATCTCTGGACTGCTGGGCTAAATTTTCATTTTCTTTTTTGGAATGTAGTTTCTTAGTTTATTAGAGACCATATGATAGAGAGGAAAATAAAGAGGAACTCTCCCCTTCCCTCCTCCACCGATTAATGATATGGTGTCTCTTTTCTCTCAAAAGTGGCAAATAAGTTGGACTGAGAGAAGATGTGACACAGACAATACAGCAAAGATATCAAATGCAACCCTGGGTTGAAGAAATGGAGCAACAACTAGAAGAAAGATAACTTTACCTCTAAATATTGCGTTGATGGGAGCAATACCAGAACATCACATAGCATTCTAGCGCTTTTCTTCTACACAAATAAAATAAAACTAGTGAACCTACGTAAAGTTTAACTGAGAGCTGGGAAAAGGTGTTACAGTAAGGGACTTAAGAAGTTAAGACTGTTTAGCTTTTCAAAATAAGATCAAGAAGAGATTTGATTACAGCAAAGCTGTACCTTTTCAAGGAGAAAATGCCAATATTAAAGGCCTATTTAATCTAATGGGGAATGGCATAACAAGAGCCAATGACTAGAAGCTGAAGCTAGATAAATTTAAATGAGAATTAATGCCTCTACTTCTAGCAGAGGGGGTGATTAACCTTTGAAACAAACTACCAAAGGAAGTGCTAGATACTCCATTTATTGAAATTTCAGATGAAAACTCTCTGACTTTCTGGAAAGTATCCTTTAGTCAAACAGGTCAGTGGGCTCCACATGTGAAGTTTTTCTGTGGCTTCCTTAAGAGTGGAATCTTCTTCATTTCTTGCATGACAGCACTACAGCCTTAAACACTAACCCCTTCAATTTTAAAAACCTCAGCTCCATTCAAGGTAAGAAAAGCTCCATGGTATTTTATAAAGAGATGAGAGGACCCAAGACTAAATTGCTCCTCTTTTCTTCTCTCTTCACATTAAAATCAAGGCAGGATCTAGCGTCCATTTAGCATTTTCCCTTGGAGTGTACATTACTGGACTCCCAAGTTCTTGGTGGATCCCATACTGCTCTTCATTTCTGCTGCTGCTCAGCCTCATTCAGCTACACACTTCACTAAAGGATAACGAAGCTCTCATGACAATAGTTAGAAAGCTACTCAGTGGTGTCAGTCACTCAAACTGCCCTGTTGCCTCAACTATTCACGTCTCTAAACATGGGCTCTCCTCCATGTGGACGGGGCTGCGGGTGGTTCGGGAACGACAGAGCTCACAAGAGTGATGGCAACTATCCCACCGATGCATCTCTTCACTCCTCCAACCTGTCACAAGACCCAGAAGGAGTGTTTAATTTAATAAGGTACAGAGGGTTTCACTCTTGAATTACCACTGTATGAAATTGTATTAAATTTATGCGTGCTTCCTAACAGGACGATTAACTTATTTTCTCTATTAGAAAAAGGCGGCATCTTAATTTAGGTGCAAATTATATTACACCACCACCGTGACATCACTGTGAGAATAAAGTCTCCACAATTTGTCAGGTAATGCATATGCAAACCAGGTACAAAAATATGACAGTCACCACACTCAACTCATAGCCACCTTTCCATCTGATCCATCCTGATCCTTTTACTTTTGTCTTCTGATGCTCCAGAGCCCAGAAAAACTTTCCCCACTTCTTTATTCTGCTCTTTTCTGCCCCAGAGCCTCTTGTCATTACCGACACAGGTTTGCTCAAGGAAAAGTTCATGTGAGGGAAAGAAAACTGTTAGATGACCCAGTTCTGTCTATCCTTGCTGTCGGCTGGTTACTTGGGTGACTTTTACAGTAAATAGGTACAAGACTGGCAATGGAGATTTCACCATCAGCCACATCTTTCCTCTCCTAGAAGACACTGCGCAAGGATCACAAAATTGTGGTGAGCCAGCCCAAGTGTATTTTTTCTAAAGATGCCCATTCACTGCTTGACTTTCTAGTGCTGGCTACGTTGCATGTAAGAAGTCTGCTCCACTCATGAGCTGCTTCTGACTGTAATGATATTCCCTATATTTAAAAGGAAGGGGAGGAATTGTCATTCCATGAATCATACAAAATATGATTGACATATTGACTTGACATTGCAAAATGTCAAGTCCACATTTTTCTATGATCCCTGGAAAATGTTTTTGATTCTCTTTGTTTTATGCCCGTTTTACTGCAGTATGCTTCCCTCTACTTCGGCTGTGGCTTTTCAAGTTAACCATGGCTGGCTATTTTGCCAGGGTTAAAAAACCACTTACTTGACCCATCTCAGGCAGCCTTAAAGATATATCAGCTAAGTTTGTGTAAGTAGTACCTCCCCCCCCCCATATTTAAATAGCAAGGAATTAATATGCTATAATAAAAAACTGCCTGATCCTGACAGCTCCAAAGTTTGCAATACAAAGAGTGTGACTGATGGAAGGAAAACTCGAATAATTAAGCCAAAATGTTCTGCAGTTCCAGCATCAAATTACAGCATTACAGTTTATATATGACCCCCATAACCCAGAAATAGAAATGCAAACTCTAGCTTCCCTTGTGACAAAGGTGACTCATTGTCTCTTCAAAAAGCAAATCATAATGTATCTCCTACCAGGTTTGACTAAGTTTTCGAGGTGTTGCATTTAGAAAGTCTTTACATAGTCTTTGAGGTATTTTTGACAGCAGTGATATTTTCTGCATGTATAAAAGGGGATATTGCTGGGAGGAAAACCAAAATGGAATATTTAAGTGTATTCATTTATAAAGCCTCTTTCAGCTCAGCTGACAAATCAAAATGCTGCTTGCCTTGTTGTCAAAACTAACTTCTTTCAAACTCCTTGAGTATAACCAAAGAGTCAATGCCAAGTACACCTCTCTCAAACTACCAGAAACTCTGACCAGTGAGTAAAACACAGTTTACCAAACCAGCTCCTTTCTCAGCCACACACCCAACTTGAAGCATGCCCAGAAATATATTTCTCTGCAGTCTCACCACCTCCTTCAAAGCTGTGACTTGAACAGGAAGCTCACCGAACAATCTCTTACGGGAGAATTCCACTCAGACATTCCAGCATAAAAACTTCAAATTATTTTGTGAAGCCACCAGTTTTAATGAGGCTCCTGAAGGAAATGTGAGACTCCCCAGTCTGCTGAATTCTTGTAATCAGCTGGCCCATGGTCCTACATGACCAATCCAGCATATGCATGGCCCATTATCTGAAATTACCTACAAAACATCTCCTAAATATCTCACCTACATGCGAAAGATGTCCTGAATGACCGTTTCTGCATGTACAGGAACACTTCCTACTGATTATGGACAAGTGTCTTGTCTAGGTAGAATCTGGTCAGTTCTGCAAAAGGAACTACCTGGGGGAGTCTCAAATGACCAGGTTCTCCACCCAGGATGTTAATCAACAGAGGGAGACACAGAAGTAGTTCCTACCAATTAGTGCAGACATAGCAGTGGCTGTTTGGGCGAATCTATAGTTCTGTCTGAAATTCCTACCTGAAGAGCTCCTGCCCGCATTAGTCAAATGCCGTGCTGTGAAGGTGGCTCAGAGCTGAGTTAATTGCCTTGTCTCAAGTCAGTCCATTGTCTCATTTACATACATGACTAACTGGGAAGCTCCCAGACCACACAAGAAATTACAGATTTAAGAGCACTGAGAGTGCACACAGATACAGTCCTGATACCCAGCTACATCACAGTTGTAACTATAGGACATGCTTGAATTTCGTCCTTGTGTCTCTCTTGTAATTTACACTTTGTAGCTCTTGCTAGAGTAGGAGACTCCCCTACTCTTCATCTAATGGAATTTGAATAGTAAATTATATTTAGCTTTTACAGAGTATGTTTCACTGACAGAAACCAAATGATTAACATATTATTCCCATACAAACAGACTTCACAGGTAACTGTAAAAGGGCAAAGAGCCTTCCTCAAAAAAACTCCTCAGCCCAGCACTGATATAGGAAGGAGAATACATGTAGCATAGTCGGGTAGCAGGCTTAATTTCTGCCCTCTCAAACCTTTCATCAAAATGATGAAAACAATGCTCACCTGAAAGGTTGGTATCATCACCTCAGTTCAACAACAAGGGGACAAATCCAGTAAATGTCAAGGGATATGATGAGGAAACCTGTGGCCAAGCCACTGAGACCCACATTTTTACTGACAGTATGTGACATGCTTTTACTTATTAAGCATTTTTCCTATATATACTATCAGAAAATACATTAAGAATATAAAAATACACATCCTGTCTGCTTAAGACAGACCAGAAGGTAGCTTCTCAGATTTATAATCTTGCTGTCACTGAAATAAAGGAACCTGAAGACAGAATACACACACACACACACACACACACACACACACACACTAGTTTTCCTTAAAGCAAAAAACATCTTCTCACCTGCAGAATGCATCCTTTAGGATGCTTCTCTCCTTTTTAAGTACAAAAGCACCAGGAACAAAACCCATCATGATTTAGAGGAACCACTGATAAATTATAATTCAGCACTAGAGGATGCATGGTTCTTTTATTAAAATCAGCCTTCAAGCACTAAAATGAGGAATCATAGGAAATTAGACCCATGTTTCTGCTGTACTGTAACAGCTCTGAAAATACACAGCGCTCGCTGATTTACAACACTGACATTGCCGATTCCACCAACTGATGACTACCTACAGGCTTTGCTGCTGGTTTGAAATAGTGCTGAACTTTAGCCAGTGCAGGAGTTTGATTATGGAGGTAATCTCCTCTCGCCCTATTCATTATGCTGATAAAACAGCAGCTAGCACTTCACATTAGGTGGAACTTCTACTTTAATTACAAGATTTTTACTAAAGCTTGTCTTTTGGTGACATTTCAGGAAGTGTGGAGTCTGCACGTGTAATGTAAAAACCACTAATTGATTCTGTATCACTCTGCCTTGTTACTACTTGCACTAGACTACGGTTCCTGGTGTTTAAAGTGTGGAGAGGTAATATAGTGTTATCCACTTGCTACCTAAGTAAATATTCTCTATGAGGAAAGGCCTTTTCCTGGACAGTAATGCAAGCATAGAATTAAATTCTTTCATTGTATCAGATAAAAGTTTATACTAAATATATGAAAGTTTGATTTGAAGAATATTTAGAAAAATTGTTATCTATAGATGGTGACAGATTACTCAAGTTTAAAAACTGAGTCAAGTGTGGAATTTAATCAATACGTGATCGCGATTGCAACGTCAGATTCATGAACATTATTAAGAGCAAACCTGCTAGGAATAAAAACCAATTCCTAACTAGGAACAAGTGGCACCTCACAAAATGCTGATCTTCCCAGTTTTATCAGTGATCAGAAAGAAATACAGTTAGTAGCTCAGCATTGCAGTAAGTCCTCTCATGGGCCACTGAATTCCTAAAAGTAAAGTCTTAATGAAGGTCACAGGCTATGGGACATTATGAAGGCTTCCAAAATGACATGATTTTTTTTTTCTTTTCAGGCATCAGCCATTTTCAGGAATCAGTTTTAGTCTCCCTCATCAGGCCCTCAAGGGGTCACCTCACCTGTTTAGGACATCTGCAGGTGCATCCACCGATAGGCAAACAAGTCGCCAGAAGCTGGCACTTCAGGGTCACAAGTCATCTGACCCATTCAGATGCCCAAAGACATACTTTCAGAATGCAATGAACCGTGCCCCAAAAGTGTGTATTTCTCTCCACAGACTATAAGAAGAGCCCAGACAAGTAACTCTGACGCAAACACCTACAATTAGTCAGATGAATCCCACCCTTAGTATCGCTGCTGAGTCTCAAGCCCAGCAACTTGAATGCACGCTTCTCATACAAAGAGGATCAATATTTTCAAGTGTAAGCACAGAACTTCTTTCTCAGTCTCACTGTTTCCAGTCTAACACAGGTAATAAGTGACCTGCCACAGGAAAAATACACTTCACAGCCAGGAGGAACCTCCATGTAACAGAGATACCATCTTTCTCCGCTGGTGAGAGGGTGTAAATGCCTTACATCAAACAGGAACTTGAGGGCCTCTTCGGCCCTTGGGCTGTACAGTATGATGTACTTACTGCCTTATAGGCACTACTACTTATCCAGCCTAGGATAGCTCTATTTCCACTATCGTAATTCTGAACTTGTTGGATCAGCCACCACTCCCCACTCCGAGAGGGATCATGATCACCTTGCCCAGGGAGGCTGTGGAGTCTCCTTCCCTGGAGACATTCAAAACCCGCCTGGACATGGTCCTGTGCTCCCTGCTCTGGGTGTGCCTGCTCAAGCAGGGGGGTTGGACAAGATGATCTCCAGCGGTCCCTTCCGACCCCTGCCGTTCTGTGATTCTGTGAAACATACTTTCTGTAAATTAACAATTTGGTTTTCAAAAGTGATGTGCCAGCCGTAACTTAAATACAGATACCTAATGCCCCAACATGAATAGCGACACTCAGCGCCAGACTATAAATAAATAAGGTCTGATTCAGTCCTCCCTTTCATAAGTGTAACCCAGGTCTGCCCAGCTGCCACCATGAGTGAAGCTGCAATTGTCCAAGCAGCCTTATGCAGAATGGCTTGTTTGCAGAGAAGGATGATTAAGTGACCATTTTCAAAAAATAAAACATAAATGCATATTGCATATTTTTGCAAAATTCTATGCAAAAAAAAGAATTAAAAGGTGAATGCCAGTATATAGACTTAAGAGCAGCACTTACCTTCCCCACCCCCCTCCGCCCCCAGCTTGTCCTATGCTTCAGCGGGCTCAGTGGTGGCTGCTGCATCACCAGCATGCAGCATGCTGGATCATCACTTGAATGGGAGCCAGCCAGCCATGGCAAGGATAGACTCATGGGCACTAAAAAGAAAAAAGTCAATTTTGAGGTAATTACATGTCGAATGCCCTTCTTAACCTGCAGCTGTTGGGGGCATTCAGCACATATGGTTAAGGTTGATGAAATTTTTAAAGTCACTGAAATTTATAAGGTTACCTTGGCAGGTCACCCAGCTTGATTTTTTTTCTTTCTTGTAGTGTACAGAAACAGCTGAGAGCCAGAATACACTGTTTACTGACTGTAAAAGGGGAATGCAACCATGCTGCATCGGGAACCGCTCAAGGACCAAAACTGAACCAAAAATCCTTGTTGCTCCAGGGAAAACGACTGAGGGGGAAGGACAAGAAAGACAAGAACAATTAACCATTGCCTCCTTTAAAGTGCAGCATCACTGTCCTGCCTTTATCCATCCCTTTCCCCCAGCCTCAAAAGTGAGGAAAGCATTTGTAAAGATGATGTTTCCCCTTCTGGCTGCTGCATACCTTTTGATGTGAGTAGTTCCTGCAGTGAGTAGGGAAGCTCCTTATGGCTCTCAGACTATTTTTTAGTTCAGTGAGGAATTCTGACAATATTTTTTTTGATGGAAAGTTCCTTGAGAAAGATCACTTTTTTTTTTTTTTTTCTCAGAGAAGCATACAGACAGGAAGGGATTGGCTCACACAGTCTTGCCCACTTGCCATTCCCCTTAGATTTCTGTTTCATGACACTGGGTGTGTGGCTTCAACTACAGCTGAAGTGAGTAGATTTAGAAAGTCATTATTACCTGAAACAGACTGAAGTCAGTTGGGGTTCCTTGGCTTTAAGAGAAGCCCTTGGCTTTAAGAGAAGCCAAGCACTGAAGAGCTATCAAGACCCAATAAGCCTTCATGGCCTTCATTCCCTTCCCTTGCTTACCAATCCCTCTTCTGCTCTCCGCTGACAACTGAGGGGCCTCAACCACACCTTGCAATTAAAGTAGCCATGACCCTGCTCTATAAAGTTCAGTTGCAAAAGAGCAAATTTGGTCTACAAATTTTCTTGCCTTTTATTTTCTGACTCAGTCTTTAAAACTGTGTCTGTTGCGTGCCTACAAACAGGTGTTACAAACAGACCTGTAAAATATAATATGAGGCAATAAGATGTTAGCTGAACTGTGAGTAAAGCACAAAGTGAGAAGTCGTCTGAGTTGGAGGATCTGAAATGAGCTTCCCCAACAAAAGGATGCGGCTCCTTTGCATTCACCACTCCATAGGAAGGCTCCAGTGCTCAGCCCCGTACAACACAAGTTCAGTGTTATTACAGAGTATTTCCATGCAAGTCACTGTGGAATTGTGTTGGCATTTTCAGAGAACTAATCATGATAAATGTGTTGGAAGCTTCTTTACAGCTTTTTAACGAGTACAAATGTAGAGCTTGGTGATTCATAGATGATGCAAGCTTCGGATGTTAAAAGTTTGTTGTTACAAGAAATCATAATAGCAGGACAACCTTACTGAGTCCTTGCCACTTACATTCCCTCATGACCTGATACAACACGATGTAAATCGACCTGCTCTTTGGAAATCTTACCCTTTTTGTATTGAAATTAGTCGCAAATCCTTGATTAAATACAGTCATGAAGTAAAATGGTGTAATCAGTGAATAACAGCAGTCTGCACTTAGAAGATCTGGTTAAAGCACATAAAATCTTCACTAGAAGCCAGGATTATTGAAGGAGTTCAAGGCAAAAAGAGGATACGCATATGCATGGCACTAATATTAAGGAGTATTTTCAGAATACTTAACAAGCATTCATCTTTACATGAAGCTGAATATTTTCATCCCACTGAATATTTTCATGGCATTGCAGACACTTAAAACAGCCACAAACTGGTCAGTTGACTGGTACAATTAGGTGAGTAAAGTACAATTAAACTGATATGTATGCTAAACGTAATCTCAACAATCTCTGTATTTTGACATAACATAGAACCTGAAAGAATTAAGTGAACTTTTAAACATGGCAAATGAAAAATAACCTACGTAATTGTCCCTTTTGCAAAACGAGACTAAATCGTGGTGCTGCTCAAGCTTGCAACACAGGAAGAACAAAAGCCAGCCATAATGGGCAAAGACAGTCAACCATCTCAGCTGTCTGAAAGAAGTTAAAAAGATCTTCAGCCTTAGGAACAGAGCTTGAGTCACGAATTCTGCACATGCAAAACTTTAACCTATGATAAGCGTAGCTCATCTGCATGGGATAACAAGCTGCATCACCAAGTATTAAAAAGAAAGTGCATGAGAATCACCTTATGTTAATACTTTCTATGTAAACATTATTAGAGGCCCCTCATCCCATACCCTGTTAAGAACGCAGGCTAAAATAAGTAATTTTGAAAAGGAAGCCAGACTCCAGACATGTAAACTGACTGACGGAGGTTAACCATGCTGGTTATTCTGCTGTAGATAGCTTTAATGCGGGTCTGTACTCTTAAGAAAGAAGGGAACAGCAAGCCACTGCCGATGCAAAAAGTCACATAGTGGTTTCAAGAGACTTTCCCAGGCAAAGTCCATTTAAAGCACTTTCTTCCACAACAGCTTGGAGAGCTGTGTACTACACTACTTTACATTACTACCCAAGAGTATGATGGTGTTCACGAGCCATGTGCCTTAACACCACATCCTGATACATTTTGTGAAGTATAAATCATACTGCAGGACACAAATAGTCTAGCTGGGGTTACTGGGAATAATTGCAGAGTAGAGTACTACCTACTGATGTGTTATTATTACTGCATACGACTAAGAGTACCTACAAATTCAACCAACTATATAGTCAAGCTTAATTCAGGTGAATCAAAAAGATTTCCTGACTCAAAATGATACAAATAGTTATGAGGGACTGCTCCAGCCTTTAAAGTCACTACGTGTCTCCTGACTGGAAGAGCTAGTAGACAGGCTCATTGCTCCAATCCCTCTGAATGGATTTGGGATCTACATTCCCATGACTTGCTGACCCAAAAGATGGGAAGAAAATAAACCTTTCCTACTCTGCAACCTCCAGGCCAGTACTTTCTTCTTTTGTGCAATGTCTTCAGAGGTGGAAGGGAGAAAGGAACTGAAGAGCCCTCTCTGCTCTCCTGACTGACTGGGGCAGAGAGCAACGACACGTCCACAGAGGGGAAAAATTAACTGAAGTAGGTTAGTGATGGATGGCCTTTGGAACGGAACGGAATGGAACGGAACTGAACAGGGAAGAATAATTTCAGTTGGAAGGGACCTACTACAGTCATCTAGCCATACTGCCTGACCACTTCAGGGCTGACCAGAAGATAAAGGATGTTGTTAAGGGCACTGTCCAAATGCCTCTTGAACACAGACAGGCTTGGGGCATTTACCATCTCTCTAGGAAGCCTCTTCCAGCGTTTGACACCCTTTCAGTAAAGAAATGCTTCCTAATGTCCAGTCTAAACCTCCCCTGGAGCAGCTTTGAACCGTTCCCACACGTCCTGTCACTGGATCCCAGGGAGAAGAGCTCAGCACCTCCCTCTCCACTTCCCCGCCTCAGGAAGCTGCAGAGAGCGATGAGGTCGCCCCTCAGCCTCCTCTTCTCCAAACTAGACAAGCCCAAAGTCCTCAGCCGCTCCTCACAGCACATGCCTTCCAGCCCTTTCACCAGCTTTGTTGTCTTCCTCTGGGCACGTTCAAGGACCTTCACATCCCTCTTAAATGGTGGGGCCCAGAACTGCACACAGTACCCCAGGTGAGGCTGTACCAATGCTGAACACAGCGGGATAATCGCCTCTTTTGACTGGGCACGCTGCTGACTGATATTGAGCCTGCTGCTGACCAGCACCCCCAGATCCCTTTCTGCAGGGCTGCTCTCCAGCCACTCCTCTCCCAGTTTATACTTGTGCCTGGCATTACTCACTCCTAGGTGCAGAATCCGGCATTTCAACTTGCTAAGTTTCATCCCGTTAATTGTAGCTCAATGCTCCAATCTACCTAGATCCCTCTGCAAGGCCTCCTGTCCCTCAAGAGAGTCAACAGCATCTCCCAGTTTGGTATCACCAGCAAACTCGCTAATGGTGCATTCCACTCCTGCGTCCAGCTCATTGATAAATGTATTGAACAGGACTGGCCCTAGGACTGAGCCCTGAGGAACATGGCTGGCGACTGGTCACCAGCCAGATGTAGCCCCATTTACTACAATGCTTTGAGCTCTGCCCTTCAGCCAGTTCTTCACCCAGTGCACTGTGAACCCACTCACCCACAGCTGGACAACCCATCCAGAAGGGTGCTGTGAGGCACAGTATCTTGTGAAGTGAGAGGAGATCAGAGAATTTTTCACGAGTCACTCTTGAAACTGGAGGGAGCTGAGTGTCCACCAGAGAAAGAGTCTCTGCTGATAAAACGAGGAACACTGCAGAATCAGTGAGTGGGGCAGCAGGCTTGGAAGAAGTCAGACAAGGATTTTGTCTGAGAGGGGTCAGCTTGGGAAGATCAGAAACAGAATTGATAGAAACTGGAAAGTGAGAATTTCAACCAAACTTCAGTCTAGAGAGGAATGGAGCAAGTAAGCTTCATGGTTCAAACCTGTGTGACTTCTGTAGTTCCATCACTCATTGTCAAGCTATTGTGCCCACTTGGCCTAAATGCTGTGTCCAACATTCAGCATCTTTTTCACCCACAGAAAAGTCAGACTGCAGTGAGTACTGATTTCTGCAAAGGAAACAGTTAACACTACAGCAAACCTAGTTTTAGTTAAAGTTGTCCTGCTGTCTACAGATGCTAATTGCAGCCACAGACTTCTTCCTTTCCCAAAGTACTAGCAATAGGTAATGGAAACATTTGTCATAATTATCCCTTCTCAAGAAGCGCAAATCAAATAAAATCACCACAACACTAGCTGTCTTGAAAAGGTATCAAGATGATCTATTTATAGACGTTGATATATAGCTAGAGACTAAGATGAAGCGTTGCCTGTATCCACAATACAGGCCTATTCACTAATCACACTGGGACACCATCAGCATCTTCTCCTTTGAAGAACTGGGCAGAAGGAAACCAGAGAAAAAGGCAGGCTGAAAACCCCTCCCTGCAGTGATCTTACGCAGGGCCACTATATTTGTGTCCTGCATGAGGCACTTCAGGAGACCCACATGCTGTTACTATTCCTTTAACCATCCTTTAGGTGTTCAAACTTCACCACAAGTATGGGAAGTGTGTGACAGATACACAGTTAGTATTTCCAATAATGATACAAATGAATGACATTCTAGTCAAACAGTTTAGACAACAGTGATAATAAAAAAGCGCACTAGAAAAGAAAGGGGAATGTGTGTGTCAAAAAACTACCTGTAGCTTGAAAGATGTAGGAATAATTTAAAGGGTGCTATTAGAGCATCAGAATTCAAACAAATGTTGGGCAAGTTTGAAGCTAATATGCTCATAATCCTTTGATCACAATGTTTCCCAGTATTTAGCATGTGATGGAGAGCTTTCACTTATTTACCGTATGAAAAGTAGGGTACAAATTATTAATAGCTCATCTCATTCACCAAGTGTTACATAGTAGCAGGAGCTGGGGAACGGCAAGTAGTGCAATGGCTGTTTAGAAAGCTATTCTCCTTAGAAAGTTTTAAAGGAAGTTCACATATAGCCCAAGCTGCTAAAATCCTTTTAAAAGATAATACAGGTTAGCAGTGCAACTTCAGGGCAATCTCCTAGAAATCGTCCAGTGATGCAGAAAGAACAAAGCCAGCATCCCAGCCAATGCTTTGCCATTTCAGTGGTTGTCAGTAGCATCCCAGGTTTCCAACCCAACAGACAGGAGTTCTGAAATTTGACTCCCATGGTAAACGAACAGGAGGAGTGATCTGCTTTTGCTGGACCAGAGTAGGAATCTTCAAATAGGCTGAAAACCAGCACAGATGTGAGGATGGTGGAAAGAAGGAATTAACTGGGGAAAAAAATAGAAACAAACAAAAAATCCCTCAACCAACCAAACAAAAACCCCAAAACAAAAATAAAAACAAAGAAAATTAAAAAAAGAAAGCAAGCAATGCAAAACTTGCTGCTCCTGTAGCATCTACATCCTACCAGTTCCCTGGGAAGCCTAAACCAGGAGTGGAAAAACCACATGTATTTCCTCTGCAGCTGCCCAGAACCTGGGGTCTCAAATTCCATGATTGTTAGTCTCATGAATCAGGCCAACACCATCCATCAATCTGCCATCTGAGGGGCTGATTAGAAAACCTGTTAGGTTAGGAATTGGACATGAGTGCTGATGGAGATACCTTGGGCAGTCATTCACTGCACCTCCCATACTATTCCTGACAGCTGTTTGTCCAACCTATTCCTAAAGAGCTCTACAAGCTCCATCTATTTCTTCATTATCCCTACTGTTGCAAAGTTTGCCTAATATGACCTGCAGCTGGCACAAAATACCAATTCCTTCCCCTGAAAAGAGACTAGCTTGTTGGAAACCTCCACAGGTGCACTTAGATATCTGTGTTTACCTGTATTTTTAGAAGCATGCCTACTGCTAAGGTTGTATAAACTAAAATGAGCAATAAGTTAACCATGACTTACGTTTTAAGACTCTCTAAATAACAACTCGGACTGCCAAAGAACCTTAAGTTGCGCTTTAACCAACTACACAGAAATATCACTTCATCCGCGAGCAATAAACAGACACCACTGGGATAAAACGCACCATCTGCTTAACAGAACTCCACGACACTACACAACAGTTTATGATAAAAGTGAGATGCCAGGAGGAAAGCAAACTGATTTAAAAAAATTCTATACCTATTACTCAACAGTTCTCGTCCCTGTGTGTAATTCTAGTAACACCTGCTTTCCTCAGAGTCTAACATCTCCTTTTTCCTCCTTTTAGTTCTGCCTAGCCAAGAGTTATGGCAGTGAAAGCTCCAGCTCTGGTTAGCACATCATCAAAGGAATCGTTAATTAAATTGCAAGGTCAGATTAAGCCCTCACTATTCCGATATAACAAAGTACATAACCTTTGGAACCTGACAAAACTGAGCTGAAAGCAATGGAACCATAAAATACTTCTTTTTTTCTTTATTTCCCTTTTTTAGTGGATGAAGCTGATCTTGTGAAATCCGTGTGAGTTTTAGCATCAGTTTCAAAATAATTTGGGTTGTGGGTCATGAATGCTGCAGTTTTCAGCAGAATTCAGCAAAGGCACGCAGACTAACATGGAATTTGTATAAGGGGCATCAGTTAACAGTTTCAGAGAGCTGAACTGAACCAGCTTTGGTCTGACCACACATAAAGTTGTAGCAATAAAATTAGGGCAATAAATTCACCTTGCATAGATGTTACCCTATATACAGCTAGCAATTTCTCTAAGAAGGATGAAAAACAAATTGTACAAGACACTTCCATAGAAATTAGCAGTCATACTGAAAAGACTTACTGGTTCACACATACCCATAACTGAAACAGCTATATTAGCACAAAAATCTGTTCTTAGATTACCGGGTGTAAGAAGATGCTTCTTCAGTTCTCCACACCACTGACATGTCTTAATTCCTACAACCCAGCACAGCTATAGCTGGAAAGATTGAAAAAAAAGCCATCCATCGATTCCACGCCACAGTGGTCAAGGCCATGCTTACAAAATCAGGTCCTTTCCCTGCCTAATTCCAAGGGAGGACATAACCTAAGCCTCCTCCATCCTGTTCCACATTGATGTCATTCTAGCGTGGATCACCAGGTCCTTCCTGCTGGCGCTGTCCTATTTTATAACACCGACTGAGAGCTTGTATACGTAGAAAGGAAACTGACCTTTAGGCAAATGAATTATTCACCCGGAGCTTGCAAGGGTCAAACCGCTACACCAAAGAATTTAATATGTGGTGAAAGAGTTCCATCATGGAAGAGGCACTTTGAGACAGCTGGTGGGCTGGGGGCTTGGGCAGTCTCCTGCTGTGTGGAAGAACAGAGGTAGGAAGACCTGACTAATGAATTCATGCACCCACCCATGAGGACATTAGGTACCCTGTTATTACACACACCGTGGATTGCCTTTCCTGTTTTGATCTAAAGTGCTTGTTTTACCAAGGTTTTACTGGAACTGGTATTTTAATTTGAAAATACTCATTTTTCATGAGCGAACGTTTTCTGATAAATCACTTCCCAGCGTATTCTCAGTCTTGTTTTAGATGGATACGTGTCACATTCTGAACAGCCATTACACTTCCCGAACACCCTCAGATATTTTCCCATCTAAATGCTAACTAGAGGTGATACTGCCTACTTAGAAAAGTCAAATGAAGTCATAGCCCACATTACTATAACAGCAATAAAAGGGCAAGAAAATGAGGAGCTGTGCTATTAAACATGATGAAAATAATACACGTTGTAGAGTTTGCAAATGGGCTGGGAAATATTTTGAAGTGCAAGCATTTTTCTTCCCAGTCTAGAACAGAGCTTGGTAATGAGGAGCAAGGTGCCAGGAACAGACACATTGCACCGAGATATGCTGGAATTGGTGGCTCTTTCCTGTCTGCTTACTGCAGATTAGGCAAAGAGCATAATGCACTCTCTGCAGTGTACTCAGGCTGAAAAAACTACTACCCACTAGAGGACAAGGCAGATTTCAAGGAGACACTGGCACTTTACAAAGACGATAGTGGGATTTTGCTACACTGATCACTTTTATAAGAACGACTGAAAGTGGGTCTCAAGGTCTTTTATAGTCAGGTAATAAAAACAGAGAACTTTGTAAGAAAATCTTCCACTGTAGCTGCAAAATGTATCTGAAGTCAGGGGAAAAAACCCAAAACTTTTAAAAATAGAATGAAAAAGTTCCTTTTTTCTTCTTAGGAAGTTATATCTCTTTTTATAAAAAGAGAAGAAAGAAGCCCTCTCAATTTTAATACTGTCCTTGCTTAGGTACATCCTTACAGTTTAGATTTACCCTCCCACGATAGACTGCCTGCTGGTATCCGGCGCCAGGCTGATCAAGTATCGTTTACATCCCGGCCTTGCTGCGAGTTACGCTGAGCTAATCCACTTAGCGCACAGCTACCCATCTGCTGGCCTCAATCTGCCCCTTCATCTCTTCCTCAGAGGAGGAGATGAAACCTCGTTACACTTACTCAGGCTAATCCCACATTAATCACGGGAGCTCTGGTAGGCTGGCTGTTATTTCCCTCCTTACACCTTAAAAATGTGCAATGATACAGGTGAGAAATAATGAGTCCCTGAAGGTGAGCAGATATAACTCTTCTCTGATAACATGCTCTCAGACTTTCACGGTGGGGACCACACCTTGAGCAGAGGAAATATCTCCTGCAGAGGCAGTTCGATCCCTGACTGGAGGAAAAGAATATGCAAGATGCAAAGTAAACGCCAGCCCATATGCCACATTTTTATCCATTTAACTAACATGGAAAAAAAAACATTTAGCTGCAACGGTGCAAGTTTCTGTGCAGACAAGCGCTAACCCTGATATAGTCAGCAAAGGAGCAGAGGAGCAGGCGCTTGCACTGAAAATAACCATCAGTTACTCTCCTCACTCTTTTCCAGTTACTCTCAACTAATTCACTCAGAAACCATAATCACCCATCTCATCACGGCAGGCTTTAAATGAGCTTAAACGTTCACAGAGTTTAATGCAGCCGCTCAAACGTTTCAGTTTAGACAAGCAATGCAGTCATCTGTAGCCAGGATAAAGCCAACTGATGCAAGCCACTGGGTTTTTTTTCAGAAGCAAGTCAGAGGCTGTGAAATAAACTCCAGGAAGACCCAAGAATGAAGACAACCCACACCACCCTCCGCTGCAGGAGTGAAGCATGCATCAACTGCCCTCAGCAGCAGGCGCACTGAGCAGCAGCATTCTGAATTATTAAAGAAAAGCAGGCCAGAGTGGGCTTTAGTTTCTCCTCCAAGAAGAACATGGCAAGAGTGAGATACGATACAGGCAGCTTAGTGTACTCTGGGAAGTAGCAGGGTGCTGTGATCCAGATGCCATGCCTTTGTAACACTGGAACTTCAGCAGAGGAAAAGACAATTCAGTTTGTAGAGCACTTCATTTTTAATTTTCTGTTATGCAATGGCTAGTTTATCCCAGAGCTCTGTTTTTATGATTATAGCTTCAAATCTGGCCTCTCAGTCTCCACTCCCTCTTAATACACATATACTCTCTGTTTTCCTGTCACCTACATCAGTTTTCAAGAAAATTACATTACCATTCCACATACTTCAGTGTTTCTTACAAACGCGACTGGTTTCTTTGCTGCTTCTTCCATGGATCTGATGAATGGTGGCTTTACAATCCCTCTCCCCATAGCTATTCAAATTAATGGAGTCCACCCTCCACTCCTCTTAACATCATTCTTACATCCCAGATCACGTGCTCTTTTCAGTTCTCACATCTCTGACTTCATGTTGCAAACTTGAATATTTGGTGCAAAGAGAAATATTTTCTTTTGTTGTTTAAGACTGACAGAGGAAGCCTTTCCTGGCTTTCTGTAGGGGTAGGGCTGTGCAGATAGATGATCTGAAGCAGCGTGTTTCACGACTACAGAGCTTTGCATGTGTCACTCTGAAATTTAACAGCCATCTTGCCCCGTGGCATCTTTGGACCCCTTCACCTCAACCCCTTTACTTATTTTACCTGAAAGAAGCTTCACTTCCTATTAGCTTTGATCCACTTCATAACAAATCAGAATTAATGTAGGCTAAGGAAGCCAGAAAAAATCAGAAATGAATTTCCAGCATCCCGACATACAGCCTCTAGGAAAATTATTGGGCTTGGTCTCTGAGACTGCTACAAGCTGCTAAGACTTCAGTGGGCAGAATGTTGTGACCGTAACTAAAAGGAAACAGCTGAAAGAGCACAAGTACCCTGCTATGATTTAGGTTTAAACAAGAATATAGCCATTAGGAAAGGATTTGATTTGTGGTAAACATGAAAAAAAACCAAACCTAAGTGTGTGTGCCACTATTTCACGACCCACTGTGCAAACATTGCTGTAGGCACTGTGGGTTTTATTGCTCATTAGTAAATAATCAAATTAAAAATAAGATGGTTGGGAAACTGCTGATTGATGAGGAATAAAATAACATGACATAAACATCTGTCTCCTGGCCTAATATGTGGCACTTGAGTGCTCAATGCACTGATGCGATAGTGATTACACTGGGAATAGTGTAAAGCAACTACAGCTGCCATTCCCTTTCCCACATGGGGAACGTTACAGAAATGCGGGTCCTGATTATTTACTTCCAGAGTGTCTTTAATCCCCAAAGATTTCCACGTGGCGCAAACTTTCTTTCCATATAAAGCTCTGCTCCCAAGCTCCATGGCTCTCAGGCTCTTGCTTGCAACACCAACCCCTCCTTTACTGTAAAACCCTCCCCCAGCTACAGTGACAGCTGACATGCCCTCTCACCTCAGGCATGCACAAATCTACTTTGTCAAACACAAAGACAGACCTGGGCAACAAGGAACTTGCAAAGCTTAGGCATTTAAGAAAGATATCCCACACAGGTATCCCTACTTCATTATGGAACTTCCCTGGCAGAGAAGGAGCAACACACAGACTTCTCCACTAAGGCATCTTCTTCAGTGCTTCCCTCTGTAAGGCTTCAGACCTACAGAACTAAAATCACTATGTATTTTACTACTGAACTCAATAATTCACTCAACCTCTATGCTCCAAAGAGGATAGAAATGTTATTCCTCCCAGATGCCATCTGCACCCTGCTCTTTTGGTCTATCTTCACATAGAGAAGAAAGGCTGCATTTGCAACCGCCATCTCTTTGTATTATTAAAACCATAATCATCACACAGAAATACAAAATAGCCTCACCCTTTTCGCCAATTCAGGATCCAAATACTGAGCCAGTATCTAGCACTGCCAAACAGCCTGTCCTCAGAGCTCAAACAGTCCTGTGTTTTCCATGCTTAGAGAAATAAATATGAATAAAACTACAAAGTGAATAAATACATCCCGTAACAGATGCAAATAATTTTCAAGATTTTAGCATTTACCTCAGATTATAATACATTTATTCAGATTTTTAATAGGCTGATTTCAGCCAGAGTTATGAATAAGTTACCAATTTTACATTTAAAGGATCTACCTGCTTTCCCTGGTCATACCACTAAAAGTGAAACTCCTTATTTATGCAAGACTTAAGAGAAAAAAATGTTAGTTACCACCAAAAAAATATAAAAACTTGGCTCAAAAATAAGAACCTTGATTTCATTTCTTGGTTAAGGAATCAGTAAGGGAATTAAACAGAAGCAATATTTTCAGAATTTAGTCAGAGCATAATGTTGTACCACACAAAACTGCACCTGAAAAATAAATGCACACACACCAAAAACCCTTAAAAGAATATAAATGAAGATTGATAACAGATAATAAGTGAAAACAGTACGAAACAAGGACAAATAAAGGAGAGTCCAGAAAGGTACTGATGTCTTGGGTTTATGTAACATCCTCATTTAGAACTTAAAAACAATACGCTAATTTCTGATTTGATATATTAAATTGGGAGTAGAAAGCAGCTAGATCAGGGGGAGTGAAAAGAATTAGGAGAAAACAGTACCTAGGCAGAATACAAGAGATAAACATCTAAGACAAATATGCATGACTGGTACACCAAAAGAGACAGAGACCACAAAAGCAGGAATGAAAGTAAAGGCAGGCAGAGAACAGCAAAGTAAGATTAATTTGCCGTGCAACATGGCTGTAGCGAAGGCACAGCAAGCTTGGCAATTTGCACAGACAGAGCAAACGCTGTAAAGTCTGTGGCCAAACCCACATCTGATCAGACCACCACGAATGGTTGCCACCTTACCCACTGTTCATTTTGCCGTCTATAAGCACCACAAGAACACGTTGCAGAGCCCACAACGCACATAGATCAGCAGACTCATACAATAACTAGCATCATATACCTTTTGGTACGGTCACAGCCAGCATCAGAACCTCTGGTTTCCAGCCTATGCAAGAGCTCTGTGGTGGGAAACACTTAGCCAACAGCGAAACGCCCACCCATGTGCTCATTCACTCCCCCTCCTCAGCAGGACAGAGGACAAGATAGGATGAGAAACCTCACAGGTCAGGATAAAGACAGGAAGATCACTGACCAATTACTGTCATGGGCAAAACAGACTCAACTTGGGGAAAATTAATTTAATTGACAATTAGAATAGACTCAGGTAATGAGAAACAAGACAAACATTAAACCAACACATTTCTTCCCCTCTTTCCCATGTTCAACTTCACTCTAGACTCCCCTACCCACCCTGAGCGGCACAGGGACAGTGTGTGTGTGGGTATGATCAGTTCATACCAGCTTCCCTCTGCCTCTACATCCCTCTCCCATTTCCTCTGCTCCAGCATTGACTGCAGGGAATATCTGATCTGGCACCATGGAACATCTCCTCCTCTTTCTCTAACCTTGGTGCTCCCTTGGCTGTTTCTCACTTTTTTGCCCTTTCTCCTCTGCCTGCCCCGGCAGCTTGGCTGAGGGACTCCTGTGGTGTGTTCTGTGGTGGGTCCATGGGAGCTACATGGAACCTTCACACACAGCCAGGCATGGGGAAAGCCTGGCTGTGTGTCTCTTCTTCTGTTCTCTGTGTGTCGGAAGTTGGGGTAGCATCTAGAACTGAAAAAGCCTGGCTGTAAAGACCCTCTGGGGCAAGGAGCGTTGCATGCCCAGAGGGAGATGGGAAAGGAGAGGCCAGCCTCTGAACAGAGTAATTCAGCCCAAAGCCCAGAAATAGGAGAGACGGGTGGCTTCTCCTGAAAGCTGCCTGAAAGAGGGTGAGGCGAACAGGAAAGAAGGTAGTATCTCCCCTGTGGAGGATTAGGAAGTTTCTTCAAGGGCCTCTTTTCATCCTTCAGGGCCTTATTAGCTAGTCTGCCTTCTGCCTCCTTCACACCTGCCAGACTTCCCCCTCCCAAACTTCAGCTGCTATTCTCACAAACCTGTGAAGCTCCCCTTTCCTCCCACCATCTCCTGTAAGCTCCTTGCAGAGCCACAGATACTAAAATGTTGTGTCCTCCCGAGCTGAATGCACCAGGACCGGTAAACCATTAAGTAGCCTCTGTGGGAAGTGGCTGTACCTCAGGATACAAGGTGGGGAGTGGTGTCATGAGGGTGCTGGAGATTGTGTCGGTGTCCCACACCAAATCCAGTGCACAGAGGGTTGGGAAAGATGTACTCAGAGCAGCCATTCTGGTCAGAAGTGACTGTGAATCCAGGTCACCAGGGAGCGTGCAGGTGAACCAAGCAGCACGTAGGGGGTATGACAATGTTCCCCATCTCTCACCGTCAGGGAGAAAAATGACAAGCAGACATTCAGGGCGTCTACACTTTCTAGTCTTCATGTTACAAGAATTACATTTGGTAAGACATTGACATGTAATGTCAATGGACCATCCTTGGCCCTGTTGTCCTTGCAAAGGACCATTCTTGGTCCCATTCAGTTCACTCTTCAAGGTACAGTGGTATTCACAGCCTTCACCAGCTGGGGACCAGACAGTGCTATACAGCACACCACACACATGTACAGGGGGTGCAAAGGTCCATGCTGACTGCTGCTGCAGACACTGCTCTTCACTCTTCCAGTTTGGATTGATCTTCTACTCTACACAGAAGTTGCGCAGCTCCAGTAAAACACCTATGAATTCAAAGAGATTAGGTAACACAGGCATCAAGTCATGCCTTGAACATCTCTATCACTGCTTTTCCACCAAGCCGGGCAGCCATTGACTTCAAACAGCTGGGAGCCGCCCCAATGCACAAGCAACTCCCAAAAGGTCATACAAAGGAGGCACGCACATAGCACTAACTCTCCAAGCAGACCTTGAAAAGAGGCCTCTTTATCTCCATGTTCTCCATAAAAGCCATCTTGAGTGTCATCTTTCCCAGAAGAAAAGCAGCATGGCTGAGACAATGGGTTTAAAAGGTTCTTCCCAGCGCACCTGCTGCAGGCACAAGATTAATTTTGCCACTACAGTGTCCTGCAGTGCATGTTATTGGAACTGGAAGTGATGAGTTTGGTAAGTAAGCACCACGATATCGCTGCGAAACAACATAAGCAGTAATTAAGGTTTTAGGTCCACGGACCTATGTGAGCAATGGTGGTGTGAGCATTGACACAAGCCTTGCATCTTGTTCGTGTCACGTGCATTAGGCAGACAAAAGGTGGTGATGGTCCTTCCAATAGGGGCTTAAAGGGCTTCACAGGACAGTCTCCCCTCAGAAGGCTTCGTACTACTTTTGTAGTGGAGATGTCCAGTCAAGCAGACCAAACTATATCTAATCTAAAGTAACCCTCCCCAAAGATATATAATGAAGATAGGATGAGCAACATGTAACGTAATCACAGCTGATGAAAACATCATCAATTACATAATGTAAATTACTTAGGAATATTTGCTGGGAAGTAATGTTGCATAAAGAGGGGAATTGAAGAGATGACCTGAAAAGTTTCTTTTTCAGTTTTTACCAGTCAATAGGCAAAACATTTCACAAGTTGACCGAGACCTCTGCTGCGGCCAAGAACATCTAAAGGAAAAATATAGATCAGTTACAACTATGCTGTAGACAGTTAAACTAGAAGATCCAAATAATTACAAGTGATAGAATACTCAGGCAGCTAAAACATACAATGTATTCAAATAAAAGAGATGCTAACTACACCTTCTCTGTACAAGCTGCTGACTCAAGATGGAATCAATTCAACAATACCTTGGGAAGCTGAACCTCTTCTCACTTGAGAGAAAAACACAAAAGGTCTTCAAGAGCCACACAAGGGAAATTCCTCCTGCTCCTACTGAAAGCGTGGAAGTTCTTCCCTCAGCTTTCCTGCTGGTAGGTTTCTACGTCCTTTAATTTTTCTTATATGTATGAAGAAGTTTTGTCTACATTTGCCAAAAGCGTAGTATTTCGTGGAGCGAAAAGTCTTAAAAGCTTCTTGGCCCCCCTAGGGCCTTGCAGTGGTTACACCCTGATATTTTAATGACTCTTTCCTTTCCTGATTCACTATTTCCACATTTTATATTGCCACTTTTTTTTTTTGTATAGTTGATGTTCTACTTTTGGATGTAGTGTGAATTACGTAGTGTTTTTCCCTATTCCACACTTCACCATACAGACAAAGGAAATAAATTCGTGTCTGGTTTGAGATTATCTTCTCAAGGTCAGTTTCCCAAATTCTCCTGTTGTCAGTCAGCCCAGAATGCACTTATGCACAATGCTTAACTTTAAGCATGATAATCATCCCACTGTATAGTAATTTCCATAATGAACTTGGAGTAAAAACTCTCTCACCAGCTGCCTCAAAATTAAGAGACGTGGAAGGTCTCAAATCAACTGCCCAAGTACATAAATTAATTACCACCCTCTTTAAAAGTCCATATTTACTATAGCAAAACTACTGCAGTCTTAGGAACCCTATTGTCAGCATCCTTTACTTCTGAGATTGCCATTTCCCTCTAGTGAATAAAGTCAAACCGTCAGAAACTGAGCGGAGTTCTGCTATTAGTGGTGGTTGCGCATGTGCTTTGTTATTAATAGAATCAGTTGTCCTGAGGAATTAGCTATCTATATTCATGAACTAAATGAAATAGTATTCATTGAGCAGCTGATGACAGCACAGCTGCAGAACAGGTCAGTTCTTGTATTTAGGAAGAAATCTTTGCTTTCTGTTGCAGATGAAGGATATGCTCTATGGGCTCCGTAGTGTTCCACCCAGACCCTTTTCTCCGTTCACCAGTGCTTCAGTCTCCTTGTCGATGTAACTGAGATTTTAACTAGTGTCACTAGACTGAAGTATGTTTCATGGCGCCACAAGAGAGTCCAAAGAGAATCTATTTAGGAAACACACATTAGTCACTAATAAGGCAAAATGGAAATAGCAGGTAGCTTTTGAAGATATATTAGATGCCTTTCCTATCTTAAATGCTATCTCCAAGCCAGCCTACTGTATAATGATTATATTATCAACAATGGGTTCAGCAGTTGTCCTCCTCTCAGCTAAGTGGTTCAATGTCCATTGATAGATCCATTTCAACACAGTGAGGTATTCAATGCACAAAGAAGGAGCAAAGTAATGTGTACAGAACTGATCTGAGATAATAAAGGAAGGAAGCAGCACTGTATGGTCAAGTGCCAAGTACACTCTTTCGTTAATTCTCTTTTTAAGGCCTTTACTTCCATTTTTATCTTGGCACTGCATCTTTTTCCCCTTTTCAATGACTCTACTGTGACACGTGTGAAACAGCTTCTACTGGAAAAGGGTTTCAGAAGTTACCTTCCCTTTATTCTGAATGTTGACATCAGGAGAAAAACTCACAATCTCTCCTCGATTAGAGAGACCAAACGAAGGCAGAATAACAACAGATCTTCCATTGCCAGCACGCAAAGATACAGTTATTACATGTCAGAGTCATGCATGCAGCCTTGACAGAGGCACTTCAACTGAATGTATTCATGTAGCGGTTTGTTGTGCCAATGGGCTCAAGAGATTTCCTTGGTCTGGATAAGCCCTAAGATTTGGGTCCTCTGGTGTATACTTTGGGAACCGGCTCCCATCCTATGATTACTTTCAAAGAACGAACCCATACCTTATCCAATCTGCATCTTCAGGACTTGTTCTGCCCTCTTTTGAGCTCTACCCAACAATTCTGATAAGCACGCTTTTCTCCTTGAATGTGGACATCTTTGCCTCTCTTCATTGAAAGCATAATGCTCACTTATGCCCTATAAAATTCATGACATGCACAGACCTGGCACAGGATGCTGAAACATACGTCACTCTCACACTTCCCTTACTACTTCAGAGACTTTTACTGACAGATCTTGAATGTTTCCAGGGATGGGGCATCCTGTGTTTCCAAGTTATGGTGGAGATTGTTCCCATCTTCTGGCTAGGACAGCACTCTCTGGCCTTGGCTTGCCCCTTGGTTAAACAGGATTCCTCCTTACCCCTTCTCCCCAGCCCTGCCCAGGGAAAACATGCTCCTATTTTATTCTCTCTTGCTCCAATCTTCTGAGAGTTCTCTGCCAGTCTTGAGTGCTCATATTCCCAGACACTGGTTCTCTTGTACTGCAACTAGATACTTACACTGTTCCCAATCCCTTCTCTGCATATCCTCCTAACTCGCCTGCTCCTTAGTCACTGTTAACATCATTAAGCTTAACATCTCGTCAGTAGTCCTCATCTGCTAGTACATGTGGAAGAACTGGCAGGCGATTCACATAGACCAAGGCACTGTGAAAAGCAATTTCCAGAATTGGAGAATTTTGCACAGCCGGTATCTCAAAGGCCACAGTTGTAGATGCACAGAGGGTGCAAGATGATACAAAATAATAGCTGTAGCATTACTTCAAGAAATACAAAGCCTTCTCTGTCCCCTTAGCCCATGGAGGCACTTTGTTCTAATTCCACATCACAATTTTTTCTACTTCTCTGGAACAACATACGCTTTTTTTTTTCCTTACAGGGTCTCAGCCCAGCACCATACACATACTAATACAGAAATTAAGTATTTGCTGCGTGTTTTCATGTGACTTTAGAAAACAAGAAAATGAAGTAATTAGACTTACCCCAAGAAAATTACTATTAGGATATTTTCAACCTTGGCCCTAAAGATTTAAACAAAACAGAGTACAACGAATTCCTCTGGCAATGACTGTACCTGCCAGGTAGTTGGGGAATATACCTTTTTGCTCTGGATCCAACTACCTTTGCTCTCATTTACAGTTTCCCTTTTGATATCTAGATAACTTCACAACATTAGTAATTATTAAGGCTGGATTCAAATCAGTAACCTTAGGATGGGAGGTTACATATCCCATTGGTTACTCATTTCTCCAGATAAGCATTTCTGCCTCAAAATCATGCATCAGTTTTGAACTTGGAATTCACAGCTGATGACAGGGAGAAATAATGTTCCTTGAAGTGCTCCTGATGCACTCCTGAGTCTGACTAATTGCACACAATCAACTGATTCTTTAACATCAGGAGACCAAACGTTGCCTTAAAATCACTCCTACTTGATGGGAAACTTTCTGTTGCCTGAAGAGGTGAAAACAGTTGAGTTAGTAATGAAAATCAGATCCAACATTTTGAGAGCAATCTCTTGAAGGCAGCTACACAGAAATGAAGACCTTTAACACTGTTTCCCCCTTGCCGCACAGAAAATAACCTCAGCTTGCATTTTTTTTCCTACAAAATTGCATAAATACAAGACATTAAAAAATAAACAAAAAATATTTAAACATGTACAGTAAGGGTATTGTTAAAAATCTTACCTGGCTAAATTCGTATGGTGAGAAACTGGCAATTCGCTGCCTGGAAAACTGCTGTTTTCCTCTCTATCCAAGGAACACCATTCCACAGAAAATTCCATGTGCTACAGAACAGAATCAGCCTTTCACAGATAATCCACTAGGACATAATCTAAAATCAACCATTACCTTCACTCTGGATCCAACTAATTTCACTTTTATTTAGAGTTCCCCATTTGATATTTGAATTAGCTAAAATATTGCTGGCTAGGACACCCTGAAACTCCAGCCATAACTAACGTAGAGGAATCTGGTAGCGGGAGACTGTTCCTGTGTTTGTAAATCCCCATAGATACAGAACTGATATAGAAATAGCAAGATGACAAGGCTAAGGAATACAACAGCTGATTAAATAGGCTAAGATGAAACTATTAATACCATGCTTCCTAAAGCAGACTGCACCATCAACCTGCTTCATTTCCCAGGCTAGAAGTAAAAATTATTTAGGTGTTACAAATCCACGTAACTAGCAACTTGACCTACATCTGTCAATATGGTCTCCAAGCATTTAATGCTGAAAAACATAGAAAGGAGAAATGTACACAGAAGTGAGGTGTGCCAGGGTTTGACTGCCCTCCCTCCACGTGCACACCCGTCCATGCCCTGACACCCAAACTGCATCAGTGCCCTCCCCTGCTCTGCCACCCAGGTTCTTGGTTGTGCTCCCTGACACCAGCTTCGTAAGAGGATTTAGGCATCTATAGCAGGACTTCTGGGTAGGTCAGCTACTTATGCCTGAGTCAGGTCCTCAAAACACCCATGTCTTCATATTTTATGCTGTTAACACAAAACACCCTGTTTGCTACCTGGCGCTGTACCCCAGAGTTTCGTCTGGGTGAGTAACCTGACCACTGGTTTTCAGTTACGACTGTTCACTCATTTATGCTCAACCTTTAATACAGTGTTATTTTGAAACACTTTATTGCATAACCAAAGAAAGGAGGGGCAACAAGGAGACTCTAAACCCAGACAAGCCAATTCCCCATCAGTTTGGACATCCATGCACTAAAACCAAGACTGCACCGTTTATCTCCTTCCAGAGAACAGCACCTGTGTAAGACCCCTGGAGAGGATCCCTCAAGGATCTTTCGATAGCTCAAAGCTAGCAATTAAGCCTGGAAAGGATCAGAATGCAAGATACAGCCTGAACTGCAGCAATTAATATTTCTTAATTTAGGGTGCTGCTGTGCACCGTGGGTCTGTTTCACGTGTAGCAGATCTGCGTGCAAGATTTCAGAAGTCAGGCAGCAAGATGACAGGTGTGGATGGTATTCTGGGGACCTGGAAATGCTGAGTAGCACCAAGAACAGGAGCTTTACAGGTACAATGCAAAGGCATATGGCATCATCCATGCATGTGCAGGATTTGGATGATTTTGTCCTGGCTCTCTTGAAACCAATCAAAAATACAGCGCTGACTGCCATTGCTACAAGAAGCAGCGACACCCCCTTAGAAAACAGGCATCTGTTGACAGGTTCTCATCCCAGTGCAAGTCAGGATTAAGTGCACCTAAATCAACCCTGGAAGATAAAACTTTTTAAGGTAGCTTTGCACCGCTATAACTAGAAATGGCACTGCAGCTTTGTGTTTTAAAGGCCAAATCCTTCTGTTTCTTTGTTCTATTTCCTTCTTTTTGCCTTTCCCTTTCCTTCCCTTTTCTACAAATTAACATATGAAACACTTGAGAATACTAATTGGGTTTCACTTCATTCAGACAGGAAATAATGACCTCAAGCTAATAAGACAAGATAATAGTCCCCTGCAGGTAAATTAACACAAGACCAAATGCTTGAGGACCTTGAGGATCAGAACTGTTAAAATTAAGTATGCATTCAAAGCAACTCTGAGCATCTAACAAAGCAGGTCACAGATCATAAATCAGAGCTATTGAAAAAAATCCTCTTCAAAAAACCAAGGAAACTGCACAACACATGAAGTTAACTTTCTTTCAACATCGACTGCAACACAGCCAACTGAAAGAAGATTTTAAGTAAATTAAAAACCCCAACCTGAATGCCCTACGTGCATGGAAAGGAGTGCTCGATGAAGACACTAACTCATTCCAAAACCAAACTAATACATTTCAGTAAGCCATCTATCAGAGACAGCTGCCTTTCCATTGCAATAACAGCATTTTCTTCTTGTAATCACTTTATAGGCTTCAAAATACAAATTTGATTATATTATATCCATGAAGACAAAATGCTTACAGAAATCATAATGCTGTTTAAAGTCACAAAACAAACATTGCAGAGCCCATAAACTGAAAAGTACTATAAAAGTGCCGAAAGCATAACAGCCACTCCACAAATCATCTTGATGTCAGGATGGACAAAAATTTATGATCTAAAAAACCTCATAGAAAAATATCCTCTCTCTTTAAAATATAGTTGTTGACAAATAAATGGGTAATTTTGACAAACTACTCAAATTTAAAGCCCTCTATTAAAGTAACACAAATGTGTTTTAAAAGCTAACATATGTTGCTGAATCATGTATAAATAAATAACACAACACTGATTTAAAAAATAGACAATTTTGAGAAATCCAGAATTTGGGGGTTCAATATAGTTTCATAGATATCACTGTATCTTATAATCCTTTAAGCTGCTAAATTAACTTAGTGTTTAGAATGGAGAAAAGCTGTTATTTAAAATTTTCTACTTTTTATTTGGAGCTTTTTCCTTAATTACTTTTGGTTTCAGCACAACTAGCAGGTGTCAAGAGCGTATTTTCTTTGATTGCACAAGTTCATCAAAAGTTAAGATGCCAACTCTGAATTGAACAAACTGAAAAGCTTGTCCTCTCCCAGCACACGAATACAAATTACCTGGCAAGAAGACAGACCTAGTAAATACAGAAACTGAAGGACATACACAGGTATTCATGGGTGCACAATGGTACAGGTAGGCAGCTGACAGACCTTTCAGACAAATTTCAGCAGGCTCTGAGCTGTAAAGCCATTACAGTCCTCAGTTTGCTCGGTGCTTCGTGTCAGGGCATGCCCGAGAGAAGAGAGAAAGACATACGATGCGAAGGGTCTCACAGGCTATAGTTCCAAGAGGCTGAGCTCTGTCTGCTAGCCAGTTTTATTAGCTCTCCTGATAACTATAACAAGGCTACCAAAGATACAAGATTTACAGAACATTTTCTCCTTTGAATGGCTACAAGCATAACCCTGGAACTTTACCTGCTGGGACCCACTGATGAACTCTCTACATTGATAGCTGCTTAGATAGCCAGAAAACTCAGTCCAACGGTGACTAGAAACAGTACTGGAACTGAGTAAATCTGTTGCTTTGAAGTGAAAAATAGACATTGACAGAGCTAAAGTAATAAAGACAAAATAAATGCAATCACTAAGAATCTGATTTAAAATTCTAGCTTTTTTTTTTTTAAAGCACCCATCTCCATCCAAATGGGAAGGGCACAAGTCATGAGGGAAATAATAAGCAAATATGAAATATATCAAACAATGTTTTCTGAATAATAAAAATTAAAAAGAAGAATTTGATTGGAGCTTGCTAATGATTAAACTGCCCGAATTAATGTTCTGCAGAAACAGTATTCTGGGTTTGCAAAAGAGGACTCAAAATTTAGTGTGAAAGATTGTTTCAATTAGAAAAAACTAGACATGAGTGGTTACAGTTTTTCCTCCTTTGGTCTTTCTTCTGGAAACAAATACAGAAGATTAAAGCAAACCACTTAGAACATACTTGCTTATTTTATCACTACTCTCATTACATTAAGCTATCATTAAAGACTTTAAACCTTTTCTGTTTAAGCCAGCTCACCCTTCTCATTTCTGTGCTATTTCCTGCATGGCTCAGTCCTGTTCTGCAATGATTTTGGTTTTGATCCTTTGTGAACATTGCTTTTTTTTGCAATTGCAAAATTGAAAAAAGAAGAAAAAACAAAGAAGTTTCTATACAGCTTTGGCTGTAGTGGTTACACGCATTTCTTTCCCAAGCAATGTTGATATTATCTGAACAAAGTTTTGCAATCAAAAGGCTGCATCATCCAGATTTGGGGTGGTTCCTGAGGAACCTGAAATGGTTTCCAGAGGCTTCATGCATGTACACACAGGTCACAGTTACAGTGACTGGCCCAAAGCAAAGAGAAAAAGGTGCTCCAGAAGAGAGCTGATGTTTATCCCAACATTTTACTGCTAGTACCCCGATCGAACATGAAAAGCACTCAGAATGCCTCCCACATCGTTAGAGCAGCACTGGTACTAGTCCAAGCATTATTCCAGCCCTAAATAGTTCAGTTGCCTTCTCCTCTGTCCTTCCACTCTCATTTTCAATAAAAATGGTTCCCCAAAGTCCCCTGCAGCATCCCACTGATCTGTTGCTTCGAAACTAAAGAAGGCTTTAGAGCTTTTACCAGAAGTATTGTGGTCGACACCAGTTTTTAGTACCATCAGGGGTAAAGGTCTGTCGGCCGAAGAACGGATAGGTAATTGGACCACAGTAGGCATAATATAGGCCAACCTAATTAGGTTTCTTTTCTACTAAACCAAATGGACATATTGATTACCTTTCCATTGGTTTAATAAAGTTATCTTCATACTTAGAGCAGGCCTCACTCACCCCACAAAGGAAGCCAGCATCATCCATAAATTCAGAGAGACCTAAATCCTTGTGTTTCCCAGACTTTGTGGCATCACCCTGAAAGCTACTGAATTGCACCTTACTCCCTAAAATTGAATGCCAAAAGGATCTGTGTAATATTTACAGTCTCTCATACTGCCACATACAGCACACTTTCCAGAAGGACCTTCATACATAAATAAAGCATACTAAGAAAACCTCAGTTTCATTAGTATAACTTGTACACAATTCAATTCCACATGTGACATTCAAATGAGTCTTAATTTTCACACTGAGGTATGACAGCCAGAGTTGCTCTGATTTACTGATTTATGCCAAAGAACTACAAGTGCAGCGGCACCTTGTTTAGGGAGAGAGAAAAGACTACAGCATTTCCATATGAAGTTCTAAGGAATTATGCATGACTCAACACAAATTTAATACAGATTCATATTGTCCTTGTTTAGACAGACATGTGTAATAGCCAAATTTAATAATATCAGAGATCTGCTTATAGAATTTCTATGTTCAGTGGGCTCAGTCAACTTGAAAAAATCATAAAGCTGTGTGACAATATTAGACATTGTTACAACTAAAATGTTACATGACAGTGACTGAAGTAAGGTAGTGAAGAAGACAGTTAATTTTACTCTTTCTTTATGTAGTTTGTCAGTTCATCTTCTGCTGCTATAAGTATGCACAGGAGAGCAGAAAGATTGTAAAAATGGTAAAAAGTTATTTGTTTGCTAGGAAAAAAAAGAAATCTAATTCATCTTCTTACTGTCTTTCTTCCTGCTACCAGCAGCTTTGGCTACCCATTTTTTAAAATTACTTTTTAATTTTTTTAGTCTTCTCCTTACTTTCCTCCATTCTTCTTAGGCTTGGGAAGAACTCAGCATGGAAATTACCAGCTCCTGTTCTCCTTCAGTTCCTTCTTTAACAGCAAGTCTTCTGTCGTGATGCGCATGCATTACTAAATATGACGACTCTGACATTTAATTTACAAAAACTGACTTCTGTTCTTAGTGTCTATGCCTCTCTCTACATTCTGTCCTCTTCTCATCTGTTGCCTAGTCAAAACTGTCTGAGCTTGAGCCAGGTTGTACATTGCTTTACAGCGCACGCCTGACTGAGGTCTTAAACTTTAACTGAGATTCAAAGACACTGTCGCTTACAGAACTGAATAAAAATATTCTTAATAGGAGCTGCTTTGGTTAAGAATTTATTCTACTGCCACACTGCCTAACTGTGCTTTTTCTTATGGGTCTGCAAACACATTTCCCCAGGTAGCAGTGAGGCCCCCAACTACAAGTGGTCAGGAGGTTTTGAGAAAGTTAGTGGTTCTCGGTAACATCTCAGGTTATAAGCCTCACTGGAGCAAGGACTGCAAACAGAAACCAGGTGGCACTGAGAGATATTTGGGAACAGAAGGTACACGACATTTTCAGATCCTTGATGAATCACTCTGCACCACCACCCAACCACTTCCCGCATGACTGGCTGCTGTCTCTCTGGTGCCTACCTCCAGCCTGAAAGGACATGGCCTACAGAAGGCAAATATTCTTCACCTAGCTTGTTTTCAAGCTGACCAACTGAAGACCAAGTAGACAACACTCCTTAATTTTTTTTATACTTACAGTTGGTATATAAGAGCTTGCCTTTTGTCTCTCACTAGAATGAAACTGTCACTCTTAGTGATCATCAGCCCTTGCTTGAAGACCTGACCTTTCTGCACATACTGGCAATGCATTTAATTCATATTTTTATACCAGTTTTTACATCCACTGCCTTCCACCTTTAGAAGAGCAAATATCAGTACTCTTTTAAGAAACGGAAGGGCTGAATTCAGCTCACAATAACTATGTGCCTAACTTACCCATGTGGACCAGAGTAGGGGTGCAGGAAACATCCTGTCTGCTCACCACAGCTACTTACATTTCTTCTCTGGGGCAAGTACGTACCGCTGAAAGTCCACATAACTGGGGTATCTTGTTGCCTCTAATAACTCACAAGGAACCTGTGCACTTCCAGAAGGAGCCTAAGTCTGCTCAAATTGTGCATCTATTTCCATCAGTGAGAGAACAGGGTACCAACTGGAAATGTGAGGCACCTTCGGTCACTCAGATCCAAGGCTTGATTTAGTTTTTATCAGTAATTGTGTAATTTACATCCATGTTCTGTGGATCCCTGGGCTGGGACAATCAGTTCAGCATCCTCCTCACTCATTAAAACAGCATTCTTCTTAACTGCGTTCCTCCTGGGCCCAGCTTCTGCAGCACAGAAGGTGAAAGCTCTTGCTGAGGACAGCTCAAGACCTAATAGTCAGAACAATTCTCTTACCAAGAGGTCAAGTCATTCTTCTCCAGGTTGATCAGCAACGAGAACCTGTGTCCCTGGCCCCCTGGCTGACAGCTCTAACCATGAACAATAATGTAAAAGTGCCTACCACCAAAATCCACTTCAGACCCACCCATATCCTGTTTCCTGGGCATCTCTTGAAGAATTTTACACCACTTTCCTAAATTTTTCTGGTAACACTGACAAGGCCAGAACCTTCCCAGGCCACTGGAGTTAAACATGTAGAGACCTCAGAGAATAATTAATGAGTTCAAAAATGCAATTAGGCAGGCCTGGAAACTCATCAGACTGGGTGTCTGCCTGGACTTAAATTCTATGAATCAAAGTCTTAACAGAGCAGGGTTTAGGAGTCTAATCTGATACTCATTCATAGTCATCTACAAGTAACAGGAGCTGTATAATAAAAAGCTCATGATCCAGGCCTCAGCTGAATTTCCACAAAAGCAGGAGCAATCTGAAATCTATGGCTTTGAGCTGCCTATGTAGCCCTGAAATACCTGTATATACAAAGTGTAGTGAATAAAACCAGTAACTCACTCAAACAGTCACCTAGTCACACATGCCTTCCTGACAGATATTCTTAAAAACCTTCAGCATTGCCTATGGAAATTGTGGCATCATCTAGGACAGTCCCGTCTTTCATTACCCTCACTATTGAAATATATTCCTAATACCCAACTTTTTTTTTTTTTTGGTAATGAAGTCCGTAATTTTGCTACCCCGTCCCTTCCTCTAAGGAGCAGCATTTATGTATAAAGAGTTCATTTTTATATAAAAATGTCCTTAATTCTTTGAACATCTCTTCTTGTTTCCCAAGTATCACTTCACTGACGCCAAAATTATAAATCTCTGCTTCATAAAGTGTAATAGCTGCTTCATTAACTCAGACAGAGTAATTACAGTCATTTGAACAAGACTGAATTACACCCATCCAACTAAGCACACCAGCATGATCCAGAAAGTTCCCAACTGCAATTAGCTGTTATTTTCTGTACCTGAAAGTATTGTGACCGTACTGACATATTTGAGGCTTGCCGTTCAGTTCCCTAGACCAGTAACCCCATTATAAAAAGTACCACAGTATATGGTAGCCTCTTGGAAGAGACTAAAGGACTGAAGGTGGTTGGAGTTCTCACCCAAAGGACACTTTATTCCACTTGCTGCTTTGTCTGAAGGAAAACTGGAGGTTGGGAACAACAACCTGCCACCTTCCCTAAGCCTAAATTAATACTAAACAACTGTGCAAAGGGTGACATTTCCAAGAGAGAAACACTCTCTACTGAAACTTGGGGGAAAGAAGCATGCAAGATGTAAAAATCCTGTTTCTTCCTATTAGTATGAATCCTTAATTAATCAGGGCTTCTGATCATTACATTGCTTGATTTATTTTAAATTAATAAAACATACCTTACGTAAAAGAAGCATAGCTCTGTATCTTGCATCTTGAACGTGTCTGCCTTAAACCGAAAACAAAGGCCAAAACAAAACAAAACATGCAGTACAGAAGCAGTGCTTATAAATTTAATCAACTCTGACCCTTCGCTCACCCACTTTCCAATAGCTAGGGAAAAAGGAATTGAGCTGTAAAATTTGTTCTGGGCAGAAACTTGGCATCTGCTCTCAAGTCTGAGTCCAGAGCAAATTAGCGTCACAAATTTCAAATAGATTGACTTAATTCACATCATGCAAAAAAACCAGCTTTGATTTAAATCATAAAGGACTAAATCCTGGCAGTCAGTCAGACCCATGCATAGGGCTGGAGGGATTCAGGCAAAGAGACAACAGGGGACAGAAAAGTCCCAAAGATTTTGTCCTGGTAGTGGGACGGACTGCTTGACACCTGTTTTCCAATGCTAGTAGTAGACATAAATACCAATGAATCCATTCCTGTGTCTCTCTTGTGAAATACTATTTAATCAAAAGCCTTTGAGTACTGCATTCTTTAATCCCATCATTTTTGCCTAGGAAGAGTCTCAGATTTCATGCTTTTTGACTGTTTTTAGGAATGTTTGTCATTTTTTATTAGGACACACCAACAAACAGCAATCCTGTTCTCTCTTAAGCAGCTCCCAGCTTTGGAAGATATGGTCAAAGCTAAAACAGGGTGAATTCCCTACTCTCGAATAAAAAGCATAAGCAACGCAAATAATGAGAACCAGAACTGCAGAGGGAACACCTCATAGCCCAGATAACCCCAAGGATGATCATACACTTGGAAGAGTAGGATTGGAAAGGGCAGATTCCTCATCTTTGGTCGATCAATCTTGTCACAAACAAGCAGCAAAATGAGGAGAAATACTGAGATCCCTCATTAAAAACTTATCCAAAACTACACACAATTTTACTTTTGCTTAAAAAGAAAATATCTGCTAAGGTAACAAAGTGTGTTTCATAACATTGTGAGATGGAAGCATTCACAGATTTTACATTAATAAGGAGAAGGTGAAATACCTTCTCATCAGTATTCTTCAGCGCTTTGTTATCTGAAATGCTCTTTTCAAAACACTTCTATCAGTCATCACAGATTATACTCTTTAGGGGAGAACAGAATTAATGTGGCATTTGCCTTACCTCTCTTCAAACTAATTCATGTTACCGTAGTTCTGATGTCTTCTGCGTTAACTTGTACACCTGCTGTTGGCTCGGTATCAGAAGAAAACACTACCAGCTTCTACACAGTGAAAAATATTTTGGTTTCTGTATTCTCAAGAAGCATTCAGAAGCATTTCATCAAATGTGTAGAAGGGTTGGGATTTCCAGAACAGGACAGGTTCCTACATGAAGCAAGCCTGATCCAAAAGACTGCTCAGCACTCAACAGCTCAGAAAAGGATCCACCACTGGATAAAGTGCTTAGTCTATGGTTTTACTCATAATATTAGATATTATTTTGGCAGAAGAGTTTTTAGAATAGCATCTTCACCTATTTTCAGAATTGTCACCTTCCCCAGAATGTATGTATAACTGAAATTATTTCGGCAGAATAACTCACAGTTGAGATTTCCAGGCACCTCGTTTCCCCTGTACAGCACCATTTCAGGACATAAAGAAACATGAGGGCAGTTTGAAGACAGTCACATTACCTACAGTATCTTTCTACTGCCTGTCTTGTCCTGGGGAAGAGCACATTCTGTCTTTTGGAAGAATGGTTTGTAAGATGAGTCAAGAATGAAGTAGGACTTGGAGAAGACAATTTCATTCAGGGGAAAGATGCAATGTTTTACTTATAATTGGATAGCTACTCCAAACACATTTGTAAGCCCCAAACAGTTCTTCCCATTCATATATGTCTTAGGTGCAGAGATTTCAAAGATATTTCACTATGTGGTGTATATTTTGCAAAGCAAACACCAACACATAATTATGTCCCATAACTCTTTAAAATAGTTCTCAAACAATTTCTTTTCTAAATTACATTACTGGGCAACTGGAACCATTACAAATGATCATACTGTTTAATTAGCCAGTTTCTCCTAAATTCTCCTACAATTCAGATTTTTAATTAACATTTCATTGCTCTTAAATTGAGTGTAATTACTAACAGCTCACATGAAATCCAAACTAAAATTGAATCTTTTAATAAACTGCTATTCTGGAAACTGTAAGGAAATACAATGTTCAATAATTAAGCATTTCTTTGGCTAAAATCCTTACCTATTCCAAATGAAGAACTAGTTCAACAGTCCAACAGCACCACCCTTCTATGCACAAAAAGCAAACATAAAAGTGAAGTAAAAAGCTCGAGCATACAGCAGTGTCTGTTTCAGAAACTAAAGTTACTGTATAGAAGAAAGGGGATGTTGTATCCTACATTAAAAAACCAAAAAGCACTTTCCCACTTCCAGCTGCTGGAAGAGGTGGAAGGCAGAGTTTTGACTTGGTTGATGATAAAGGCCATGAAGAACATGGCTAAAGTCATGGTGGGGAGCTACTGTTCTGGGAGAAGGCAAGAGACTGATTTCTGCAATCAGTGGAAATGCTTAGGGGACGACCCAAGCTTTGGGAGGTACAGGAGGAGACTGTTCCTAAAGATGAAAGAACTTACTAGAGAAGCAAATATTTTGGATTTGACAGATATTAATGGGAAATAATTGGGGAAACTAAGTGGAAGTAAGCTCTGTGAAGCTGAGAATAAAGCAAAAGAACCTGCTACTTTAAGGAAAGGAATTGGTGAGAACAGAAGAGAAGGGCAACCACCTTGAAAAGTGGAGTTCAATCTACCCAGGGAATAGGTTGAAAGGGTCTTCTGGGAGAGAAGCATAATGGATGGAAACGTTCTGGAGGGCTGAAAGAGTCTTATTAAATACAACAGCAATGAACTATGCTATTACAGAGGCAGGGTAGAGAGAACAGTGATAAAACAATATGACTGCATTTAGAGCTCTTCAGTGACCTCAGAATAATTAAAAAAAAAACCATACAGAAAGCTTAAATAAGGACACCTATTTAAGGACAAGAACAGAGGAACAGCAGCAGCCTGTGGGAGCAACACTAGAAAGGTTATGACACAGGAGAAGTTATAGTTTGTATTGGACATAAGAGGCACCAAAAAAGCTTAACAGAAGAAACAGAGAAATTGAATTTATTTCCGTAATGCAAAAAGAAAGCACATAATGGGTGATGGAATGAGGTCTTTAAGTATTCAATGTCTACCTTCTTTCAGCCATTTATTCTCCCCCACCCCAAATTAATTAACCCAGCTTTAACAGCTGAACAGGATTGTGAAGGACCAGCTGGGAATTACTGAGTAAGTCAGAGGTATTTGAGTGAGGACAGCCTCTGGACTGCCCTTACACTCTTCTGGGAAATAGCTAAAGATGTGTCTTAACTCTATCCATGTCAAAATATTGTCAACAACATGAGTTTGTTTAAAGGCAAAAGACTTGGACTGAAATTCCTTCTCTAACTAGTTCAGAGCAGGAATTTCTGCCAAAGCTTCCCTTCTTAGCAACTCTCCTGGAGCAGAATATTACATGAGAGCCTAAATAGCGTCCTTCATATTTTTTGGAGCCATTCCCTTTTGCACAAAAAGCTTTACTAGCAAATGAAACAGACAGCAAGACGAGAAACACTCTCTAATCCAAGTGATTCAATTGCAGGCATCTGGGTTCTAGTCCTTGTCCCAGTGATGGTTCTCTTATCCAAAGCGAAAGCATTTTGGTAGGAAAGGCAGAGGGTGAGATCTGATGCTTAGGTGTATTTCAGAGTTGGAAAGTTTGGGTTTGTGTCCCTGAGGTAGAGAGGAGAATTGAATAAAGCTCTCCCACATCAAGGGTGAATGCCCTAATCACCAAATTAGTTATGGGATTAACAAAGAGAAAACTTCCAATTAAGCCTTGGATTTTTTCCAGCCACAATTACTTGATGCATTCAAATGCTTCTGAGACTTTAAATCACACTGTTCAGCAAATTTGCTGTTTCTCAGTAAATACAAACACACTCATACAGTCCTAATGATTATTGCCTGAAGGCGAACAGAGAAGGAAAGGAAAGTTATAATTAGTTGAGCCAGGATACAACTTTCAGATGAAGTGTTCAGCTGGCAGGTATTGCCTTCAGCCCTGCCATCCCCCTTCACTCGAGCTTCTTCTGGTGGACACTCTGCTGGGGCTACCAGCTGGGAAAGCACTGCGCTTTCCGCATGGTATGGCAGAGCTGGAGAGCAGCAGCAGCTACTTCATTGTAATACCATTTACATCACATAAATATGGAGAATTAGAGCATATTTTTTCATAAGACCCACTTTTAAGCTCCATATGTTGCTACCACTGTTCTCACTCAAGAGTTATCACTCACTTGTCCCCCTTCTCATCTTCACATTTGCAAAAATAACAGAGTTATTATTCAGTTTTCCTTATATAAGGCATATGTACAGCACTAATTGGTAACAAAGGGTGACAACAGCATATTAGCTAATTCTTGAAAATATCTCTTCTGTAGGCATCCATTATCTCCTTTTATCAGGCTCACGTCTGAGTCAGTGATTTTGCCCAGGCTGTTGCATCTGGAGTAGTGCAATATCCAGGTGACAACAGTACCATCCACATCATCTTCATATTCAGTGCTCATTGGACAGGAGGGGAGTGAAGCCAGATTTAACCCTGAGAAAAGGTCTGGGGAAAGCAGTGTGGCTGCTCATCAGATCTGGACTTCACAGTTACCCCTCCTGAATGCAAACCAGCAACATATCGCAGGGGATTGAGGCCAACTGCTCAAGAACTGACCGTTTGTCTGTCCTTTTCCTCTGGCTATAAAATATGTTTATCAAAGCCATTTCCATGTACTTCCTTAAGAAGACTGGGAACTGATAAATTTTGATGGATTTAGCTTTTCCCCACCTTTCTCGTTGCTTTGCATGAGGAAACCATCGCTACCAAGCTATCACTTTAAACTGCTAAGTGGATTATGCTGTGTTGGGAATTTTGTATTTTCTCTTTATATTTAAAGCCAGTCATCTTAAATGTTTCTGCTGTGTGCCAGCTACGTTTTGCTTTGTGCTTGATTGCAAAAAAGCTTTTAAAAGAAGAATCTGAACAGTCACATTTTTACTAACCCATAGGCTGTAAATACATCGCAGCTTCCCCTTTGGCTTTACACATAATTTGAAAGTGTCCTGTGTTTTTTCCCGCTCAGGCAATATTCCTTGACTGTAGTTTTTAGAAACTTAAATAATATCATTTCCCCATCGGTCTGATTACATGATGAAAATCTTTCTCACAACTACTATGAAGATCTTTATAGCTGTACTTCATTTTCCAAGGAGGTTTATAGCCATTCCCTATTACAATGATGGAAAAGAAACTCACCCCTATAACCATGGGGTTATGCAATTGTTCCATGCACAGAACACTGAAACTACCAAATCTCTTATTTTCCACTGTAGGAGACATGATGACAAATCCGTGTTTGTGGTAAGAGAAGTAAGCCTTGAGCAGCAGTCTAAAGTTTTAAACCTTTGCATGTCATCTTGGATAAGTGTGCAACGGAGCTTCTCTAAAGAGCAGCCCCAATGTCCTTCAGGCCCTGAGTGGCCTTCTCGCAACAGGAAAACGTTGGCTTAACAAAGCACAAGCTATGCTGTTTGCTTTCAGTTCAAGCTTTATGGGGTGCACCACTCTAAAAAGCCGCCTTTTACACTCAGCAAAGCCACACGAGGAGTCTTCCCAACTCAAAAGTGTTGGCGTTAGTGACACAGGAACTAGCGATATATGATTACATGAACCTATATAACCCTAGTCCTATATGACAAGGAATCAAGCAAAACCTGAGGGACATGAGTGACAACTCACTAAATAGCTCAAACCCATGCCGAATGCATGTGCTGCGTTATGTGACTGGTACCTCAATGTCACACAGCTTGTGCTAGAAAAAGGGTTTCAAACGGGAAGAGTGAACATCTGCTCCTAAGTGGAAAAAATGATTAATATTCACATAGGAATAGATGCATTTAAAGAATTCCTTATGGAATTTTAATATAGTTTAATTGTATTTGTTCAGGATAAGCAGCAGCACATTACAGGCACCCTGTGATTAATATCACCTACAGCAAATGAAAAATTTACAGCCAGCTGTAATAGCGGTTAATACAATAGGGACGACAATTTGTTTTAATGAAAGTTACTCTCAGCTTCAACTAGCTGGAGGAGCCAAGAAACCTCTCAGGATCGATACTGCCAAACTTGCACCTTCATTTTAGGTGCCTAGAAACACACATCTCAAAGCAATGAAAGAGAGGCAGGTGTCCCTGAAGGCTTCCAAAGGAAAAACCTCGCTGCCCAATTTTAAGCCTTTTTGTTACCAGACATGTTTGCCTAACATATTTTAAAAGATTCAGCTCTAATCCCAGTAGTTAATTCTATATTATTAAATACATCATTTGAATAATGAAATAAGTACATGTCAATCTTCGTTGCTTTCGTTCTGGATGTAATCTCCATTCCAGGCCTCTGGCACTAAAAATTAAAGGCTTGATTTCAGAAGTTGGTGGATAGCTTCTGCACAGGAAAGGACCTACTACCAATAACAGAAGAAAAATATAGGGAAAAAGTGTAGGGAAAACTAAGGAGAACTTGATATGCTAGAAAAAATTGTGAACTTGGTTATGTGATTTTCCTCTCACTTTATGTCTCCATCTGTGAAATACCTCAATCAAGGAACACTTATTAAAGCTGAGAGAAACAGAACAAGTAAGCTTTCCTGACTGGCTTCAGTTATTGTAACAAAAAATAAACCAAGTTACAGAAAAATGTATGTTTAATTTCATCTTGACATAGAAAATGAGGTTCATCTGTGGTGTTCCTAAAGTTCTTCCAAACCAAAAAGCTGCGTAAGCGTTATTATTAGATATATAAATCTTGGAAACTTGTTGCAATCCCAAGACTGCAATCTCTAATGACTACAGAGCAGAAATCACAGTAAAAATTTAGCAATGAGATGGTTTATCTACCTGAGGCATTAATGAGCTGCCCCACACTCTTCCTAATGACTTCAACCTTCACCTGCCTGACCTGCTTTCGTTCCTTGATCCCATCACCATGAGATCTTCATTTGACCTGCAGGTGTGATTTATCTTCTCCATTCACAAAAGCTCATTCATCTTCACCACATACACTGCTTCTCTCTCAGAAGCCTCTGTAGCTACACTTTCCCTTCCCAGGCACCACCAGCGCTCCTCCTCGCCCTTCCCTACGTACACCCTGGCATCCAACTTGTATGTAATTTCCAGTGCTTTAGGTCTGATGACTTTTCTAGCAGAATTCAAGTCTTCTTCCCTCTCTATTGATAAAGCTGCTGAAACTGTTCATCTTTCAAATCATCTCTCTCTCTCTCATTCCCCTTACGTAGCCCATGCTGCCTGGATCATTCCAGTATCGCTCAATATTGCTTCCCCTGTGCCTGCTTTTAATCTACACGGCACCTTTAGTATACACTGTGAAGCATCCCTAGTGACATTCACCATCACTGATTCATCCACTCTTCCTTTAGCTCAATCACCCTCTACTCAAACAATACCTTCATTTTAACTTCAAGAAATCCCACGCTGACAGTCTGAGAGCTTTTTGATGTCCAGGATTTGTTCCTCAATATCCCAAAGCATCTCCTGCCTCTACTTCTCTCTCCACACAGAATCTTGTTGATTTCTTTGAAAAAATACCAAATGAAAAAATTATTTGGGCCTTTCTCTTCTTTTCATTCCTACTGTTCATGGGGAGAGATGGGTCAACCTGGCTCTGCCATGATCCCTTTCTCTCTTTCTCCTATAAAACCTGTTCTTCCCACCCGCCTCATCAGCTGGGATTCATCTCACCTCACTCCAGACACATCTGCACTGTAGATGCCTACAATGCAGCCAATTAGACTCTGTTGATCATTTTTTACCTTTTCGTCAACAGAGGCATATGTCTTCTTAGGGTACAGTTCACCTCCCCCCAAGTCAGCTTTTAAAAGAGGACAGATGAGTAGAGGCCCCAGAGTGTCTGCTTCTCTGCATCATCTATAACAAGAATCTAAACAACCAACCCATTCAGATGTAGCTGTCTAGAGTTAAGCAACAAAACAACCCCCTGACTTGCGTTCCTGTCTACCCTACAGCTGCCAGTGCAGGTGTGCAGGTTCAACCTGACTAAGTAAGCATGTCATGCCCTTTCTTGTTTCTTATGATCGTCCCAACAATACATATCTTGGACCTGCAACTTGTACATCAGACTTAACTTTTTTTTTTTTTTAAGATCTATTTATTCAGGAGATCACCATGCCCTGCACATGCTTTCAATTTAATGCAAAACTGCTCTTCAAATCTCCTCCCATGGTTCTCCATTGCCCCCAACCTCAAAAAGCTAGGCAGATGGTACTCTGCTCTTGTAGCAAGGTCATTGTTTATCGTGTTATCATTTGGAGTATTGACTGACATACTGTATTGTAACTGTAGCACTACTGTATTGTTCTCTTCCTTGTTCTCCTGAAATAGTTTCTTCTCTCATCTTAAATTTAGATCACAGATTCTTAGGGGCATGGATAATATTTCTGTTCTGCATTTATCCAGCACTTCTTGCAATGGAGTACTGTATCATGGCTATGCCTTTGAGGTATTGTAAGTATAAATAAATAACAAACACACACTAACACAATTACATTTTGGTTTTGCTTACAGCTATGCAATTTTGCTTGGGCATTAAGTAAAAGAAAAATTAGACCTAGCATATGTAAATGCTTCTGTGAGAACCCCCCCAAATGATAATATTTCCTTATATTAGAAATGCCATGTAACAAATAAGAGTAATAGAAAAACATTAGCAATTTGCAGAAGGATCAAACAGCACAGATATAATTATATCTACTTTACTGCTAATTTGTAGGGCTCAGAACACTTCTGTACATTTACTTTCCTCTCTTTTCCCGACTCTGTTTTAGTTTTCTCCTTTTGCAGTAGCTCACACACTTGATGGACTTGACAGCACTAGAAAAATAAGGCAAGCTTACAGTCAAAGTGTTTTTCACAAATTCATCCAGCTCTAGGAAAAATATTACAAGAATGCCCTACTTATTTTGATATTCTGCAACTGTAAATGTTTCCAAGTTTTCAAAGGTAAGGTTTTAAGAGCAATTCTTTCCATTTGTAAGAGGTTATTTAGTTATTCCCATCTGTCAGTCAAAAATCAGAAACGGCCTTCTTGGATAACAGGCAAAAGACTAAGCAAAGTCACCCCTGTAACCTGAAGTCTTTTAAGATCTCTTAAGCTATTTTACAGTTCTGCTTATAAACAGCGTTACAGTAATAGGAATTTTCCCCCTCCCAGAATATAATCATTACCTTAATGTTGAAGAAGCATGAAGATATGAATGGAGCACACTAACTGTTCACTACTTAGACCATACAATACCGTATTTAATTATATAGCTACCAGGTTACATATATACATACATGCAAACAGGGCCAGGGCTTGTTTTCAGAGCTTTAACTTGAAGATTTTTGTCTTTTCTTTAACTGCTGTTGTTTGAAATCAATGTCTTAATGTCATACAGCTTTGTCTTTTGATTACTGCACGTGATTAAGGCAACCAGTGGCAGTAAATTTTCACAGCGCTATAAGCCAACACAAAAAAAAAAGCTTTCCAGTTCTTCATTTATTCATGTAACATAAAACATAGCTGGAAGTTCACTTGGATTCCAGTAATGCTGTTCATATGCAGAAGACAGCCAGCCACAGTCAAGGCAGTAAAGCTTTAACACACACTGCCCACAAAATGAGAGAATCCTATTTTGGTTATAGGACATAAGGTTATTTATTTTTAAGCTGTCCATCCTTCTGCTTTTGTGTAAGAACCATAGAAGTTGAGTAAAATTACCATCTATTTACTTGTTCAACCTGTTAACAAAGAAGTGTCCATAGCCCAAGTCAGGCAGGACAGATACAAAAAGCTACTGGGGCAAACAAGAATCTCTCTATTCTACTGTTGATGATGTGTATAAAGATTGCTATTGCTACAGATACACCTTCTGAAGCCTGATAGGTAAATGAGTATTTATGATACAGAAATTCTATAGTAGCAAAAATAATTACAGTTATGCACGCATTACAAATGCTACTGAATTATGTGCAACTTGCAAATAATAGAGTGCAAATAGGAATTTCTGCAGAATAATACACTTTTAAAAATTAGCTGTTGCGAGGAAACAAACTCTTCTTGGTATAAAGAAGAAACAACAACTGACAGGACTTTTATACAGGTGCCCTGTGCAAGATTGAGCCGCACTTTTCAGAGATGAACATTTCAGCTGAGAAAAAACCAGATCTATTCCACTGTGATTACTGACCACCTAGCTTTACTTTGGGGTGGGCTTTTTGTTTCTACGGCGAATGGGCACATGTGCTTGAGCAGCCACAGCTCTTCGTTCAATATTCTCCTCCACTCTTCTCTGTTCATCAACAGGGAATGAGAAACTCCTTACCTCAACCCCTCAGAAGCCCAAAGCAGTGTGCCTCTCAAGCATCTGAGCAGCTGATGACACAGGTATAGTCTATATTGGGCCAAAGTGAAATTAGAAGGCAAGGTTGCGAGGAAAAGACGCAATATAGCATAATGTCAAACAAAACTAAGAAAACACTAAATCAAACCAAAGCTACAAAGGCAAAGACAGCTTCAACTGTTTGTAATGACATACTTTCGTACTCCACCTTTTTATTCCTCATTCAAGCAATTTTTTCCTCGATGCATAAAGAAATACCTGACCCTGAACACTTCTGCAACGGTACTTCCACCTCAACCTTCAACCTCCCGGAAGCTCACTGCTAAGGCATCTTCACTATGAATTGGCACTTGCTCTGTGAGCTGAGGCTAAGCTGCTGATAGTCACTGGACTAACCCTTTGTGCATTTCATCCTCTTGACCAAACTTTTCGGATTGCAAATAGAAACAAAACAAAACAAAACATAATCATTCAGAAGGCAACATGATTTTTAAACGTTTTTGTGATATTATCTATGTCACATTCAGCAAGGGGAGCTTTAGTTTCCCAAGATGTATAATATTTTTCTTGCATTTTCTCTCCCAAGTAGTTACTGCACTCCTTTTAATGACTTCTAACACAGAAAACTCAGGAAACATAGAGCAATTCATCCGACCTGCATTTCACAATCTTCAAAAGAAATAAAAACGTTGTTAAAACTGCATAAATGACAACTTAATCCCACATCAGATAGAGGCAAACATAGCAAGAAGCCAAATTAAATGCCATCTCTTTTTCTGTTTTTCTCCTTGGACTGCCACACACCAAACATTTCATATGATCTATGAGGTTTCTAGGATAATAAAGCAGAAACATACATTTGTATAATTCTTTTTGTATTTACAGCAAGACAAATTGTCTTGTTTTGAAACACCAGGGCTGATTGGAGGTGTACAATAGGGTATAAAATTGTCATTTGAGCAGTCTGTGTTTGTGTATAGTCAAATATCACGTTGACAGTATAACAGGAGTTGATTGCACTTTGAAAGAATTGTATCTACACATTGTTAGCCAAACTAAACCCCTCAAACCTTGCTTTACACTTATAATCATCTACATTTACTCTGTTTCTAATGTGTACAGATTGATTCAAAATGCAAATGCAAATCTGGAAGAATACCAGAAAGTTATTTTTACCTATGTTGTGCTGGCTTTACTGAGATGTTTTGGTATTTACATAAAACATGTTTTCTGCTTGCAATTTTTCTTCTGTGTGTTCTGTGAAAAACTGAAGTTATAGCAGCCAATGTTTTCAATGGTGGTGCCTGAAATTATCCTTCCAGATTTAAGCTTACAGCCTCCATAAAAGCAGAGATATTTTAAAAGACATTGGGAACCATCTTATTTGCAATAAATTGATCATGATCTGAAACTCTTGCACCTTATTGACCTAATAAAACCAGATGCTGACATGTGGCACAGTTGATACAGTCCCCATACACTCCACCTGAATCCCAGAGAGTACACAGCATCCACATGGAGAAATCTCTCGTGTGTCTAGAACTTCTCCCTGAGACCCTGAGGTCTGGGGCCCTGCATCAATGCTCAAGACCAAGTAGTAGCGGCCTCTGCCACATGGTCCCCTTGTAGGCAGTAAGCCAGGACTCAGGTTTTGAGTGGGACCAGTTCACTTTACAGAACAGCACAAGGACAGAGGTACAGATCAGATCAAAGGGTCCAGGCCGCAAATAAAGAAGTTTTAAGGGTAAGCATGGATACACTTCTAGCATGCACCAACTTTTGATCCATATACTTTCTAATCCAGAGGGGGCAACTTTCGACTTCAGTAGATTTTTCTTTCATTAATTTGTTCAATGCCTTTTTGAACCTCTAAAAACTTAGAGCATCTATTCATTGTTCCCTGAGGGGAAAAAATTCTATAGCTGAAATAAATGTGGCGTGCAGAAGCATTTGTCTTTGAGAGTTCTGCTCATTTTTGTCATCTATCTCCAGAATTACAACTATTGACATGATTTTCTCGTCCTATCCAAAACAGACTCTAAAATACAAAGACTATCCACTTCTAAAAATCTCCTCCCTGAAGTGAGCCATGAAAACTCTGACACTAAACAGCAGCTTATCATTCCTTCCCATTGCACAGCAATCTAAATCTAGTAGGAATGACTAGGAAAACTTCCCAGTCTGCTTGGTGAAGGCACAGAACGCTCTTTAACATCCGTACTCCATAAGGGATTTGAGTCACAAGATCTTGAGAAAGGGAGGAAGAGAGACAGATGGAGGGAGACACCAATTCAAGTCACAGGGAGCCAGCAGATAAGTCATATTTTACTTGAGGTCAAAAGCCCCCAGACTTAATTGCTTGAATCAGTTAGGAACACTGTCAGACACAAGCTTTTTTCTCACCTCTTCGTGGTGAAAATATCGATTGGCTTTGGATAAAGCTCTTGCACTGGGCAAGATGAAAACCATGTAAGCTGTACTGCGCGGCTATGAGTTTGGGATGCTTGAGAATGAAAACTGAGCTCAAGAGGGATATGGTATATTGGTCGCAACAGATCAACTAAGTCATGAGGCAGAAAATCCTCACCTACCAATTAATCCAAAATCATCCAGCAAAACACAGTCAAATCCAGGTTGTTATAGGAATTCGCATTTCCCTTAAATGAATGTCATGAGGTTCCTGTCAGTCCAATTCTCCAGCCTGTCAAGGCCCTAATAGCAACCCAACCCTCTGGTGTATCAACCACTCCTCCCGTTTTATAACGTCTGTGAACCTCCTAAGGGCGTACTATGCCCCATCGTCCAGGTCATTAATGGAGATCTTAAACAGTACTGGTCCCAGTATTGATCCCTGGAGCACATGACTGGTTACTGGCCTCTAGTTGGACTTTGTGCCACTGATCACAACAACCCTTCAAGCTTAGTAGTTCAGCCAGTTTCCAGTCCACCTCACTGTCCACTTATCTAGTCCATTAAGTCCCCAACAGACAACAATATAACCATTCTCTACTAAACTGAATCAGACACAAAATCCCAGATGTTTTGGATACACAGTAGAGCAGTGCACATCACTAAGATACTTCTGTCCAGCTTCATTAACCCTCACCTGCAAGGTGCCCACTGTGAAGAGAACAGTGGGACTTCCAGTGCCATAGGGCATTGCCAGTGGTTGTGGTTGACTGAAGATACAGACTTTCACTGTAGATGATATCACGACACTGACACTACTCTTTCCTTAGTTACTCTCCCATAAGATTAATGAAGATAAGGTCCTAAAGCGGGAAGCATATGCACTAATACACTACTGAGGCCTTTATCAGTAGCATAGAACAAACTGATTTCCTTAAGGAGTGGATTATCCTATGGCCATGTGGGTTTTCTGGGATGTGCTAGTCACTGTGACATCTGTCAGATGTCACGTTCTTTGCAACTCCACTAGCAGCAACAGAGCTTATGGCAGTTCCAGAAAGAGGGTCTTCACTGCATGCCCACGATCACGGTTTCTCTCTGTTTCACTGTAAGCCCTCTCCAAAACCCACGTTTTTTGTAGAACCTGACTGGACCGTTGGCCACTCCCTTCTAAAACCTGGAGAGTATTTCACATGCCTAGTTAGAGTTTGACATCTGCCACTTAGAGCTCTGCTGAATTTGTGGGACCCACACGGTGGGGCAGGATCCACAAACTGGCACATCACACTGTCACCTATTTCATCGTGGAAAGACTACAGCACTAGCATTTTACAACTAGCCAGATAAATTCAGAGGCCACATGCAAGTGGGATCCAGAAGATTTTAATCTATTTAGTGTGTCTAAGCTTTAATTCTTTTCAGTATAAATGGGATTTTGGTTAAGAAAAAAAATCAATAGCAGCTCTGCCTTTGAGCCTTGTTTCTGAGGGCTAAGCGACCCTTTAGCCTGTTAATCCATAAATGGCCTGTTCTCCATTCTTTTCTGTTTCTCATTTCATACCTTTGATCTTCTCAAAATCTATTTTCCCCAGGCACTTACATCTGTGATTAATTTGGATATTTCACACTTTGCTGTGTGTGGAAGTCAAGTTTACTTACAATCGTAAATGAACTAGGCTATAAATAAAGTCATCACCGCACAGTCTGATCCACAGAGCTCCTTTCCTTTTCAGGTTGTTTTTTTTTTTATATTATATATAGCCAAAGCATCTGTATTACAAGCTGTCAGTCCTAATTAAAAGAGGATCAAGAGGCATTGGGCTAATTTCACCTTGTGTATTTGTTTGCCACCAGATGAAAAGAATATAAAACCATGGCTATTCCTTTAGGATACGATTTCAAAACTTTTGCACCCACAAATCTGGAGCAGCACACTTTCCAGCTACAGTCTCATTATTAGTTTTTAAAAATGAAGGGATCATTACATTTCTTCTTTAATAAAGTCACATAAAATAATGCAAATCCTTGAACAAAATTATTACCTATTGCCTGGTTTCCAAATTAACCAGTCACAAATGCCGAGATCAGTACAAACACCTTTCTTCCTCAATATTCCAATACTAGAGCTATTACTGAAAACTGCATGCTCGCTTCCGTTTTGCCAAGGATCATTGAATGTTTCACAATATGTTTCAGAGAATCCCAAAGTAGCAAAGCATCCCAAAATGTTTACAGAGGACAAAGCACTCTGGCAATAGACTGCTGTCTGCTGATCCAGTGTAAAAGCAACACAGGTGAGAAGGGCAGAGTTTGGCAAGAGATGAATTTCAGAAGCTTATCCTTTTTTTTCATCTGTCAAGTGAGCTAATAAAAGATATCACCTCCCCCTTAAAATCAAAGCTCAAAAATGTATGGAAAAAATATTCAGATATGAAATGAAGGCCCACAGAAAAATGTACTAGGAGAAACAAGCAAGGGGAAAAATTATGTTCTGCTTAAAAAAAACCCAAAAGCTGTATCACATACAAAATGCATTTTCTGTATTTGATTAAGAAATAGGCAGGTTTGTGTAAAACTCTCATCAGAAACCAGAAATTAATCTTTACTTACTTGTCAGGTGGGGGTGTTTTTTCTTCATTTGCTTTTTGGCAACAGTGATAAAAGATGATATATGTAGCCGTGGGGGAGAAGATGGGGGGAGGGTGCCAACACATCTACCTCTTCAGAGGCTTGGCTCAGGAGTCGCTTCGGAAAGTAGGAAGAGTTAGTGGCACGTCCTGAGTTTCCCTAGCAGAAATCAACGGCATGTACTAAATTTGCTCAGTGCAAATAATGCATGTGTACCTGCCTTCAGTAAGTTCCCTGGTGTATCTCCACAGTGAAGATGAAGAGGTGAATCAACTTGTATAGGAAGGAGAATGCAAAGCATGCTCATTGCAGAAATAACATTTCCTTTTTCCGAGTATCAAATGTAGAAGAGACTGATTCAATGTCAATGTTAAGCTTATTGAATCACTAATTCCAGCTTGGGGGTCAGTTAGGAAGCAGAGCCTTTTCACAGATAAAAAAGTAAAGATACACCCTAATTCAGGAAGGTAGACAGGAAATGAAACTGCAGGAAAGGCAAGAAAATAGAACTTTTTTTACAAAATCAGAAAAAATAAAAGAAATAACAAAATTCAAAAGATCCTTTACCTCAACTTTTTTCTGTAAAGAGAGATCCAGGATAACTTCAGTAAAATAGATAAGTCTCCCACCTCCTCTGGTAACCCTCCACATAAGTTTAAAAGATTAAAAAAAAGAAAAGCTAGGTTAGTGTAGACTTGGCTCCATCCTGCCATACTGGAGAGAAACTGCCATAATTAATTATGACATATGCCAAGAGCACTCTAGGAAAATATTATTTGGAAATTAATTTTAATGTACCTTTAGATAAAAAAGTTCATATCATAAAGACAAACTGACATCCCAGGTTAATCATTTTCTTCTAATGTAGAACCCAAACGCATGTTCCTTTGTGTCCTGTTAAGCATTCAGCATTACATTTTGGGTTTGTTTGGTTTGTTTTTTTGGGTGGTGGTTTTTTGTTTTTGTTTTTTTTTTCCCTCTCCCTAAAAACAGTCTTCTGAAGCTTTTATGTAAAATTGTCATGGACATCTATATTGTGCTTGAAATTAACCTAACATTCAATTCTATTCCAGGGCCAAAGACACTGGAAAGCAATTTTGTGTCAACATATCAATGTCCAGCCACAGAACTGGAACAGCTTCCACTGCCAGTGGCAAAATACCTAAAACCATTTAGCTCAGTCTAGCACTATCAAAATCTGCAAAAAAACCTACTTGTGGCCTATTAGCAAACCATAAGGTTATTTATTTCAAAGTTTTTAATTATTAATTCTTAAAGCCTTTCTCTGAAAAGTGCAATGGTTCATGGCACTGCCCATGGAATTGGTCCAACATAGGAGGCTGGTCATTGATCTGACTTAACATGAGCCAACAGCAGCAAAAGGGAAGTAAATTTTAACATGTTTAGTTTTCGTACACTGATCTTACTCACTGATTTTACTCACTGATAACCACTCCTTCATATTCTACTATTTTTCAGCTTTAGATACCACGGCTACAGAAACAGGAATTGGATCAGATGTCATTATTCTTCAGTCCCAGTCAGAATTTCATACTGGTATCTATTAAAAATACAACTATCTTCTAACTAGACACGCTCTGGAAACAGAAGGTGAGCAGTTCCATATAAACATCTCCTCATGCTGCTTCAGTCAAGGCGAGCAGATAACATGGGAGAATGATGCTTTGGAGACCTTCTCCACCCACCAAGGTTCTTCCAAGGAAGGAGGAAGGTCTTAAGACATTCTAAAGGGCAGAAGCACTCAAAGGGCAATCACTGTCGTGCTGTTGTCACCAAGTAGACTGGGTTCTGTAACTGTTTCTAGCTCCCGGGTGTACAGACATTACACATTAAACAGAAAATGTAGGCCTCAGAAGAAGAATATAACTCTTGGACCTTTGTGTCCCCGTGAACTAGTCATTAATATGCAATCAGTAAGAAGTAAAGAGTACTTTAAAGGAAAGCAACTGGGTTTTTATGTTTTACAAAACAGACAGTTCCTAATACAACTGTCCTTTCATTTACAATGCACCATGTACATTAAGTCCTATATAGAATGAAAACACAGAAAAATAATCAATTATTATTTTTAGATTATATAAAGAAATGAATACAATTATTTTTTATGTTGTTCCAAAAAGACATTTATTTTTCTCATTAGCAGAGTAAATTAAGTTACATGTTTTGAAGCTGCAAAGGAGTTAATTTTTTTCCATAAGTTCATGTAAAATTTCAACATGATCAAATACTGTTTATTCAAAACTAATGATTTGGGAAACCTTGTTATAGCTCTGTTGTTAGTGCTGGTTCTTTCAACAAATCTGCTCTGAGTACACTGATGAGAAATAAAATACTGTCCTACTCTTTTAATCTCTGGAGCTTCATTCCCACAAATTTATATGCAAACACCTTAATGTTTTGCACTGACATGAGCTAAAGAGTACGTAAAACACTTAAATGTCACACTGAGGTCAGCAACAAACCTCCCACTTTCCTCCATTTCAGGGCTTTGAGAGCCCATCAGGTTCACTAGCACTGGTCATTTGCTCTTTCTTAAAGCACAAATAGCTTTCTGCACAGGAGACTCTCAACAAGGCAAAGCAAATACACAAAACCAACCAAGCAAGCAGTCCCATCATGTCTATCATGCCTATCTGTTGGGCTGGGAGAGAACTGGCACTCAAATTCTCTGTCTTCACTTCTAGGAGTGGGAAAGGAGGAGCCAGGTGCAAGGAAGCAAGCAGGAAAATTGCTGCATGTATATCTAAACCTACAGACCTTGTAGAAACATCACAGGAAGCTCTCCTATTTTTGTCACAAAACTTACCACATAAATTTTCTTAAATTCCACTTTCTAAAGGCAAATAAAGAATCTCATCCCTTGTTTCTACACACACATATATATCCTAGATCTATGTTTGCTTCTAACTTTCATTAAGACCAAAGTTGTGTGAGTACAGCAAAACAAGAAACATATATTCATTATCAACCAGGCAGAGGTAATTTGTGCTCAAGGGTAAGCAACAGCCACACCATCCTGCAACAAGTGGGTTTGCATTGATCACAGCTGGATTCTTGGGCAGGAAGTCAGATGCCTTGTGTGCTGTTATCACCCCTACAAATCAGACTGCTTACAGTCCCTTATTTTTTTCTTCAGTTTCATTCTTTTACTCAGACCTAAAACTGTTTGGGGTGGTCCTTCTTACTGTACACCAAGAAAAAGATAGCGCAGAGCTGTAACACCATGCATTTTCAGAAGCGTTCCTTAACCTCCATGCTCTTCTTCAAACACAGTGTTTCTTGTGTCGTCTTTCCTCCTTCCAAGGCAAGCAGTAGGAGCATAGCGAACTACAAGTTTTGCAAAAAGATGAGCAGAAGCAGAGTCTTAAATTAATAACAACAACAACAACATCACTGAGTAATATACTTAAGCTTGCAGTTGCAGCTGAGAAGGCCAAATGAGAAATCAACTCTTGCATTTTCCCAACAAACAAACCCACCCCACACTTTAGTGCCTCCCTGTTAAGCCTATTTATGACAAGTAAAAATTAAAACCTCAAAACCACAACAAAGAAACCCAGATATACAGCTTGAAAGTTCTCAAAAGTGAGGTAATTAGTCATGGACAAGCTGAAAAAAATCCTTGCTGGTAAACTTTTAATCAGCACACTTAGAATCCTCAAGCTTCTTTCTGGAAATATTTGTATTAAGACTCCTTTTCTCACGGAGTAAAACATGCTGCAGATGAGCCATCTCACAAAATGCATTTGAATCACTCTCTCATTTCACCACTTTGTTTTTAGGAGTGGAGGTATGTGAACAGACTGGGGATGCTCGGCCTACCCGCTATCCCGACGTTTTCGCAGGAGCAGTCCATTGTGCTCCGCTTTCCTGCCTACCTGCTGAAAAGCCAGGCTGCCAAGATTATGCAGCTTTTCAACTCCAAACCTGGTGTTTCTCATTTAAATAATTTACCACTAATGTCCTCAAGTATCTGTCCCCCTCGTGCTCCTCTTGGTTTCACTGACACTCGTGTGGCAGATGGTACAAATGGCTTGACATATGCTCGTTGCCTCAGTGCAGAGAAGCAAAGCGATGCCGTTGCTGAAGCCCTGGACACGGCCCTCCGGAGCCAAGACTCACAGGCTGAGAAGAGCAATGGCTGAATATTAAGTTGTGAAGGCTTGAATAACTTTATGTTCTTTGTGGTATCTTTTCTCTCTTGTTTCTCTGACCTTTTCTGCCTCTCCTCGACTTACACACTGAACCCACTGAGTGTTAGGTTTTCTACTGGACTGGAAGACACCTTGCGAAGCACAGCAGTTACTTCCAGCTACTTATTCCAAATCCTTACAGTAATACTGGTAAACAGCTCTTTGATAATTTACAAATCAATTGCCTGCTTAAAGAAAGTGACTTTTGAAAGATTCCTTGAACTAAATAAATCTATAGAAGTGTTGCGTTTAATGCAGAGGCCCTCATAGTAACAACATAACTTCTGTACCTGATGGTCAGCTGCCTCTCCTCTTACCTGGGAGTAGGGGAAAGGGCAGTTACAGCATCACTAGCTCTGCTTAATAAACTAAGTGGGAAATTCTCATCTAAGCTGCAGCTTCAGTGTGGTCTCAAGAAGAACGCATAGCAAAGTAACATAGGTACCTTGGGATTAGCTAAAAAATGAAATAAAAAAATCACACATTGGTTTGCTGGTCAAAACTGACATGAGAACTGGCCAGAAATCTCTTGTGTTGCAATCATTGCTAGTTTTTTGTGTTTGGTGGTTTGTTTTTTTTTTTTTCTTCCCCTTGGAAAACCACATTCACAGAAATGGAAGTGCCTCAAACAATCTTCTGAGTGGTAGAAACTCAAATGGCTTTCTCATCTGATGACATGCTCAAAACCCCAGACTTCCTGGCAGCACAACTTTGCCTTGGTATTCAAGGTGCCGCTGTCTTTCAGCTCCTTGCAAATAGAGTGAGGTTACAGGAGGATGGTTTTCCAGTGGGGATCCTAACAGCTCTGGAGCCTCAGCCAGTATCAGGACTTGCCCAGGTGCTCAGGCACTAGAAGCAGCTAGCACTCTGGTAAACTAGAAGTACAGAAATTGAGCTGCTAGTTCACACTTCTATTTTATTATTTTTTTTAACTGAATATTTTCATTCTTCTGAAATCCTTCTTCCTAGAAGTCTTCTTCAAAAGAAGATTTTCAGTTTTACACCCAGAAAAAGGAAAATGAAAATGACTGAATGAAACACCTCATCCTACTATGAAAGTTGATTGTTAACAACAGAACCGTTAGCAAATGCATTAGATTATATTTTGGCTACGTTTGTGTGCATTCTCCACAAACAACCTAAACTAGCTTCCTGTTTCCCAGAGCCCAGTGTTCAGTGATTTGGATTTCTCTGAGACCTTAAGATTTCCAAAACAATTCACAGAAAACAAACATAAGGAAAGAAATTTGGTCAGGCTAATATTGTAGCTTCTATCTTAACTTGCCACCTAGCATCGCGGTGGAGCAAAACATCAAAAATACTATCAAGAATGTCTGCACAAGCAGTGGGGTAATTTGAAATGCGGAAGAGGCAGAGGAGCACAGAAGTATCTGTCCCCAGGACCCAGGATGTCCACCTTTGTGAGTTTATATCTGCATTAACACTATATTAACAAAATCTTTGCAGCTACATTAACCTGAAAAGTAAAATATTTTAGAGAATCAGATGTAATTTTGTTTCTCCAAGCATTTACCTTAATTTTGCATTATGCATGCAACTCCACACTTCCCCATTTACTAGATACACAGTAAACTCTAATTGAAGTCAATAATATACATTAATAGCCTCCAACTGTATGTTTACTAAGGTATTCTCGAGTACTCGAGGCATAGTATGAACATTTCACAAACCATTTAATCTCAACTTGAAGATGTGTATATTTTCCTGAGAGCATAACAGCAAGTCTACAATACCAATATCTAACATACACATTGAGAGGACATTCTTTGTTTTCTAAATCTTGTCAGCACTCATATGCTACAAGGCATTGCGTGACTAACTGGATCGTATTCTTCTAAAATTTTACCACCAAATGGCAGAAAAGGTGATGTTACCTTTTTTTTTATTAACTTTTTTTTTCTTTGATGGAAAGGCAAGGCTCCCCTATTAAGCAACCTTTGCCAGAATCTAATTCACTGGAAGATTACTTCTCTAGTGCTAGTTCTTTTTCCCCTTGAATTGCATCTGATTGTTTCCAGTGGCAGATTAATACACAAACATGACAGACATGGCCAAGAATTACTTCACCTCTTCTGATTTCAAATTACATGTATTAAGCATTGTTCTGTACTATCATTTTTAATATTTGAAGTATATTTTTCAATAACTATCCCAAATTATTATTAGGAATATAAATTTTGTCAACGTGTATTTTCTCCCGGCTTAGTTATGATTCCCAAAGGTTTATACGTAGTCAGTCACTGAGGTAAGAAGGAGCTCCACATAAAGAACACAAAAGTGGAGGGGAAAAAAACATCCTTTCAATTACTCTAGGAAGAAATGGGCAATTTCTTTGGATGGACAGAAGTGGGCAGATACCAGGTAATAGAAAAGTCTTTCCCATATAATAACCAAATTAGCAGCTTTCCCCAACATCTCCAGATCTTTTCTACTCATCTATGTATTAGCATGCCACACATCTTGCTATGAATGAGGCAATAGTTTCCTTGGAGTCTCTAATTAATTTAGAGACAACACATCCCTGAAACCACCAGTGTTACTGCTGGACAGTGTCTCAAAACCAAATTGGCATGGAAATAGATGACCTTTGTCCAATGAGTTGCTAGACATTTGCATCCCCCATCTGATTTGTATTCATTTTTGTGTTACATAAGTTATGTGAGAGAAGAAACTTTGTTACGGTGTTGAAGTCTATTATTTTTTCAAACAACTTATAACACAAGTGACTACAAGCCTGTATGTAAAAACACACTTTGAACAAAATAACCAGCACTTATTGCTTACCTCTTAAATAACAAGAAAGCATCTAAATAAGAGCAGCTTAATAGAAGACACTTAAATAAATTCATTTCAGTGACAGCACTTGAATCATCATTGGAAAAAATTATAAATAGAAAAGTTCTTTTAGTGCAACTGATGTGCTGTCTCTTTCAATGAAATTTTCATTTGCCAGTCATTATCATTTTGGTGGAAGACTAAAGTATTTGCTGCTTGTCAGTGAGGGGCAGAGTATAGAAAAAAAATGTAAGAAGTTGACAAGTTAGATGATAGAAATGAATAAAATTTATGTTCTTATGAACCTAATGGCAAGTAATTCTCTCTGAACCAGCAGTACAAATGTGCTTTTTCATCACGAATACCTGACAAGTATTAGAATTTTACAGAAGACGTATTATTTATACAGTAAAGCAACAGAGTGGAAAACTTGTTAAATATATGGCTTCTGCATCCAGCATTTAATAGAAAAGTTTAATTGAGTGGTGAACGTTTTAGAAAATTTTTATGCCATGTTAAAAGGCAGATGCTAAAAAAAAAATGCAAAAAAAAAAAATCCCTCTATGTCAACATCCTAACTTTTTTTTTTTTCTTTTTAATATTTACCTGAATCCCTGATTCGGCTGCATTGTATGTTCTGCCTACAGACTCCAGCATTAACAAAGCTGGTTATAAGAGAGTGCGTGTATGTGTGTCTATGTAATACAACAGACAACATCACAAAATACAGCACCTCATAAAAATAGTATTAAAGCTGTAAGTCAGCAGCCAAGAAGTTGCAGATATCAGAATTATGGTAGACTGTCCTACCTTTGTTCTTTTTCACGTGCTACGTACACTTACATACTTGGCACAGAAGGCTGGAATCACACTTCCTTTTTTCTAAGGTAGGAGCTCTGCCTCATTTGGATGCACAGCTCTCTATTCAGCATTTTGTGTATGACCCTGTACCTCATTTAGTAAACAATATTCAGATCCTGCTAGAAAGACAGAATGTTTAATTTCCTTGTAGACCTTACAACATTACTCATCCCTTAAGTACCTGAATGCTTCACTAATAATTTATCCTGACAATATCCTTGAAAGATGAACAGCTGGTATTATCCAAACTTACAGATGAGGAAACAAAGCACAGAGAAATCAAGGTCAAATATACCTATTAAATGTAGGTGCCTATTTTGAATATCTAGATCGCATCATCACAGAAGACACAGCACAGCATAGCTACAGCTGCAAATGTTCAAGAGTAGCTGGAAGCAGCGGCAGAGGAAAGCTCAGCGAGCTCTTCCTGCTCTGAGCTCAACCATGGTCAGGCACCCTCGGTGATAGCCCAAGCCCTGCTTCCCCAAGACGTTGTCACGGAGCACCAGATGTAACGCGGCAGCTATGGGAGACCCGTGTCCTTGGAGTGGCAGCTGGAGGCCAGGCAGGGTATACTACAGCAACACAATGATACTAGATGCCAGCATGTCAGCCACTGTATTGTGCCCATAGGTGGTTTGAGTAGTTATCTTTATAAAAAAAATTGACTGGGAGATGTCATGTCCTGCCAGGGAAGGAAGGAGAAGTCACTCAGATTCACCAATCCTCTCTTTGTGAATTAGGGTGAAATGACACTCAGGGTCCATACACAAACATTTACTGTGTATAATCGTAATTGTATCAACAGGGGCACAACAATATTGTAAAAGTTACTTCTTTGCTGAAGTCTTGCACTACTTATTTGTCCCAAGCCTTGTGTTACTTATTAAGAAAGGGAGAAAGAACGAAAGAGGGAAGTGGTGCAGGGGGAGGGAAAGAAGGGGAGAGAGAGGGAGGGAGACGGAGAGATCACCAGTCCGGGTTCCAGCGTTGGGCCAGTTGGTGTCTGGTCAGTAGGCATGCTTGTTCAAAAAAGTCCCCACAATGGCACTTGCCTTCCCCTTTTATGTGTGCCCATCACTATGGACTGTCCCCTAGGGCTTTGCATCTTGCGAGTGTTTGAGATATTCCTTGGAAAGGCTCAAGGGGGCTCTCACCCCTGTCCCCTTTTCAAGTTTCGTCTTGTGCCGGTTGGTTAGCCACCCCTGCTAGCTATGTACATTAGCACGCATGCCCCTTATGGGAGCCGGGGGGACAAGTTTTCTCAGTGCTGAATTGAGTCGGTGGTTGTGATCTCCCCCTGCCGCCTTTACCTTTCCGCTAGTTACCGCAGTTTTTGACTGTCTTCACAATTTATCACCCGGCTGAGGCGGGAGGTTCCCTTTTATCAGTCTCTTGGTCCTTCGCCAAGGATATAGTCGTAAAACAAATGCCTCCTTATCTCTCAGCTCCCTCCTCTGACTGTCAAATTCTGTTTTGCAAAGCTCACATGGTTCAAACAGTTCTTTGTTCCAGGGGGATACAAGTCAGCCTTGGTGTTAAATTGCTTGTTCTTCCAGTTGGTCTCTTACAGGAGAATATTTTTGCCATAAAAAGTTTCATTTAGCAGTTCTGTATAACAGAAAATAGTCTTCATATCAAAAAATGTCAACAATTCTTAACATGCCCTGTGCATTCATCTACTGAGAAATGAAATGCATGTCTTGGAAGTTTTAAGAAGCAAATCAGGCCTACTCGGTATATTTGTTTTCAAAGTACTTTTGCAATAACTAAGTATTTTAAGTTATGTAGGAGTATTACAACTACTGATACAAGCTCAACCTATATAAAAATTACCTCAACGAACATCTTATATACAAGTGGACAGGAATTGCTAACTCATTTTTGGAGTTGATACATCAAAAAATTACTAAGCAAGCATGCCTAATACTTTGGTAGTATAATTTTTGTATAATAATACTTCATAAAAATCCCTGAGCACTGCCTTGCAGCAAAACAATGCAGAACCGGATAAACAGCCCTCCACAGAACTGAAAATTCCAAGTGGATATAAAAAGCTACACTGGCCAGATTGCCTTGGAGTCTTCAGGTAAACAGTACCAAGTCCTTCCTTCCCAAAAGGAAGGAGGTAGGTGTGACTGAAGAAAACAGTGCTCTCAAAGCACAACCACCACTCCCATAAGCGCCCCTTTGCTCCTCTCTTCCCCAGAAGCGCCCATGCTCTCTCATGAGCTAGCAGGACACCGCTGCAGATGGGGGATCCAGGAGCTCTAAAGGAATAGGAACTGAAGAATTAACCATCCAAAGTAAACGTATCACCGAGGTGCTAAACTGAACACAGCAGCAGTGTTCAAAGAAAACGAGAGCTCTTTTCTGGCCCACATCAGAATCAGCTGTGAAGAGCAAAGGAAGGAGCTGCCCCTTAGTACTGCCTCCCTGCCTGAAAACAGGGGCTCTGGAGAACAGCTGAGAAAACAAAGAAACATGATTTTGTATTCAGTCAAAAAGTACTTTGGTACCACACAGCTTAAGCAGCAGAGATGAATCTCAGTGCTCTTTGAGGATTTCCTACAAGGATGTACACAGAAGTTAGACAAAAAGTCTTGCTCTTTTTATCGACTGTACTGCAACCCTGGAAATGATGCACGTTGTTTATTCACAGTCCTAACTTAATTATTTGAAAGACTGCATGCCCAAAGTGATTACTTTCTAGGTTCTTCCATCCTGGAAGCTAAGAAGAGGATATAGCCCACTTGGATTTTGCCACATTTTAATAAAGCCCCCCAACACAGGTAACATCAGCCTCAGGGCACAGCAGTGTCCTATTATTAATCTGGCACCTCAGAGAGCACAAACAATGGAAAGAGCTTAGTTAAGTGAAAATAAGCTCAGCTGAAGTTAAAAATTTTCAGTCATCAAAGAAGAAAATAAGTTTTGTTGTAGTATTTGCCTTTACTGCCCGTCCCATTATCAAAATTTGCTGAATGCTGCCTGAGAATATCAAACGATATTAGTCAGCAGTCCCAACAACTTCACTATTGGAAGAAAAATGTCTCAATGTCTCAAAAAGCAGAACCCCCTCACATCTTGCTGCCCAAGGCTGGTATTCCAGAATGAATTTTCCATTTTAGCGCATGAGAAACATGCTTCTTTCAGCAAGCTTGTTTTCATGGCATTATTTCATGATATACAGAAAATTCATATTTTTGACCACAAGACTACAATATTTATGTCTTTAACACATATAAGGCTGCATGTTATTATCCATTACATCCATCAAAGACTAATGAGTATCAGGAAACATAAGTTCTCCTTTATTACTTGTGCGTGACAGAGCTACAGTATCAGTGAAGACCCACAGGACAACAGCATTAGTGCACATGCACATCTTTCTGCTACTAGAAAAGTAAAATATAATGCATTCCATAACCATAAGTATCTCAGAAGTCAGCCTGTACCTACCAAGCAACCTGGACTGTACATTCTTTGCTGGGTTTAGCTTATATGGTTTTTTCCTGCCAGCAGAAGGAGCTCTTTATTAAAGGAAAATTGTACTCATTCAGTTTGTTGGAGGTATACAGCCTTCTTGGCTCCTCCTGGCCAGAGGGCAATTGTCAAAGAATTTAAGACATAGGGTTGATCTGGGGGAAAAAAAAGAACAAAAAAGAAGAAAAAAACCAAACCCAAACCAAACCCAAGGAAAGAACCCACAGCAAAGGCAGTACGTTTACTCCATCAGCTTCTGAAAAAAATAATAAAAATATAAAAGTTATAAAACATACATTTGTGGGCTTATCAGGAGGACTGAAGAATGCTGAACTACCTACCTGAAGTCACAGCACCTAGGTTTTCCCCGATACACAGCAAAAAAAGCCAAAGTTGGTTCATTTTCTAAAGTTATAACACTTGCCTGATTAAAATAATCAGTTTAGGCATCCTACAAATAAAATTTTCTGTTAAAAAGTAGAGATCTGGTGCCTAGTGTTAAGTGTGGGAATATGGGCAAAAGGAATGCTTGAACTGAGCATTAAAAATGAATCCTCTATTTCTGAGAAGTGAAAGGTTTCCTCAAGATTTCTATTACCATTCCTCAGCAGGCCTACATATGTGGTAGCAATTTGGTGCTCCCAAGCAAATATACCGAAGGTTTAAGGTCAGTCTCTATTGTCCTAGTAAGGAGAAGATAAAGCACTAAAAAGCAGCTATCTTCAGTTACCTGGGATTATACAAACCTGAAGGATTCCTTTCTATTTCAAACCCATGCTGGGCAAATCGGGTTACTTCTTAAATCAGAAGACTGCTGCATTAGCTTTCTGCAGATACATTATTACTGCTGTCATTACAATAGTTTTCTTCTATTTTCTATAGGAACCATAGGTACCTGTACAATTTTAGAAAGTTCCTCTATTACATACAGATATCTGTTTCTCTTCCCTCTATCTGATTTGAAGGACAATAGATAAAAATCTCTAATTCAAGTGAATATGTGATGCTTTCACCTTCTCCTTTATCTTCAAGATTCTATTTTTCACCCTTACCCCCAATTTTTTTAAAATGTGGAATACGGTCACACCCGTTCCCCTTAAAATATTTCAAAATGTGCAGTTTTGCTGAGATTATAGTGTTTAAATCACACAAGCACAGTCCCAGCCTGAGTAACTCTGTATAAATTCACTAATTTTACTCCATGTTTTGAGTAGAATACTTTTCATCCAAGTACATCTGTTCATCTGGTACCTAAAGTCACTCTGTGGAGATGGACAGAGACGTGCCGCAAGATGCTTTATCACAATCGCCTTTAACATCCATGTAAGGATGGACAAGAAATGCCCTCTGGAAAGGGTTTCTCTCTTTCCTGCCTGGTAGTGACCACAAGAAGATGCCTAGATGATGAGCTCAGACCATCCACTTACACTTTATAGCCCATATATCCACCTTTGGCAGGATCAGCCCCGTCCTTCACCTTCACACCAGACTGTATCCTACAGTCCCAGCAGAATACAGGTAAGGAGAGCTTGTTCAAGAGCTTTTTTGACTCATGCTCCCAGTGTCCAAATCATTACTTGACTCTCAGCAAGCACACTGCCCCGTGCCCATTGATCTCATCTTATTTGTGTTCACCTACCAAACCTACTACCTGACCACAGCATGAGCCACGTTTTCATTCTGCCTGATGACTCACTGTGCCTTTTCTCTCTGGAGCACTTTCTCCCTGGCTGACCCTTTCACAGGGAAGGAAAGCACAATCAAAGCCTTTAAATGGCATCCCCATCCTCCTTCAAATCCTTCATGAAATTGTATCTTCTGTGGTCTTCTGCAAAACACAATACCCTTGCGCTAATGAGGCCACTGGTAACTCATGACTACTGATTTATACATGCAGTCCTTCCCCCATCACCCTCCAAAACAAGAAACATCCTTGTCATCAGGCTTCCCAAAGCCACTAAGCAAGTACATTTTATCTACCTGTTGAATCCTTCCATAAGCCTAAACTAGAAGCTCTTTGGTTGTTTCAAACTTTACCAGTACACACAGCACAGAAGATTGTATAAGCCTCTATCCAATGGCTACTGTCATGCACATTATTACAAACAGCTGTTACAGCCTACTGCTCCTGGGTTATAAAACAAACTTGTTTTTAAAGAGAAGGTTATAGTATCTCTCAATCCTCCCTATAAACTCAAAGGATTTATCAGAGACTGAGAACATTTTGTTAAAAGTGTTAGCAAACCATGCCTAGTGTAGCCACCTCCTTTGAGGATTTTCCTGCAACTTCAGTAATTCTTTTAAAAACTCCTTTCAGAGTCAATATTGTTTGCAGTGATCTTTCTTTTCACATGAAACAAAGAGCTAAGCACCGATTTAGCTCACTAAAGCTTAATCATTAAGTTAAGGTGACTAATTTAGCGCTATAACTATCTCCAAAGTGTCTTTCGCATCTCAGTTACCTAATTCTGAAGGGGCCTATCTGCCTCCGTTGCCTAGAAGGAAAGTATAAGCAATTGCATTGCTAATGCAGGTAGTTCGGCATTGTGTAGAAGTAGGTAAGCTGAATATATGCCTCCTGACTGTGGTGTGAAGCTTGGAAACCCAAAGCCTATGTGTTTGATAAACAAGAAATAATTACAATCTCAGTATTAACTATTTTTTAAAATCTTTTCATTTTAAAGGTGGCACAGTAGTTTCAGATTCTACTCTAAGATTAACAATCTACCACATTGTTGAGAAAAATAATAAGCCATGGTGCTTTTGCAAGAAGTGTGATGGGATAATTTAAGTCTAAGGAGACATGCTGAATGCACGTTCCTTCTCCGTGTCAATGCAATTTAGCAAGTTAAGGCAGATGAAGAATGGAGGATGTGTGAGTTTCTTGTTTTGTGTGTGAAGCTGAGCTCATTACGACATGCCTGAAAATCCCCAGTTCTAAGCAGAATTCTAGCCTGGGCTTGTTTTTTGTTTATATTGCATGAGATTGTGAGTGTTACCATCAATTGAGCCCCTTGGCCTATTCTTTTTTCTCTGTGTTTTATTTTATCGCACACATGGAGTAGCTGCTGACCTCATTTCGACTACACTTTCCTCTCAGTTGACTTTGAAGAAAAACTGTATCAGCATCAATAGTCAAATTTACTAGTATTCACCCAAGCATTACAAAAGGTAAAAGCTCCTGTTTCCCTGCCCTGGCATTCATCAAAGCCAGAGACACACACACAAAAGAAAGGGCACACTCCAATGACATACATCCAGCGATGGGAAACCTGCCACAGCATCACTTCAGTGCTTCTCAGTCACAATACACAGCATTTACACTGGCTGCTTAGTTTGACCCCTGGGAATCTGTTCATTTGCCATTATCCCTACTTAGCATCCACAGTCACTTCCAGAACCAAAATCTTCCCAGTTTGCTAGTTTGGTTATACACACCTTTTCTTTTCAACTGGTAAATAATTTGATAAAGATTGTCAATATGCAAATACATACTTGATTTCTGATGGGAGTATTTAGAATATTTCTATTTTTCATAAAAAATTAGAATAGAAAGGAGAAAGTGCTGAGTCTCTTGTTTTGCCATCAGAGTTTCTATTTTCGGGATTCTGCTTATCAGACTAAGGATTCAGAGAAGTTCCTTTTTTCATCTTTTCTTGTGCACAGTCAGTGTTGATAAAGGAATGAAGTGGGGGGTGTGTGTATGTGAAGGTTACTCTGCAGTGTTGAGCACACCATTGACTTAACAGGAGAAAAAGGAAGAACTGTCAACTAAAATTGGGTGCCCTCCTCAGAAGCAAGGCTTCTGATCTGTGCCACCCTGCAGAACCAAGGAACAGACCTACTCGAATAACTCTGCAGAGTGCCGCTCATTAAAAGTAACCATCTAAAACAGATGGAGAAAGAACAGGCAGAAAGAACAGGCAGAGCGGCTCAGGCAACAATAAAAGAGCCACTTCTATGACTTGCAGAAGAAGAGGTTTCTTCTCTCCCCAAAATTAATAATATTGCAGGTGAAAAAAAAAACCCACACCAAACCTAGATAAAGGAGAGAACAGAACAGTGAACTAATGGATGAGAGGTAATCAAAAAGTCAAGACAGGCAAGGTATAAACTAAAGGGTTAAACCGAAGGACCATGCTGGATCAGGCATTTGTGTGCCTGGGTGAATTGATTGAGGATTTGAACCTGTTGAAAAGCCCTGGGGGTTTTGGAGGGTCTGTGGTGTCCAGCTGGGCTACTTTTCAGTGAGCTCAGGTCCCTAACCGAGATGACTGTGTGGCCTCAAAAGGGTTCATGCCAGCATAGCACAGGGGGTGAAAGAGCAGTGATTTTTTTATTGGTAGAGCTGGCTGAAACAGGATGTATTCTGTATGGAAAATGTTCTGTTTCTGCAGCTGGCAAGAAACAGAGAGGATGTGGGAGCTAATGGCAGAATACTGGTCCTTCAAGTTAAGGACTTCAAGTTAAGCTGTTTCTTAGCATGGCAGTTTTAACTTCAGCTATTTAACATCGTTGCTAACACCTTGAAAAATTACATGCTACAAAACCTGCAATTTTTTTTTCCTGCTACACTTTCAAATCAATATGCATTAAGTGAGTGCTCTTTTAACACTTCAGCAATGACCGCTCTGACAGCTTGTCAGCTCATCCGTGTGTCTCTCTGCAGCACACCTGTAGAAGTCACACTCACCGACTTAATTCAGAGACCCTGCCACCACCCCACTTGTATTCCTAAATAATAGCATATGTTCCTCATGCATTAACCACTCACTATTGTGTCCTTTTATTTCTTATTTCTTTTTGCTTTACAATCCCACATGCTTGGCACAGTTGTCCAGCTGTACTGAACCATGGGACCCTGGAGCAGGGAAGAGGCTGTGGGATTGCTTGGCACTACAAACTGGGTGCTTCCCAGCAGGTGCTGCCCTGACAGAGAAAGGAAGCATGAGCTCCTGCTACAGACCTGCACCCACAGCTTTCTGCCCTGTGGCTGTCGCTGTATCTCAAGACATGGACCGATGCACGAGGACTTAATGAATTAGAGAACTTCAGTGTAGTATTTCTGAAAAATCATGAGATCTGCCACTTGGTCCTGTTCACCTCCTTGCCACTGTAATTTTCAATCTCAGACTGTGACAAAGCAGGAACTAGCAAACCTTGGGAAACATCATACCGTGCCCAACCCCATCCAGCGGAGCACCCAACAGAAATGCCCAGAAAAGAGATCAGCCCAACTCTGAAAGCACAGCCAGAACAGCACAGTGCGGCATCCCTGGTAGTTAACCTGAGATGGGGCCTGATAAGGTCACCTGCAGTTTGGTTTTTTCTGTCTGTCCATGTGTTTCCTTAAACTGGCAAATCACTGATGACATAATGACTGCCAGTATCAGGATGCATGACAGCTTTTAGGTGGAAGGGAAGTAATCCAGTGTAAACTATGGTGAAACTAGAACAGTATTCCCTGAGGACAGTCTCAGATAGCCATTTTGTGTCATTTACATCACTCTCTTCTTGGTTTCATAGCCACAAGAATCAAAAGGAAAGGATGGGTCTTTGTTCCAAATCCATAGACAGATCTAAAATGAAATGCCTAAAGTAAGACTGCAGCACCCAGCAGAGCTGACCATTAAAAGCATGCACGGGGGGTGATGTGCCCAGAGCTCTGCTATGGCTTGTTTCCAGTTATGGCAGTGCCCTGACTCAGTTCTCCGCCTAGAGCTCACGGGAGTCACAAATAGCTGCTGTTGTGCTTAAAACCACTCAAGGGCCTAACCCAGCCAATTCTCCAGTTTATCAGTTTACCTTCTGATAGCAAACCACTGGGACCACTGTCCTGGGATGTGGGACACTTGGTCTCCTGCCTGATCTGCAGCTCCCACCTTCCAGCACAGTCCCCAGCCAGGACTAGGAGCAGCTGCATAGGGGTTTACCCAGCTCAGGAAGATGGACCACTACACAGCTCCAAACTGCAGTTCACTGCACCAAAGACAGAAGAAACATGCAAACCTAACATCAGAGTGCACATGTGTGTGTGTATTCCATACATTATAACTTTTCTAGATATGTCAAAACCATATTGCTTGATCCTATCATTTGGTGAAGCACATGATTGCAAAGGAGTTTGTTTTTAGTTCTACACTTCAAGTATCTTCATCTGTCTGCCACTGACTTTTTTTGGATAGTGTTTCTATAACACCATATGATGTGTAGGACCACTTGCTCACACAAGCCTCAAGAAGCACTATTTTATCCACTGATCGAGGAAATTGTACCTGAAGTGAGTAAGGAAAAGGACCTATCTGTGTTCCAGGTGCTAACATCTGAATTCTCTCCTTCAGGAGAAGGAAGCAAATAATCCACCATCCTATGCTTCTCTTCAACAGGCAGGAAGCTGGCTACCCATCTAACCCTAAGTACTTGTAAAGTACTTCATTTGCCCATCTGATCTCTAAGGAAGCTCTTATCCTCAGAGCGTTCCTCACCCATCTCCCTCCCCACTGAAACACAACACGCTACACTTGCTGCTTTGTGTGTTAGCAGCACCCAAAGACCCTGAGACATTTCCTGTATCATTCTTTGATCAGAGAAATAGGTTATTATCTCTCTTGGACTTAGTAATCAGCCCAGGTTCTAGGTCAGACCCGAACCACTAGTGGCAACAAGACCATCTAAATTTATGCCTGACACAGCATTGCTCGAACTAAGGGCATAATTCTGAGCGATGCTCACGACGGCATGGTGCAGTGCTGGTCAGCAGCTGGCTTGCAAATTGACCACAGGTCCGTAGATCAAATCAATCGTTTTAATTATCTTGTATTTTGCATGAGATTGTTACGTCTCCTATAATCACCACCTGTAAAATTACTGTAGGGATAGGGAACTTTATAACCATCTCTGAGGCAGTCAGGCATTTTATTCTGCCTCCTCGGTATCATTCATGTCTTACATTCCTATTAAGCAGCCGGGTCTGACACCTGTCTCTTTAACCCACTCCCACAGATAACCACATACGTCTGCATGTAAATGATTAACACTCCCCTCTCATGTAGCCACACATCTTTGCGCTCCAGTGAGAATAATTGCTTATACTATTGCAAATAATAAAAAGTGTCATTCAATCCTTGTAATAAAAGCTTAAAACCCAATCTAAGGTGATGTGGGTGTAAGTCAACATGAGCGAGTTGGACTCAAAGGCAGTTTAACACTATTCATGGGATCAAAGATGAGTAAATCAGCTCTCCCGGTTCCTATACCCTACCGTCACCCTAGTATGCAGACTTCTACCAAGAATAACCTATTACACATTACTGAAAGCCCCACAGTGATCATTCCTGTTTGTCTGCTCTCCCCTCTTTATTCTGGCATATGAATTACACTAGCTTTGGTTGAGAAGGGAAAATGCAAAGCTGATATGTAGAACAGTGTAAATAACACTAATATCTATTAAAAAGCTTACTTCTTCCGTTGTCTTTACTGATGGGTACATGTAACCTCATGAAGCAGTACAATATTCCAGGAACATTTACCAGTGTACTCTTATCCAACTGCAGTCTATTTGTACTTCCATCTTTCAACACAGTGAGGGTTTCTAACATATGTAAAGAGAAGTATTCTGCCCTCCGCCATAGATTTCCAGCCTAAATCACTGAGCTCCACAAGTGCATGTTTCTCCTAACTGTATCCTACTGTGAGATACTAATATGAGCAAAGGAGAAACACAGAGGAAGCACAGCTAACATTTTAAATTGATCTGGTATTATTTAGTTTGAAAACAGTTTTTCTTCCTATTTCTTCACTCTCCCAGGATAGTATGATTTGTTTCTGGTTTTAAGTCTATTCATAGAATCATGATGCATGACCTTCCTTCCTTCCACTAGAATAATACGTTCTTAAATGCAGCCCACACCGTATTTTACTCTTCCAAACTGCTGCCAGAAGTGTTCTTGCTCTTCTCCCAGGATCAAGCAAACCTCTGCTAGAGGGAACGCTTACAGGCACAAAGAAACCAAATCTCCTACCCCCAAAGCGTTCCCGATTCTAGATGCAAAGGTGGTGACGTCCGGTTCACGTAACTTTGCGATGCCATTCTTTTAAAGCCTGAGCTACAGGAATCTAATCACATTGGTAAATTCATTGAAACAACAAAAGTAAAGGACATTCAGAAAGGTAGGCAAGTATCCCTTACAGGGAGGAGTGCTGTAGCAAAGCATTTCAAGTCTTACACAGCTACTATTTACACAGACCTTTTTGTGAATATACTCTCATAGCCTGTAATTTATCAGCCTTGCCCAACCTACCCAAAAGGTGATCTAAGGGCTCATATGCCATTTCCATGGGAGATGGGACATTAAAATAAAATATATTCCAGCTCTTTGATTCCCATTGATTTTGTGGGTAATACAATAACCAGAATGAGATAGCTGAAACCAATAAAAACTGATTTATAGCATTAAAGGCATTCTTTATAGCACTTATTTATGGTACATTACATCTGAAATCCAATTTCACAGGCTGCTGTTTGAAACTTTCTGTTCAATCATAAATACACTACATACAGCATAGCTCAGTGCCACAGAGTCAGATTATACAAATGTCTATGTTCCCAGAAGGAACTGCACTTCTGCTGCAATTGTGGTAAATGAGTTTGACAGTAATTTTTCCCAACCAACTTCCAACCAAAAAGTTCCAGTCAGCACTCAATAAATTTCGAATATATAGTTACTCCTTTAATCATAATAAACATCTATTTATTCATATGTTTCAGTTATTGAAAAGGCATTAACAGAAATCACGGAAAACAAACTTGGCACATGTTACATGATAAACTACTAAGTATATTTAAGCATGCCAGCAGGGGTACTCTTTGAAAAGTACGCACAAGCAGGCACGTGTACCACTCCCATTTATGGGGATGGAAACATTACAATCCTGCTAGTTTAATTTTCGAAGAGTGAAAAGAAGGAGCCTCCTCAATGCATCTCGAAGCTGCTCATTTCAAAGGGACAGACCACATTCAGGTCACTTACTATAATCATTGTCAAGAAAAGGGCAAAAATCAGATCTGACTTCTACAGAGGCATTGCCATCTGAATCTGGAGCAAGTTCTTATTTATTTGAAAAGGCTTTTCCCTGAAAGTAAAATCACTGCAAACTATGTTTGTCAGGCTTTATACAAATCTAAGCTGAAAGATGGCTTCTCCCTGTCTCTGATATGAAGGCAGACTTTGTCTTTGTGTGATGTTTCCCTTCTCAGTTATGAGAGATTATTTTTAAAGATGCAACTATACTGACATGTTACAAAACAGAGTACCTGTAGTGTTACTACTTAAAGAAATAATGAAAAAAAAATCCTATTGCGGCATATCACGTTTTGCTCCTCTAAGACACTAGTCCACAGAGAAACAGAGAGAGAAAAAATTAAATCTCCAAACGTACAGGAATACTCTTGGTCTTTGGTTCCTCAGCTATAAAGCCACAGAATCCTGTGGGGAATAGAAAAGATATCAATATTGTAGAAGCAGACAGTGGCTGGAGACCTAGTGAGAAAAATAATAATTAAAAAAATGTTGACTTGGTATAAATCTGGAGGTAGGGAGGGGGGAACAGGAAAGGGGAACCTAAATCCCAGGTTGCCAGTTGAGAACAGACCTGAACTGACACGTGTATTTTATACAATGAGGAGACATGAGGCTGCAAAGCATTAATAATATAATATTCAGTCTTTCACCTCCAGAACACCAATTCAAATCCAATTCACGTCAGCAGTGACCCAAACTTATTAACTGGCCCGCATGTTGAAATGATATGATAGAATTAATTGGTTTCTAGTTTACATGAGATAAAGCTGGCCGCTACGTTTGACATTCATAGCAAACTATACAGTGGGTTGACGACTACAGATGAGAAACACTTCCCCAGAATAGACTCCCCCTTCCAGTGCAAGTTGGGACAGTTCCCAGAAGAAATACTCCCTTGTACTATAAACAAAAGGAACCTACGTAACATTAAAGCAATACAAAAAAATAAACTAATGAGAATTTGTTAGCTTGTGGCATGCATTTTTCCAAAGAGTAATTACTGTATAACATGGATATTTATTTTATTTCATTAATTTTTTGCCACTGAAGGGAAGGCTTAGCCCCTAAAAGCAAGTATTGAGCAAGACCACACAGCTGGCTGACGTGGACACGATCAACCATTTGAAAGCATGTATTCCTCTAAATTATAACCCAGATCCTACAGCTGAAGCATAGTGAACCCAAGGATGAAGACAGGCAGAATGGAAAAGAACTGCAGATTGTGTTATCCAGGTCCTGGTCACAGGCAGAGAAACACTTTTCCATTTTCCTTCACATAATTTAAAATTACTTGTACTTGAGAAAACATGCAACTGTGGACCATCTTAGAAGTCTTCTGGACATTAAACACAGACTCTGGAGCCTCATGGAAAAAACATTTCACTGAAATGAAGAGACACCATAGCAACTTTTTGGAGTTTTAATGAAATAAAATTCACTAGGCTTGATCATGAAGTGTCCACATCCACATCAAGATTTCACTTCAAGACAAGGCATATCTTAGTACATAAGCATACAGTTTTTCTACAACAGATTTTAAGGATGTTTTCAGACCAAAGCCCCTTCCACAGTCTTCATATATAAAATTAGTAGTACAGCTACAGAAACATTTTTCCATTTTTCAGCAAACCAGTGTTTTGCTTACACTGCAGTTGAATTTGTACAAGAGTTTGTGAAGAGTCTGCTCAGAATATTAAACGCAACATGCTAGCACTCTGACAACGTTTCCTGTGGAAGACTGTCCCCAACCAATCCATGAAACAACCCCTTTGAAAACCTAGAAATTCTGTAATCTCTCTCAATGAGAGATTAATAGGCACAGCAAAATTTGCAAATCAGAGAAAAATTCAGTTAGTCAATCAAGATTTAAAAAGGCCTGAAGTCATCAGAAATACTTTACTCAGATCAATGTAGAATATTAAATATATTGTTGTATACAATCTATAACACTTAGGAAATTATTTGAGTAACTCATACTTCTAAATTCTTCACTGAAGCACTCCAATGTGAAAAGGGTGAAATTTATAGCGGATAGTTCACTGACAATCTCTGCTTCATGTAGAGGTTCAGCTAACAAGATGGAATGAATTTGAAAATTAATTAAAATATTAAATCTTTATGTTATGGTTTGCAAATGTGCATTGAATCGCTTTGTTCAGTTCCAGTAAAGTATACTCTTTGAAAAAGAATATACAAGTATCAGAGGGATCCAAAAATACAGTGGGAATGGTAAAAGACATGAGAACATCTCCTTAAGCAGATAAATTACTAAAATGATAAATTATGCTTATATTTGCATTTTCTTCCTATAAGACAACAACAAATTCAAAGGCAATACATCTAAGTCTGATTAAAGGAACTTTTTTAAAAAAATAAATAAAATACTTGCCCACAACACAAACTGCAAGCTAGGCTGCTAAAAACAAAAAAAATACAACCCAATGATTTTACGGATTATGACAACACCCCAAAAATACGCTAATGTTTTTTTGTTTCTTTCTTTTAAATGAAATGCATAACTCCTTAGACCTGCAGAAAGTGACAAATGCAATGCTGATGCAGGTGTAATGCTTCACATTGACACACAGCTTTTCTCTGAATACCTGAGTAGGAAATTAATAGCATAACAGACACCAAAGTAAACACCTCATGAAATCTAGATCAATCTGGCTAACCAAAGAAAAGTAGTAGAGAATCATGAAACAGATTCAGCTGCAACAGGAATTAAAACTTGACTCTACTGCCTATGGGGTAGACCGATGGGTGGACGACAGGACACACTAAACCCTTCAGCAAATGCTTAGCCTCCAGCATCAGGGTAATTCAAAAATACAAGCGTTTTCCCTGCTTATGCTTAGTGTTTGCTGCTATCTTGTTTCAAAAAACTTACTTTAAAACCAACAGAAATGGAAACATATGGCTGGATAGGACGTCTTGGGTTCCCAACTTCAGTTCCCTTGAATAAAAGCTACCTTTCCCCTCACCCCTCTCGTGAATGGATTAAGCCGCATTTCAAAAACAGCTAAGAAGGTGATTAGATGTACAATAGCTATACAACCTAGGATCTACCTTAAAAATATGCCATATGGGAAGCCCATATCTCTCACAAGAGAAGTCAGGTCCAAGGACAAAGGAAGTAGCCACGTTGCACGATCTACACCGAAGGATGGCACATAAATCTCAGAGTACATTACTTAGAATCCCACCTAACCTCATAGATGTTTGAAGTCTCATCTACACTGCAAAAGTAGGGCCAGGCTCTGAATCTCATCCCCACTAGTAGCTTCATTTTCTTTTAGGCTAGTCCCATCTAGCCCCGACTGGACTGAGCAACATTATTTTTGTGTGCTTTCAAAGCACTTGAAATGTCTGTGTTGTGATAAACAAGAACAGGGCTTTATAGCAAGAAACCAAGTAGACACTTGCATGCTATGGCAGGCACTGGGCAGGCACATGGCCATACCTGAGAGTGCCAAGTCTGCTCAGATAGTGTCAGAGAACCTGCATGGAAGAGAGGAAGATGAATCTTGTGCCTTTTTGTCCACAACATTGTCTGAGAGCAGTCCCTACAGTGAGCTATACCCAGCAAGGTGAACCCATGTATGGTAAACCCTTTAGGAACATGATACACACCCCAGGAATGCCTCTCTCCTGAAAAGATAACGAGTGACTGCCAAGATGACCTTATCATCAAAACAAGATGCCTTAGAAATGGGACAAAAGGTGGAGAGATGGTCAAGGGCCAGCACAAGAAGGGCATCAAAACCATCAGAGGAATGCTTTTATCACATATATCAGCCCTCAAAATCCTCGGGGGCTGAAAGGAGGAAAAGTGCACAGAATCTGAAATGGCCCCATGGCACTCTCCTGCTTCCTGCTCTGAAATGGCTCGAGTCTAATAAGCCATTACCTGGCCAAAAAAAAAAAAAAAAAAAAAAAATCCCAACAAACAAACAAAACCCAAACAACACCCCTCCCCCTTTGTTATTTGGTTCTGACTTTCAGGGCAATTTAAACCATACTGTTTTCCACAAGTTCTAAAAGACAACCAAAAGACCTCTGCCCATGTTTTCCCGCTGGTATGTGAAAAAAAGTCTGAAAGTACACAGCACTCAAAGTCCAAATTCATAGTACTTCCACCTACCATAAAAAGATCTTCCTTGCATTAGAATAAAAGGATAAGGAAAGATGAGGCAGTGCACTAAAAAGCTAATTTTAAATGGTATCCCAAATGCTGCAGAGCAAACATTTTATGATGCACATTATGAATTTCCCTAATTTTTCTTTTTCATTAGAATCTCAGAAACAGGCGTTTCACTACTGTGCAACCTACCATAAGTCAGGCACCAAAAAAAATGCCAGTCTCAGCAATTCAGGGATAAGATTTAATAGGATAATGCCGAAGCACATGAAGAAGAATTATAATTACTAAAGCAAACTAGACTTTGCATTTCATTTTCATTTATTTCACATCTAAAGACTTTATTAGGTTTTATTTACTAATTCATAAGATTTAAAAATTCGTAAAGCGCTTTCAATTATTGACGTGACTTAAGCTTTCAAATGTGCTCAACATATTCCTGGCCTCATAATCTAAAGCCTAGAGACTCTTAATTTGTTCATGTAACTCCTGTTCAGCTGTGCACATATAGAGAAAAGAAGGAAGACTCCCCAAACCAGCCACCACCACGCAGTATGAGACCTGTGGAAGTTTAACCTTGGTTTTACGGTCTGATGTTACAAATCTCGGTAACAACTGGCAGGGGGAGCCATTCCCTACACCTTGAGGACAGGATACAGTGAATTTCCTTTCATTTCTGGAGTACAGGTAACCTCAGAGGACATGCTATTATCAGAAATCTTACCTTTTTGGAGGGCTTTGCCCACTCTGTAAAACATTAAGAACTTTAACAGAGAAAATATCTACCAAAGAGTGTTTTTTTCTTAGTATCTGTGACAGGTAAACACAATATACTTGATGTGCTAGCTCTAAATCTTTCAGAGAACATCGTGAAAATTAGAAATTCTCCCTTTTAACTCACTTTTCCCTAATTAATAATCAAAGTGCTTCTTATGACCATTGTCAATGAAGTCCATGAAGTCACTGCAATTGGGAAAGTTATGGTGCACCAGAAGTACTTAATAATTATTCTAAGTTGATGAATAATTTTTATGACCAGGTAGATCAAAGCCAATTCACTTCATTTTCAATTAGAAGTATTTTTAAACGGTATTGTCTGCAGCAGTTGTACCAGACGGCAATGAAGACACCTTTTTGAAAATTCATAACATCCCTTTCATCAGTTGTTTTCTCTACTGTAATCCAGCGTTATGTATTTCTGAGAGTTTCTTTCAGAAATGTACAATTTCAGGAGAAACAAGTCATACCTGCACAGAGAAAACACTGCCTAATACGCGAAGCCTTCCAAACATCTTTAAACTGGACTAATATTTTTTTTCATCTTTTTAAAGTTAATTTTTGATGTTTTTGTAGTCATTAAGCTCATACAGACCTGAGTGGGTTAAAAAAATCCCAACCAAACAGTACTTGATTTCAAGTGGTGGCCTATGGAAATAGCTCAGAGGGATGTAATCCTTGCAAGTGAAGCCTGAGAAACAAATCGTAGTCATCTGTCAAAGCCTTCCACTGGACCGTGCAGCTCTATGAAGCCGTCTTGCAGTGAGAAAAGCGATATCACATTCCCATTACCTCCACACTGCTCAGTACGATTTATTTGAGTGGTACAGCTTTAACTGTGACTGTGGAGCAGCAAGGTACAAGTGGCCAGGTATAAGCTCACTTTGACTACGCCTTTCTGATGTGAGAGGGGTGTACAGCAGCTTCTGCAATTTTCAAGGATGTTTGTACTGAAAAATTGCATCACATGTACTGCCCCTTTGGGTATTGATGATGTCCTGCAAGAAGCTTCATGGGTTCCCACTAAGCTCTGCAGTTTCTTGACTGCAGAACTGAAGACGCAACCAGGAGACCTACCTTCTCTGATTTCAGGTGGTGGGCGATTTCCCCATATCATGGGCTATAATATGTTCCTACTGAAGTCCTCAGTCAAGGGAGGACTCATCTTTGACTTCTTGCTCTTCGTAACAGAGGCCCAGCAGAATAACTTGGACAGGGATGATAAAAGGCTGATGAGGTAAATAGCAGGGCATGAACATGTCATGCCTCGCTTGCTTAAACTGGGCAAAATACATTTTCAGGTAAGTCATTTTCTTAAACAAAATGAATACTAAACCTGGCCATTACGAAAGGGAAACGCCCTCACACAGGGCAGGGAATTTGGGAAGAAGCATTTTAGCCCTTGAATTCTTAAATATCCTTTTCTCCAAAACAAGAAGGGGGAAAGGGGAAGAGCTCGAGTACCTGCAAAACAAACTAAGCTCAGAAGGAGGTACCAACGGATACAGTCCCATTTCAGAAATATGTGTAAAAGACAGCATAGCTCAAATTCAGCACAGATACCAAACAGCTTGTCTCTAGGCAGTAGCACTGTGGATTCTGCAATATATGCTGTGAGGGAAGAGAACTGCAGAAAAACCTCATGAAACCGAGTCATTAGTCAATAAAATGGCAAGTGAAATTCAGTGTAAACAAATGTAGTGCACATGGGGAAAACAGTAATCTGAACCATGCATTCAGCCTAGCAATGAGATCTTAATGGGCTGTTTCCGCTCAGGAATGAAACTGTGAGATAACAGGAATTTTTATGAAAACATAAGCTCTGGGCTGATCATCTGCGTATACTCCAGGGTTGGTGGGTCATCCGAACCAGATGTCTCTCTCTTTTAAACAATGTATTCAAATGTCTTTCTGCAACACATTTCTGTTGCAAACATCAGATTCTGAGGCTTGGGCTATAATTTGCTTTGTGCTTCTGCACTGTTACCATAACCACACTGGAACAGTTAAAATGCTCTATTAGGCATATTTAGGTAAATCCTACTATGCGGTTTATTATCTTAGAATAATATTATGGTAAATTGTTCTTCAGCCATCTTCTTGTCTTAAAAATAACACCACAACACTCAACATCACCTCCCAGGTTTTTTTTTTTAAGAACTGCACCCTTATCCAGGACTTACCCTTCATGGAAAGGGCTTTCCCCAGCACCTAGAAATGCTTATTCCTTAAAACATCTAGAAACATCTCACAAAACAAAGTTACACTGGTTATTTGAATAGACAGAGCAGTAATGCATATTTACAAAACTAAGAGATGCAAAATTTTGCAGCAAAGCACAAAATTGAGGTCCAGCCTCAGAGCACGTGGGCAACCACGCAGTAGCTCCTTCTCCATTGCCCGTTTGGTACGAAAGAGGCAAAACTGAAAGAAATGAAAAATGTTTTGCACAAGCCTCATGCTACTCCACCTGTCCACTCTGTTAATCTCAGCAAAGAAAAGGGTCAGAGCAGCCTAGGAGCTATTCAAAGTGTTCACAGTCAGGTTGGGCGGGGCCTGGAGCAACGTGGTCTACTGGAAGGTGTCCCTGTCCATGTCATGTCCCTGTCCAGTTGGACTAGATCTTTGAAGGTCCAACCCAACCCATTCCACGGTTCCATGAATCTATTCAAATTAACACCTTGGCAGCAACAACACAGGAGGTCCACGTAAGCAGCTGAGAGTAACCAGAACACAGCACGCCTCCACCATTTGCTCTCCTCCTTGCAGCGCAGAGGACAGTGCAGAACGGGTGGAAGGCCAGTGGTAGGACCCCGCTACGCATTCCTCCTTTGTAGCCCTACAGCAACATAAGGACTACTGTACTGAAGACAGGAGCAAGTACAGGAAAAACTGGAATCACAGCAAAGGTTATCAGGAAAGGTATAGTTCGTGCCATTTGTCATACTATATTTTGTTTTTCCTCTTCCCTAACAACCGTCCCCACCCTGCACAGAAAGGAACACTTTTTCATGATAAGGTAGTTATGTGGTATGAAAAATTTAATGAGCAGATGGAACAGCAATCCATTATCCATTAAAATATTGCAGTGGGTTAATCCAGCAAATAAAAATGGAGAATGAAGCAGATGGCCGTTTATAGTTCTCTTGATTTCTTAAATATTCCTTCCCAGTGCACAGCCATTCTTGTATTTAACGTGAAATGCACAGTTCTCACCATGTGCACATTATGCAACGATCCGTATGACCTCATAAACATTACATCTTATAGAGCAATTATTTTTTATGCCTTTTTTTAAAGGAAAAGCCGTATCATTTCATGGCAAATTATTCCCAGATCTCAGATATCTTGAAATAATTTGAAGTAGCTGCCAACAGCAAATGATAAATCCACAAAACACAAATATTTGCTCAAGATACTTTTGGGATGTATCTTACTTTTCTGGGTTCAAGAAATAATACAGGAAAAGCACTTTGACATGGGATTTGGGTGTAATATTTCAAGTATTTAGTATTTTGTCAAGCACACGTGCCAGGAGAATAGGTATCTGAGCTCCTCTCTCAGTGTGATGAACTGGAAATAGCTGCTTCATTAAAGCAATTACAATTCATACTGAAATAGCAACTGAGTATAGGCGACTGTTACTTTGTATTTCATAAAAACATACTCTGTCACTAAAAAAAGTGAATATAAAAATCAGTGATTGTCTCTTAGTTGTCTGTATAAATGATAACACCAAGTCCAAAGCTTGTCCATATTCCCTGCAAAATGCTGACTGTGTAAATAGCTTAAAAAGTACACTTCCTCTATTCAGAGACTTACATAAAGTTCACATTTTTTAAAATAATCTTTGTCATTAAGATGCACTAAGACATTAACACACCAAGTGCAATTAATATACCACAAATTAAATCTGCTGTGTGCAAAAAGCTAATATGGGTCTTATACACCAACTAATCTCAATTACACTGACAGGTAAAGTGGCACTTATATATATATTTTGCAATGGGGCATTGCCCACTAGGTAAAAAATGAAGTGTAATCATCATCAAGTTTTACACTTTTGCTCCTTTTTTTATTACTGCTTTGGTAATCTGCCACAGTGTAATCCACTGTGCAAACAGGACAGCACCCAGGGGAGGACTGGAGTGCCTAGACAGAGCCTGAAGAACCTCTGTGGAGAACCGGCTGGAAAAGGCAAGGAAAGGGTCTGAAAAAGGAACTGGGCAGAAGGAAAACACAGAGCAGGAGAGGTCCGAAGTGCTCGGGTAAACGGAGGCAGGGTGGGCGCACCCAGAAGCATCCTTTGTTCCAGAGCTGGAATGAACCCTGGGATTTCCATCATGGGAAGCCGGTTTGTATGAAGCTACTGAAAAGGGCAAGTCATTCAGAGAATGCAGCTGCTGACTGCTGATCTAGGTCTAATAGCAAACCTCTGCACAGCGGACCTCGCATTTTTCACTCCTTCTGATGATCTCTGCATGCACTGGCTTATTTGCTGCTTTCTTCCCAAGAGATCTTCTAAAACTACTGGAAACTGTATGCACAAAATTTTGTTGAAACAACCTTATGATAATTTTAAGGCAAGCACTCCAGAGATATAACGGCAGAAATTGGTTTCCACCTGCAAATTTTACTTACTCCCCTCCCATGCGCACACACTATAACTCAGTCTTTAATTATCCGATCACAGTAGTTCGTGGAGGTTGGATTCAAACGGTGGGATCTATTTGCAGACTGATGCCCAACAAAATCCTGAAGCAGCAGTCTGGCCGTACGTGACAGCTTGTGACGGGCACAGGAGGAGGTGTTTGGCTTTTTAGGCAGACACTATGTAGTGGTTGAAAACCATAAAGGTCAAGTGGAAGCACCCTTAGGATAGGTAAAACCATCTGACAGGCACAGCAACTGGACCATGCTGAAAATTGCCCAAATACACCTCTTCTTATTTACTAATCAGCGACTCTGATGCACAGGAAGGATGTTGCAGAAGCTTTGTAACAAAGGCATATAATAGCAGAAATAATAATAGCAAGGAGTGAAAAGGAACCATTGTGGTTTCTGGGAGTACAAAGAGATATTATGTACCTATCTCAATTACATGTTTAAATTCAGATGGCATGAATCCATGTCAGGAAGCCCTCAGTCTAGGTTGATTCCTGGAAGTGCTCTCACAGTTGCGTTTGAAATAAGTAAAAGCTCTGTCTTAGAGTGCTAGTACAATCTCTTAGCACTACATGACAATTCACAAAGCAAGGACTTTAAAAACCTAGGTCCTACATGCCTGAGTATGGTCAAGTCCAGCATAGTAATTTTACCCGTAGTTCCTCAGTGGCTCACTCTCTTAGCTATACACAGGCAAAACACAGTTCTTTGAGGCACCGACAAGAAACACGCAGTTGTGAGGCAAACAGATCTTACCGTGATGAGAAGAAGAAATTTACCCTCACATAGCCAAGTTTAAAAAATATATTAGTAAAGTAAGATATGGAGAATAGGATGAACACGAGTACTATAGCAAGTTATTATATTTAAGGGAATGCCACACAATCTGCTGAAAGAGCAAAGAAGAGATTCTGTATGAAAAAATAATAGGAGATCATGTAATTGAAGACTATGTCACAGGCATAAAAATTAAGTTTGTATGCTGCTCTGGAAAGATTATTACGGTCTTTCAGAAATTTTTATATTTGCAACAAATTTATATTAATATTTCATGCTACGCTGAAATAAGATAGATGCATTTAAACTGGAAATAATTGGTCTTCCGCTGTATTTATTTATATGCAGCAGTTTATATTTGTTTTTCTATTTCATAAATTTAATTTGCATTCATTCTGGATACCATAGGATATTTAAAATGGGTATTACGAAGTCAAAGGTATTCTTACAGCATGAAAGAGATTTTGTGAGGAAAAATTTGTCGGCTTAAAATTGGAGCAAGCATAATTGAATAACAAGAAGAAATTTGAACCATCTAAAAGAATTATAATTAGAGCCCAAGTCAAAGATGACAAATTTCACCATTTAGAGCTATCAAGATGAAAATGGTAAATACGAGTTGTCATGCTTTAATTAAAAAGGAGTGGAAACGGCATGAAAGCATTCATTGTTAAAATGTTCTTAGCACTGTAATTATTTTTATTGATTAAAGTAATTATTAATTCATGAACAGGCTCTAAAATGTTGATACTGTAATTCATGAAATGAAGAAAGGAATATGCCATCTCATTTATTCATGAAACTCTTGGGTTTCCATAAATAGACCTTTATAAATGCACAATAGCTAAAAAAAGCATACCCCAACCCGAGACAAACTTCTGAAAATATCCAAACTTACACAGTGCAGTGTCTCACTGAGAAATTTGCCCTTCGCTGTTTGCCGTGAAGTTCAGCCCACCTTTAAGTACACCACTGCTCAGCTGCTCACTGCATTTGAACAGCTCTTCAGTGGAATTAATTTCAATGTATTGGCCTGGTGACAAGAATACTATCGATGTATTACAAAAACAGGGCTCTCTTCCCCCAGATCTGTCCTATTCTTCCTCCTGGAGATACGTGCCTGGGTGGAAAACAAAAATTTTGTCTGGATTTCTAAAATATCTGGGGCATTTCAGACATACCGTACATGCACAAGCTGCTCTGGATGAATGGGACCCACTGAATAAACACTGCGCTGATATGCACAAGCACCTCAGCTCGCTGTACATGTAGTGTAGATGCAAAACAAATGGCAGCTTCGCTGGACTCACTGCACGTGTGCTGCACAGTGAACCCCTGCCTGAGCACCTACTCCTGCACATCCTGAATGGGCAGATGCAGCTCTTTGTGGACTGTATCTGTGCCACTGGGAAGAGAATAATCCTTTCTGAATAGGTGAAGTTTGTATTTCTCGGCTAGTGAGGATGTCTAACAGCTAGAACAGCTAAAGGCGACATGCCCAGAAACAGCCTTGATATAATTGCTGGATCTCTGCTCATTTGTTAGCGCACTTACTATGTATATAATATGTGTAAAAAATCAATACATTTCTACCTACGAAACAGGAGGGCAAGAGCAAGTTGTTTTCAAGTAAATGCCTTTCAAGAGTAAAAGAAAACGAAACCAAAGAAGCTGTGCAGTCTTCTGATCAGTACACTTGGTGGGGGCTGAAAAAGTATGGCCATGGTGACATTTAAGGTCATGAGTTTCCAAGCGGTGTCTGATAGGAGGAGAGCAGGCTACTATAAAGTTCCATCAGCTGTGAGCCAGCTGGATACCAATCCTGTGACAGGATGACTATATGACTGCGAGCAGGATGTCAAAGAGATTTTAATTATGCAACAACTTAAATGTAAGTAAGAAAAAAGGAGGGGGGGGGAAGCTTACTTTGGGGATGTCAGGAATACTTTGCGTGACAGATTGCTACATTCTTTTGTTTAGGAGGCTAGACAAGGGTCATAAGTGAGAAATACAGGGAGCACAGCAACTACTCATCTGTTTTTAATACTCACAATTTCTCTTGCAGATTAGCTTTTCATCATGCCAGAGTCCTCAAGGAAAGAGCTGGAGGGATGTGTTGTATGGCATAATGTGCTCACATCACTTGTGATTATCTAACTGCTTCCACAACACAAGCATCCCTAACACAAACTGGAAAAAGAGAGTGAAAGCTTAGTGATTTTTGAGTCTGTCACTGTATTTTAAGAACTGTTCTGCCAGTGCACTTCCCTGACATTAGGCTGTAACTCCAAGCCATGGAACGCTACGAATGTACAAGAAATACAAGCACTGTTCCCTATTCATGGGCACTCAGTAACTTCGCCAACTAGCACTTTGGGCCAGTGGAAATAGAAATGGAAAATACCATATTAAATAGCTGTCGTGGTTTAGCGGCAGCTCAGCCCCACACAGTCGCTCGCTCACTCCCCACCGGTAGATGGGGGAGAGAATCAGGAGGGTAACGCTCGTGGGTTGGGATAAGAACAGTTTAATAATTAAAATTAAAAGAAAACAACAGTAGAAATGCAATGTAAAGGGGAACAACGAGAATTAAAAGAAAACAACAGTAGAAATGCAATGTAAAGGAGAACAACGAGAGGCGCAAAGCCCCGGGGGGGGGTGGGGGGAAGGGAGGGGAGAACGAACCGCCGGAACAAACTGCCCGCGCCGCAGCCGCGCGCCGCCCGCTGACCCGACGCCGCGCCGCCTCCGTGCCCCCTGCAACTGCCCCCACCTCAATATATTGGTCATGGTGTCACATGGTATGGAATGAACCTGCCATTGGCCAGTCGGGGTCAGCCGCCCCCACCATGGCCCTGCCCCTCCCAGCCCCCCCCCGCCACGCGGCAGAGCGCGGGAAGCTGGAAAGGTAGCTGACCCCCACAGTGAGGAGAATTAACCCCTTCTCAGCCAAAACCAGCACATTCTCCACCCCTTATTCCATACCATTTACACCATGCCCAGGTCCCATATGATGCAATACAACCATACCAACCACCACCCCTCCCCTTCCCATCCTTTAACATAATACACAGACATCATTCCCTTAGTTCATGGACCTTCCCTGTACAATGTCCATTAAAAATGTCCATTGAGTTCATCCAGTCCATGACTCTGGGCTCCATCTGTTGTATCAGTCTTTCCGGGTGGGAGAGATGGTGTGTGGCGTTGGGTCGCTGCATACCGAGTCAGTCATCATTCCATCACTGCTGCACGGCTTGTTTCATAGTTGATCTTCCATAGGTTGGGAGGCTCGTACTCTGGTATCATTGGTACAACACAGAGGTGACACACAGTATTATATAGCAGTTCACATTGTGCCATTCAGTTCATTGACTGTTTTCACCCAAAATCAAATCCCCTTGAGGCACACATCGGATTTCTCCATCCTCCCGCATCACCCACCAAGTGCACCCAGGTCCTCGAGCAAAAGCAATCCCACGAATGGGTTTGCCTTTGCCGGAGGCAGGAAGAACCCAGACTGTTTTGCCCAGCATACTTTTTGTGTGCACTACAGGGACTCTATCCCCTTCCACAGTACGTAAGGATTCTGACTGGGCAGGGCCAGCTCGGTTGGCAGATCCCCTCGTGTTGACTAACCACGTGGCTTTTGCTAAATGTGTATCCCAGTGCTTGAATGTTCCACCCCCCATTGCTCTCAGTGTAGTTTTTAACAGTCCATTGTACCGTTCAATTTTCCCAGAGGCTGGTGCGTGATAGGGGATGTGATACACCCACTCAATGCCATGCTCTTTGGCCCAGATGTCTATGAGGCTATTTCGGAAATGAGTCCCGTTGTCTGACTCAATTCTCTCTGGGGTGCCATGTCGCCACAGGACTTGTTTCTCAAGGCCCAGGATAGTGTTCCGGGCAGTGGCGTGGGGGACAGGATATGTTTCCAGCCAGCCAGTCGTTGTTTCTACCATTGTAAGCACATGGCGCTTGCCTTGGCGGGTCTGTGGGAGTGTGATATAGTCAATTTGCCAGGCCTCCCCATATTTATATTTCAGCCATCGTCCCCCATACCACAGAGGCTTTACCCGCTTCGCTTGCTTGATTGCAGCGCATGTGTCACATTCGTGGATAACCTGTGCAATAATATCCATGGTCAAGTCCACCCCTCGATCACGAGCCCACCTGTATGTTGCATCTCTCCCTTGATGACCTGAGGTGTCATGGGCCCACCGAGCTAGAAATAGTTCACCCTTATGTTGCCAGTCCAGATCCACCTCAGCCACTTCAATCTTGGCAGCCTGATCTACCTGCTGGTTGTTCCGATGTTCTTCAGTGGCCCGACTCTTGGGAACGTGAGCATCCACATGACGTACCTTTACAACCAGGTTCTCTACCCGGGCAGCAATATCTTGCCACAGTGCGGCAGCCCAGATGGGTTTGCCTCTGCGCTGCCAGTTGCTTTGCTTCCATTGCTGCAGCCAGCCCCACAAGGCATTTGCCACCATCCAGGAGTCAGTATAGAGATAGAGCACTGGCCACTTTTCCCGTTCAGCGATGTCTAAGGCCAGCTGGATGGCCTTTACCTCTGCAAACTGGCTCGATTCACCTTCTCCTTCAGCAGTTTCTGCTACTTGTCGTGTAGGACTCCATACAGCAGCCTTCCATCTCCGGTGCTTTCCCACAAGGCGACAGGACCCATCAGTGAACAGGGCGTATTGCTTCTCATTTTCTGGCAGTTGGTTATACAGTGGGGCTTCTTCAGCACGTGTCACCTCCTCCTCTGGTGATAATCCAAAATCTTTGCCTTCTGGCCAGTCCATAATCACTTCCAAGATTCCTGGGCGACTGGGGTTTCCTACTCGAGCCCGCTGGGTAATCAGTGCAACCCATTTACTCCACGTAGCATCAGTTGCATGGTGTGTAGAGGGGATGTTTCCTTTGAACATCCAGCCCAGCACTGGCAGTCGGGGTGCCAGGAGCAACTGTGCTTCAGTACCAACCACTTCTGAAGCAGCTCGAACCCCTTCATATGCTGCCAATATCTCTTTTTCAGTTGGAGTATAGCGGGCTTCGGACCCTCTGTATCCCCGACTCCAAAACCCTAGGGGTCGACCCCGGGTCTCCCCTGGTGCTTTCTGCCAGAGGCTCCAGGTAGGGCCATTCTCCCCGGCTGCAGTGTAGAGCACATTTTTTACATCTTGTCCTGCCCGGACTGGCCCAAGAGCTACTGCATGGACTATTTCTCGTTTAATCTGTTCAAAGGCTTGTCGTTGCTCAGGGCCCCATTTGAAATCATTCTTTTTCCGGGTCACTTGATAGAGAGGGCTTACAATCAGACTGTAATTTGGAATATGCATTCTCCAAAAACCCACAACGCCCAAGAAAGCTTGTGTTTCCTTTTTGCTAGTTGGTGGAGACATGGCTGCTATTTTGTTGATCACATCCATTGGAATATGACGACGACCATCTTGCCATTTGATTCCTAAGAACTGGATTTCTCGTGCAGGTCCCTTCACCTTACTTTGTTTTATGGCAAAACCAGCTTTCAGAAGGATTTGGACTATTTTCTCTCCTTTCTCAAAAACTTCTTCCGCTGTGCTGCCCCACACAATGATGTCATCAATGTACTGAAGGTGTTCTGGAGCTTCTCCCTGTTCCAGTACAGTCTGAATCAGTCCATGGCAAATGGTAGGACTGTGTTTCCACCCCTGGGGCAGTCGATTCCAGGTATACTGGACGCCCCTCCATGTGAAAGCAAACTGTGGCCTGCACTCTGCTGCCAGAGGGATTGAGAAGAATGCATTAGCAATATCAATTGTGGCATACCACTTGGCCGCCTTTGACTCCAGTTCGTATTGAAGTTCTAGCATGTCTGGCACGGCAGCACTCAACGGTGGAGTGACTTCATTCAGGCCACGATAGTCTACTGTTAGTCTCCACTCTCCATTAGACTTCCGGACTGGCCATATGGGACTGTTAAAGGGTGAGTGGGTCTTACTGATGACTCCTTGGCTCCTCAGTTGGTGAATGAGTTTATGGATGGGGATCAGAGAGTCTCTGTTGGTGCGATATTGCCGCCGGTGCACTGTTGTGGTGGCGACTGGCACCTGTTGTTCTTTGACCTTCAGCAACCCCACCACAGAAGGGTCCTTTGAGAGACCGGGCAAGGTAGACAGCTGTTCAGTTTCCTCCGTCTCCAAGGCAGCTACACCAAAAGCCCACTTGTAACCTTTTGGGTCCTTGAAATACCCTTTCCTGAGGTAGTCTATGCCAAGGATGCACGGAGCCTCTGGGCCAGTCACAATGGGGTGCTTCTGCCACTCATTGCCAGTTAGGCTCACTTCGGCCTCCAATACAGTTAGCTCTTGGGATCCCCCTGTCACTCCAGCAATGCTGATGGGTTCTGCCCCTATATAGTTCGATGGCATTAAGGTGCACTGTGCGCCGGTGTCCACTAAAGCTTTATACTCCTGTGGGTCGGACGTGCCAGGCCATCGGATCCACACAGTCCAGTAAGCCCGGTTATCCCTTTCCTCCACCCGGCTGGAGGCAGGGCCCCTCTAGTCCTGATCATGGCAGTCACAACTCACTTCCTGCAAATGTGAATCAGGAGTCCCTCTATTACACTTAGAAATAAAATCTGCACTTCTACTCCTCTGTCTGGGGACTTGTTCACTGGAAATTGGAGCAGCAGCTTTCCTGGAAGAGCCCCCCTGAGTGACTGTTCTTCCTTGCAGTTCATGCACTCGTGCCTGTAGGGTCGAGGTAGGCTTGCCATCCCACCTCATCATGTCCTCTCCGTGGTCACGCAGGTAGAACCATAGGGTGGCCCGTGGTGTGTATCCCCTTCTTTGAGCCAAAGGACGCTTATTCCTAACAGCTGAGACACTGCTCTGTCGAGGTGGGGAGTAGGACAGATCTTCTTTGAGTTGCTGGACCTCTTGGGATAGTTTCTCCACAGCAGAGACAAGCGAGGAAGAGATATTTGTGTCGTAATCTCGGAGTCTATCTATCACCTCTGCCACCGTTGGTGTCTCGTCATCTTTCCAGGACATCACTGCCAATGAGTTTGCATGCGAAGATGGTGCGCTCCGTACAAACTTCCGCCACATGGGTCGTGTGCACTCGGCTTCATCTGGATCTTTGGATGACCGTTGATCATCCAGGTCACCATAAATCACCTCAAACACAGCTAATTCCCTTAGATACTGGATGCCTTTCTCCATAGTTGTCCATTTTCCTGGGCGATATGTAACATCTTCTTTAAAGGGATACCTTTCCTTCACTCCAGACAGGAGTCGCCTCCAGAGGCTGAGGGCTTGTGGCTTTTTTCCTATTGCTTTGTCAACGCCCCCTTCCCCAGAAAGGGATCCCAATTGTTTGGCTTCTTTTCCCTCTAGTTCCAGGCTACTGGCCCCATTATCCCAGCATCGGAGCAGCCAGGTGACAATGTGCTCACCTGAACGACGGCTATAATCTTTTCGCATATCTCGCAACTCGCTTAAGGACAGGGATCGGGTGGTCTCTATTTCATTTATTACTTCTCCCTCCTCTCCCCGCGATGGCCCTGGTTCTTCATCATCCCGTTCTAAACGAGTTGATGTCCGCTTCCAATATTTTGTCTTGTGTATGGGGGCAACTGATACTGGTACGGGTTTATTTTCTGAGCTAGCTCCGGTACTTGTTGTGGGGGTTTGAGTGGCTGCAGTGCCTGTCGTCCGGGCTGGATTGTCTACAGTGCCAGTCACTTTGCATTTCAATCCAGAGACATTCTCTTCCCCCTGGGGGCACTGAATACTGTTGAGCAGGGCTCGGTATGCATGGGCCAGACCCCAGCATGTTGCAGTTATCTGTGTCTCTCTGGAGTTCCCAGCGTAACAACATACTTTCTCCAAATATTCTACTAGTTTTTTAGGATTCTGCACTTGTTCGGGGGTGAAACTCCAAAACACTGGGGGTGCCCACTGCCCTAGGTATTTGCCCATGCTATCCCACATGCCCTGCCACTCGTAACTATCAAGCCTCGGGGCAGATTTCTGGGTGATATTCTTAAGTTGCTTAGTCAAAACCAAAACAACCTGCCCAAAAACTAACAATAAGTGCACCTTAACCACCCAAGGATGTTCAAGATACAAAGACGTTGTTGTAACAAAGGCACAGACATCATAGAACAAAGTTGCAAAGGTATTATTCTGTATTTCCTCCATATAAAATCTCTCAGAGGAGGAGGTATAATTGCTAATTGCCTCAACAAGGTGGTATCCAAAGTACAGTAACGGTTTCAGCAAAAACCCCAAATACCAGATAAAGCTGAAAACGAGTGTTTGTATAACAAATCTTGTAGGCAAAACATTACTAATCACAGCAGAACACAGCAGACTCAACAAACCAACACCAATCTGTAACACCAACTGCAAAAAGGACAACATGGTGCTGTGACCAGCAGCTGTTGTTATCTCCAACCCTTGAGCCCCACGTTGGGCGCCAAAAAGACTGTCGTGGTTTAGCGGCAGCTCAGCCCCACACAGTCGCTCGCTCACTCCCCACCGGTAGATGGGGGAGAGAATCAGGAGGGTAACGCTCGTGGGTTGGGATAAGAACAGTTTAATAATTAAAATTAAAAGAAAACAACAGTAGAAATGCAATGTAAAGGGGAACAACGAGAATTAAAAGAAAACAACAGTAGAAATGCAATGTAAAGGAGAACAACGAGAGGCGCAAAGCCCCGGGGGGGGGTGGGGGGAAGGGAGGGGAGAACGAACCGCCGGAACAAACTGCCCGCGCCGCAGCCGCGCGCCGCCCGCTGACCCGACGCCGCGCCGCCTCCGTGCCCCCTGCAACTGCCCCCACCTCAATATATTGGTCATGGTGTCACATGGTATGGAATGAACCTGCCATTGGCCAGTCGGGGTCAGCCGCCCCCACCATGGCCCTGCCCCTCCCAGCCCCCCCCCGCCACGCGGCAGAGCGCGGGAAGCTGGAAAGGTAGCTGACCCCCACAGTGAGGAGAATTAACCCCTTCTCAGCCAAAACCAGCACAATAGCAAACAATGCGTGATCACTTAAAGAAGATATTCTTGTTGTACGTATTCTGGATGCATTTACGTACTATACCTATACTTCTGACCTTTAGCATGCAGTGAGTCAGCCATTTACTGCCAGGGTTCACACTACCCGACACACTACCCAGCCTACAACTACTAATACTGATAAAATAAGGAGTGCAAAGGCCACCCAATGAATTAAAAGAAACAGATGGTCTCTAAGGGAATTTATTTGCAAAGACTACACTCAGACTACTGCACAGTCAGTCAGATATTGCCAACAAGCCACTTGATGCGCAGCGCAATGTTACACAAATAAATGGAAGACCCGGTGGACAAAGACACAGCAATCCCAACATCCTACCTTTGCGATCTCCTAAGTCTAACAATCCTACAACCACACAACTTCAACCTTCTCAGTGAAGAGAACTGTTTGCCTTCAAAAAAGTTATGTAGAACAAGAATCAATCACATGATCTTTAAGTCTCAGCAACACCATGGGAACAATCTGTCATGTAAAAGAGACACCATGAAATCCTGCAGAGCCCTGCTTTACTGGGGACCATTAATACTGTTGAGTATTATTTTGCCCAGGAAGCTCTGTGAAATCCTTTCTGGTTTGGATCAAGCATCCTCCAGAAGGATGGATACCAGAGAGGCCTCTGGCGCTACAACTGCTGGCCCTGGGGAAGAAGTTCCACACTGGAAGTTGCTTCATGACCAACTGGACAAATCAATTCATTTCCAGAAATCTGCTTTAGCCCTCCTAAGTTTCCATAGCTCTAATAATGCAAATAAAGACAGACACCTCTTCCCATCTGTTTGTACAGGAAATGAAGACATAGCCTTATTAAATGGAGATGATTAAGCATTTATGGAAACATTCTCATTTCTGACAGTACAGGAAAAGAAAAAGCCATTAGCAAAGCCAAATTCTTTTATCTTTTCTGCACCATGAAAATGCCTACCATAATCAAGACTCACAGAGAAGCCTGCTCCTCCTGCAAAGGAAGATGGGAGAATTGTTCTGCTAGAACTGAAGAAAGTAAGAAAAACTAGAAATAGTCAGTATTTGGGCTACAACCAGTTTTCAGAGGCATTACTGCAAGGGAGAAGATCTGAGCTGCTGCGGGGGAGAAGACTGCAGACAGAGGAGAGACTGGCCAGAAAAATTTTACAGCACACATGGCTCTGGCTGCCAGATGAGAAAATCTCACCCTTTCCTGTGTGGCCTCTATTACTAGTACCTATAATCACCTTGCTTTGCACAGGAATTTTTTAACACTATTTTTAACTACCGGTACTATAACACCTGTAGCCATATTTATTTGTTCTGGACAAAATTTTACCTGGGTAACTCACCCAAACAGATGCAAACTTTGAAGGAGGAAAAAGAAATCTTAAGATTAAATGCTTATGTACTGATAACTTCTCTAGATCTGCTAACAGATATTTGAGTTTGCATTCAGGATAAACATTTGATTGCCTACAGTTTCTGAAAAGAGAAGGAAAATATTAAGGAAGTGTAGTTTTCTATTTTGAATTGAATTGCCCCACAAACAGAAGACATTATTCTATTTGTTCTCTGTCAATATGTCATTTTTGCAGACTTTTGGTTTAGCTGGAAAATAATCTCCTGTGATATTTATACTACAGATTTTAAAGACAGTTACCTGCCAGGCTTTGAATCTCTTCAGTGAGAACAGGAGGTAAATAAATTCAGAGAGTCTTTAAAACAGCATTTACTAACTTTTCACTGTCATACCATAAAACATAGTGAATAAAGTAATCTTCAAAGAAACTGCTAGGCCATGACATTTAAAACATCCCAAACCATTTCCTCAATCATACATTATAGTGTGTTATCACTGGAGTTCAGTGCTGTACACACTAAATAGAGATGGTTAATCACTTGTAGAAACATTGTCACTTCTGACAGCACAGGAAAAGAAAAGGACAACAGCAAAGTTGGATTCTCCTATGTTTTGAGAAGCATCGTTGGAAATGCACATGATCCCACGAGCCCAAGTGTACCCTGGAGCTTAGTATGTCACTAACGCATTCGAGCAGCTCCATGTCTTGCTGGGCATCCTTGCACAGACTTGGTATAGTTAGGAGACAGCTGGAGACAGAAGTCGTGTGCCCCTGCTATTGTGGTTAGGGGCAGTGTGGACACAACTACCAGGACCCACTATAGCACTTCTTTAATTGTTATTTCGGCATTGTGTTGTAAACGGTCTTAAGCAAGGAGGATTTTATGAATATGAGCATCCTATTGCCCTTCTTCCAAAGCTCTGCCCAGCATTACTCAAGCTATCACATGCACAAAAGCTTACACTTGCACAGTCCTAACTCAGTGGACTATTCATTATATTTAAAAAGTTAGCGAAGGGCACTTATTTTGCAAATTCTAAGTCTAGAAGTTTAATCAAACCCACAAGAAGGTGCTACTAGGACTCCAAAGCCTTTGCAAATTAGAAGCCTGACTTCTGCATGAATCCTCTTATCAGAACAGAAATCAGACTAATAGTCTTTCAAGGGCAGAAACATCAAGCAAATTGAGTGATCCTACAGAACTAAACACGGCTATGAAAAGCTGTTGAAATTAAAGTGTCTAGATGCTGTAATCACAGACCTGCAAGTGTCAGTTAGCACTGAGTTAGTCTTTGTATATTATTTTTACAATACATCTAAAACTCAAAATATTTCCTTCTAAGCTGCAAAAGTAGATTCTCTTATTTACAGAGATGCTAACAAATCAACTTCTTCTCCAACAGAAGCAAATTTTAAATGTATCAAACTATAAATGCACCATAATTTAATTTTATATTGAAATATGATTAAGCTCCCTGATTGAAATTGAACAAGAAAAAGGAATTGGAGTCTTGCACGTCTTCTCTGATAAAAATAAGGAAACCTCATAACACCTTCTCCCCACAAGGCTATTTCCTCCCCGTCTCATCCCTTACTTAATTACTGAATTCTTGATGTACAAACTGTACAACAGACAATGCAAAATAAAACTGCTCTACTATATATTATCAGAACAAGAAACCTCACCTCTTGCTAAAAGTATGAGCTATTTTTTGCCGTTACTAATTAGCACTCAAAAGCCCATTATCAGGTAGGCTAGGAAGAACTCAGGAAACTGAAGAAAGAAAATGTCCAGAACAGCCTTACACTAAAGCAGCAAATGAAAAAGGATCTCTCATTAATTTCTTCTCCCAGTTTTACCAGCAAAGAAAGCCATGCCAATTATTTTAAAGCATAACAACTGTCAAGTTGTGCATTAATTCAAGCTTGATAGCATTATAGGCATCAAAAAGTAATCTGAAACAGTGCGGCAAAATGTATGCTTGCAAGCCTTGGCAGGCAATTGTATGGCTGAAGGGAAATGCAAGTGTACTCCTGCTCACAATCTCCTGGTCTTTCGATGAAAAGAGAGGCTAGGATGAACACAAACAAGGTGAGATGAAGTTTTAAAAATATTTTTATTTTAAAATCTCACCATCTTTCAAAGGTTTGGTATTGATTTCTTTGAAGGCAGACCCCAAAACTAGCAAGAAGCCACAGATACACTCTTGTTTCCTTACTCTCTGCAAAAAGAAGGAAGCCTAACATAAAGAAGTAATCTTTATGGCCATGATGTTGAGCGCTTATGAGTGTATTTTCATACAGAGGAACATTCTAATTATTAATTTAAATGTATTTAAAATGTGTGTGTTTCCTTTTTATAGAATCCTTTTAGTAGCTTCAAAGACAAAAACAGAAGAAAAACATGTAGACTCACCACAATTTAAGCTTAACAGTTTACTTAACCATGCATCTGTTGTGAAATCCTCTAGAGTTCAAACACAATCTCAATAGTCGCTGAAGAGATTTGATTTCTAGGCCCAAAAGACCCTTGATTATCAGCTTACTAGCTGATATTACTAGCTAGCCTACTATTCTGCATTTAAGTAGCAGAGACGCAATGAAAATAAACTGTTCACTGTTTTGTTCTAATATTATTGTTTGATATATAGCTTACTTTGCAGTCAAATGTCTATACAACACAAGTGCAGTTTTTGTATTACAAGTTAAAAATCCAAGCAAAACAAAACCAAAACAAGCAAAATCCCCAGCCTCCAAGAGACCTTGTTAAATTTGCAACTAAAACTACCTCTGAGGCAGAAAGGACTAAGTTCAGGCTGTGTCCCTTTGAACACATTTAAGTATGTGGCCACAGATACTGTTCTACAGAAGAACCTTTGCATCACTGGATATATTTATGCGCATGCTTTTGATGACTTCTGTTTACTAGACTACCTAAGCAAACACCAAATGCAGCTACAAATGACAGGGTAGTTTGTTTGTTTGTTTTCAAAATACAGCCACAAAATATAAGGTGAAGTGCTTAGGAAAACAGATATTCTCACTGACTGTAGTTCCATTGCACATTGCCCGCTCAGCAGCCAGTGCCTGCCTTCAGCAAGGAGTATTGTATTTTCCTCCCAGACAGTGTTTCCTACCGCAAGGAAATGCTAGAGTAGCTAAGATTCTTTCCAACAATGTTCTCTCCACTACTCACAAATACCTGTCCTTCCTATACTGCAACTACAAAATGGAGAGAAATTACATTTATCAAAAAACAAGTAGGGTGTTTATTACAAAGGGCAAAATAAGCAAGCACATTCTGGACCCTGAAACTGCTGAACTCCATATGCGCCCTCAGTCACTTTCCAACATGCGCACTAAATGGAAGATGGGTTTCACTGGAAACATGTTCTTAAGGATTGCAATATATGGACACGCAAAAGGAGGGAGCAGTAAAGTGAAGCAGAGAATTCCGTCTTTACATTTACAGCTTTTTAAGTCTTTCATCACAATATTACTGTATGTTTGCTCCTAAGTTTCCTGTGTATTTCAAACAGAAAAACTAAGAAATTAAGAAGAAGAAATCCCCCTGCTTTCCACAATTAATCAGACAGTGGCAACACTTTCACTACAAAGGCACTCCACTGGTGAAGGAAAATTCTGTATTTTGTGTTCCTTTTTTTTGTCTAGAGACTAACGTGTGGAACAAAATAGGAAAATATCCCTCCAGCTTGCCATGCCAGAAACATTTCATTTAGAAGAATGGATAAAACTTTCCCCATGAACTGGCTTGTTCAAAAATACATCCTTTTGGAAAACTGCATTAAAAAAAAGAAAAAAAAAAGAAAATTGTTGTGGAGCCTTAAGAAAATAATTTTTATTTCCATCTAATTTTCAATGCAAATGTAACTTAATTGAAAGGCCTATGTTAAAAGCTGACCACATGACTTCTGAACCCCCTTCTGCTGACTCTCTAGGAAGCCCAGAAAAGCCAGATTGCTAGCCTAGGTAACTCACAAGCTTACAAGTTAACTGGTATGAATCTTCCCCTCTCTCCAGCATTTAAACAACCTCCTACAAAAATGGCAATGATTTTTTAAAATTTTATGAAAACCATATTTGCTATTTACAAAAGATCTTTTTTTGGAAGAAATTAAATTCACTAAACCAATGAAGAGTTCATGAAAAATGAAAGAGACTATGAAGAATAAAACAAGAAATGTTTATTTTCCTATGCCAGTAAAAAATATTTTAGTGCTATGGAAATATTCCAAATTAATACTTAGGCAGCTAATGGAGCTGGCAAATTGTTTCCAAAACACACTAAAACTTGAGAAACTGTAGGTTAATGAAGATGGACCTCGAGGCTGAAAGACTGCTTAGTTAGTCTCACCTGTACTCACTGAAGTCAACGGGCTTTGCTCAGGACAGAGCTAGACACGCAGCATCACCTAGACAATGCTGCTGCCATTGCCTACCCTATACTAGTTTGACATTTTTTGAAAATAATTCTTATCATATTTTAGCCAGACATACCAAGTGGAGATTAAAGTCACTTATATGAAATTTCTTGAGCATGTGTAGAGAAGGAAGTAGTGAAATTCCATCTTCATTGAACCTGCTATTCTCAAGATCGCAGAGGTTATGAGGACAGTGGATAACATACTCCATGTACCCCCAGTAACTTGAAAAAACCAATTTAATTACTTTCATCCTCCATAATGATGTTTCAGCTTTACCTTTGCACTTACCTGAGATCTCTCCTTCATTTTCATTTATGTATTAAAATGTTCTGCAAAATTAGCTATTTTGGTGGACTTACTTCACCTAGAAGTCTCTTTTGACTTCATAAGAAGTATCAACTAAGAGCTCTTTCCATAAAGAGTTTTTGATTGATGAACAGATGCTTAGTTCCTAATGATATTTCTGAGGTTAGTCTACTCTAAATGAAACATACTTAGATTAGCTAATTTTTAGTCTCTAAAGGATCATCTTAAAACAAGGTCACTGAACATCTCACTATGCAATTAATAAAGATTCAGCTAGTAATTCCTTGATCAAATATTAGTATTTTTGATTGGTCCCAGAAGAAATATCCTTTTTTATGTAAACCTGGCACACGAATCAGAGCCACAGCTGCTGCCTGATATAATCAGTGTACAATATTCTAATCCCATGAACTCTGACTCAGCAAGCATCTGCTTTCCAAATAAACTTTATCAAACATCATTTTTTTCAGAACTAATTTTGTCAGCCAAGGTTTAAATGGAGACAAATTTCAAAACCTTTCACAGACACACTTTGAAGTCAACCACTACACTTCAGCTTCTTTCCAGAAGACCTTCCCTCGGAATTCAAATGGTTATGATACTGAGTTAGACTGCTTAATTAGTACAGAGAGTACTGTTAAGTTTTTTTCCTGACATTTTATGTAGGCTACAGTTAGAGGAGTTGTTGGATCAAGAAGTTCTGATGTGCAAGTTTTAAGTACTAATGTTTTAATATACCAATAGTCCCCTGGCTGATAGTAACTTATACTACCTGCACTTAAGACTCTACATTGATTATCTGTCTGCTTCTAAGAGAAAGACATATATAGTAGAAGTCCTGGGCTTGAGACAACAGCTACCATTCTCTCCTACTGCCTTGCAATTACAATCACAATTTTGTGATTGCTAATTTCACATGCAGTTTGCAATTTCCTATACAGATTGTACAGATGGTACACTGAGACCCTTCCTACCACCAAAAGAAAAAAAAAAATCAGTTGCCGATTCTTTTAGAAAAAAACAGTGTTAATAACAAAACACATGGACCTTCCATAATGCCATTTTTCTTGTATTTTTGCATTAATGCTTTCTAATGTGCAATCATTCAGGTTGCAAACAAGCAGTAAGGTTGTTCTCCACAGCTGCGGGCAAGCCAGAGACAAGAACATCACAGCAACGTCGTCGTGTAAAAAGGAAAAGCACAAAACTAGAAATGGTGTCATGCACCCATATCACTCTGAGGTCCAGCCAGCTTCCCACTCAAAGCAGGACTATTACCAACATTTTATCATTAGGTCATCTGTAGCTTTATCTAGCCAAGTATTGAAAAACCTTCAAGAATGGAGACTCCACCACTTCTCTGGGTGACCTGTTCCAGTCACAACCCACCTACTGAAGCTCTTTTTCTAATGTCCAACCTACACCTCCCCATCCAATGTTGGTGAGCATTGCCACTTTTTGTGTTCTCCAGCACTACTAAGAAGACCTTGTCATATCTGCAAATACGTTTCAGGGCTGTTATTAGAGTGCTCTAGCCTTCTTTTCACAACTAGAAAAGCCCAGTTCCCCCAGCATCCCTCAGGATGTGGGCTCTAGCCTCTGCTCATCAAAGCAGCCCTCCACGGCACCCTTCCAGTTTCTCAACATCCTTACTACACCAGGGAGCCAAACCAAAGTGTTCAACATGCAGCCTCACAGGGTCACGTAGAGATGAATAGAAGCTCCTCTCCTTCTATTGGCCATGTCCCTTACTTAGAGCATATATACCAGTGAAGAACCTCTGATGAGAATGTTAGGCTGGTGTAAAGGAGAAACACAAAGGAGCCTTAGCATACCACACACCATTCACATAACACTGACAGGTGCACGGGTAAAATGAAGCATGGAATACAAGAAGTCATGCTCCATTGCTGCTTCTTCCCAATTTGAGGTAGGCTGAGTTTCCAAAGAATTCTGCTCCACCGTGAGGAGAATACACTTTCTCTTCACCTGCTTTATCTGTTGGCTTTTATTCCTAAGGACTTGCCATGCTATCTTTGCTAATTATAACAGGGCTCAGTATGTATGGCTTAGATGGCTGGCTATTTTAAGGCGGATTAATTGACCCCTGAAAGCATGTCTCTTACTCAAGTGGAAGTGGAGGAAATCTAAAGCTGAGATTCACCGTGTGTCTGTTGGGCCCTACAGCATAGAAATCCACAAAAGAACTAGTCATTTGGGGTGGATGCATACAGCAAAACACTTTCACAATCTTTTTTGCTTTTTTTTTTAAAACAAATACAAGCACCTCTATCAAAAAAAAATATTACCTTATACCCTTTTAGTTATTGACGGGTTTGAAGACACACTAGTATAAAATAAAACAGCTTACAGACAAATTATTGCAATAATTGGTTAAAATATTGTTCTCTACCCAAAGTATTTTATATTAGGAACATGCCATAAGCGTTCAATCAGTATGGATTCATTAAAAATAACTGTCACACTGAGATGATATAAAGTCTGTTCCATTTTCTAACATAAAAAGAGTTGTCTAATAACCTAGAAAAGCTCCATAATAAGACTCCATATTTCTCCAAGTGTTACACAGTTAAAATAAAGACCTATCTCTATTTAAGAATTAGCGTAAGAAGCTATAATTAAGGTAACAGCATAAGAAACATTATTCCCTGTTATTTCTCCTAACTGCTAATGAGTTCAGAGTGGAAAGTATTCTGTATTGGTTGAATACCAAACTATGATTACCTAGTACAAAAATAAAACAGTTCATTTCAGTGGAGGAAGGCTTTAAAGAATCCTGTTGCGGTGCCGTGGGATGGGAAACTTCACAGTTCTGAGACTAATTATTTTAACTTACCTAAGTAATATATTCTCATTTTCAAAAATCTACTTGTACAGGCAAAATTTTGTATTTTTATTAGAACTGTTGTTCAGCTCATAGCTATATGCTGTATCAGTCTTACTGATTCTGGTCTGCATTATTATTCTTAATCTACTATGCACTCAAAAGCTTCTGCACTTCTACAATTGTTAATGACAAGTTAATAGCTGTCGTTTCAGGCCTCATTGAGCTAGACCCAACTAGCAGGTCATAGTCTAGGTCATGCCATTATCCCCACCGAGGATTTAAATCTTACGCAGGTCCAAGAGGCAGAGATATGAGTACCACAGAATTCCATATGACACGGTGCTCTTGGAATGGCAAAGGGAAAGGGAACATCATCATGAGGTTCCCAAAATGCTGCAGCAGTCGGAGAGCATCCAAGAAAATCCCTAGTCTTCATTCAGCCTAAGCAGTCCCAAACAGCAAGCTGTGTGGGAGCCAATGCGACTAGATTGTCTGCCCCTGAGATGTTTGCTCCAGCGTGTAGCCCAAGAACAATGGAAAAGATACACGTATGATGGAGAAAAGAGAGAGTCTCCAAGGACAAAGAGTATGCAGGCTGCAAAAGGGAGTGGGGTGGAAGTAAGATTCCCTCTGGCTATCAAAAGGTGACTGACTACAGGAGAACAAACCAGAAGCAGAAGAGGTAGAATGGGAAGAAGAGTACCAATGTGGGATATTCAGGAAGAACATAAAAATTATACAGAATAACCATATGCTGACAGGAAAGAAAAGTAAATGGGGAATCACAAGGTGGGGGGAGGGCGAAAGAAGTGAGAGACTGAAGAAAACAACAGAGAAATCCAGGAAAGAGAAAACAACGTTGAAGTCACATTTTATTTCTTTCAGATTTATGTGTTTCTATATTCATTCATTGAAGGCAAGATTCCTTTTGAACCATCAATCATTTTTGCAAGATGTGACAAGTAGTTTTTCATCTAGACTCCCTTTTTCCATTTCCTTTTTCTTTGCCTTTTCAAAGACCGACAGATCACTTCACTAAGCTATCTATCACTAGCACTGTACAGCAAGGCAGCAATTTTGGGTGCACAGGCAAACATGCGCATTCTTCCTCAACAATGCAGTTGGTCTGCTGACGCCACCAATATCTGCAGCTCTGTGCAAGTATCATGTTTGTACACACTTTTTGACACCATGAAACATGACTCTTGTTCTTTTGTGTGCGTATGACGCACATACTTACCTCTTGAGTCTATGCATGTCTAAAGGCAGGGAGAGTAAGGATAGAGCTCACAAGAGCTTTATTTCTGTCCTCATCACCCACATTGACGGCGCAATGGTTTCTGGAAGTTACAAGTAAGCTCCCAGGTAGGTTCTCTGCAGACCCCCAACACTAGGAATTTTCTCAACCAACTGCAGGAGTTGCTTGGTGCTTTAATAAAGGAAGGAAGATATCTGCTAGAGGGAGGTATATGATCAGAAGAAGGAAGCTATTTGTTTGGAAATCGTTGAGTTAAAGCTGGTCTAGTTTCTACCCATTCAGCCTAGAAAATGAATAGAGGGAGGGCCTGAAAGACTTTCTCCTGTCAGGGTAAAACGGTAGGGTTTCCGTGATACTAAGGGTATTGTAAGCCAACCTGTAGCCCTGGTGAATAATGTGCTTAGGGAAAATGAGGACTATTCTAATTAAACTGGAAGTCTATAGAATTAAATCTGCTGGCAATTTAAACACCATCTCTGTATAACATTGCCTTAGAAGGCTCAAATAGGAGGACTCCCATGTCATCTATATCCTAGAAGATACGATGCATATGACAAAGATATGTTTTTGCAAGCAAGTTGTTATCAGTTTATATGATGTTCCCTGCAATCTATTATGACAAAATTTGACCCCTAAAAATACACAGTTTCTAGTACAATGCGATAGTCTTCTCATGACAGAGTGAATTTTACTCATTCATGAGTGGGGATGAATGTTGATGTGATCTTAAAAAAATTATATATTAGATGAAGTATGTCTCTCTAACTTTTTAAGATGGAAGTAGTAGTTCAGGGTATTTTGTGTTCTCATAAGAAGGTACCTGTGGCTATGAATGCAGTGCAAAAAATATCTCCATGAAATAAAGCACATGATCCTGGTGGGTCCTTTTCTGCGATTCAGCAGAACACCCTGAACTGCCAGTTTCTGTGTGGACAAACCAGCAGTTCTGGAAGAACTAGAATAAAGAACCTGGGCCTAATACAGAGCTATGAGAACCTACATGCTTAGAGGTAGGTTCATAATCTTTTTACAGACAGCATGACAAGGTAGATGAGCTTAAGCGATTCATCTGTCTGAGGCCATGAAATTATTTTGACACGGCCTTCCTTCAGTATAAACTTTACTTCGGTATAAGAGGGTGTGCAGGAAATGCATATGTTAGACCTTCAGAGGAAAGCTCAAATGCATGTGTATGCTTGCTTATATTTTTGCACAAATATGTGATGTTCCTTCAAAAAAAAAAGTAAGGCAGAGGGAAGGAGGGGAGACCACCTTTCTTCTGGGAAAGTACTGAGCATAGAGGGAAGGACCTACCTTCCAGAGACTTCAGTGCCTGCCAAGAGAAAAGGGAGTCACATCTCAGACTGGGGATGCTGCTGCTCATATAAGAGACCGCCCACAGCCAGGAGCAAACACCCAGACCTCAGTGAGACAGCTGGAAGGCAAATTCCTCAGGATCAGAGGAGTCAATGCAGCATTTCCTGCTATTTAGAGCCATTAAACTATCTGGAAGCAAAACCCTTTTGAACAGACACAGTAGGTAGCAGGTTTTTTTAAATGAACAAAAATGCTGTATCCTTTCTTTTCATTCCATGTTATCTAGCTACTCCAGGTTTTCTGGATTTAAGAAGTTACTTACCCTAGCTTTGATTCAGATAAAATCCGGCTTGAGTTTAAAAGCTTTTTGTCTTGTCCTGGTTGCGGCTGGGGAGTTTATTGTTGGAGAAAGATCTATGTACAACTACCACAAAGATCTGACTCAAGGCTTTATTCACAGTGTAAATGAGGAAACCAGGAACAAGCCTTCATCTGACAAACACCTTGTTTTGCCATTAAGAGATTCGCATTTAGGATCTCCCAAAAATTAACTCTGCCATTTTTTGACCTTGCCAGAGCGTACTGCCGCATAAGCATGCAAAGGACACAACATGTTTCTTGGAGGACAAGAGAGCTAGAAATTAACCTCACATCAATCATGAAATTCCTTGGAGTCTTGCTGACCTGAGACAAAGCATCACAGAATACAGTGAAACCGTCCAAGTGCAATTCGGTCCCATCCCATTGCTTCCCGAGAAATAACAATAGTTTCCAACAGCTGTGTAGGGAAAGAGGGCTCAAGCCCAACTAATTGGCTGCTCTTGAAAAGAACAGATTCTGGCTCTAAGAGACAAGAAATGACAGCAGCTGGAACAGGAAGAGGTCTTCTCTGTGATTTGGATCATCTCAGGCAATTCACAGCATACTAGGCCTGGCTAGGTTGATGATTACTGACGAGATGTTGCCTCACGGAGCTTACTCAAGTGAACTAATGTATACGGACCCAGTATGGAGGATTTCAAGGAAAACTCTGTGACTTCGTGTGTTTAGCAAAAGGAAGAAAAAATCAAGTCTAAATGGTGTCTGAATGATATCCTGTAACTGAGGAGAACTGTAGGTATGAACTTTGTGGGCAATACAGAGACAACTTAAAGGCAGAGGTGGAACACCATGTGCAGTACCAGAGTAATCACACACAAGTTTTTTGGAAACACTGAAGTCCAGTACCCTTCCTTCAAATTAAATTTCTCAGGAGGAATTTGATTGAATTTGATTGAATTCACCTGCCAACTCATGGCATATGTCATGCACCTCAGTGATGAAGACTACTTCTCCCTTTCTGCTGCAGTTCCCTGAAGAGACTCCAATATGAGTAAGGATGACTCTGAAATTAAGACCGTACGCCCAGGGATCACTTGCGTGAGAGGAAGCAACCAAAGCCTAAGTTTCTGAAGTTCAAGGATCTGTAATCACCAAAACTAAAACTGAAGAGAAATTTCTCTTCCTATAGAGACAGATGATAACACAGGTCACGCTACACTTAGGTCATTAGTTATATTAAAAGTCTTAGTGCTCTCCTCTATAACAGGTGTGGGCTTTCATTAAAGTTTTTCACTTTCTTCCCATGTTGTAAAAAAGACAACAAAAAAAAGCTTAAACTGACAGAGAAAGCAACATCTTGCTTTCTTAAAAACACAGGCTTTCATGAGCAATCAAGCAGCTATTTCCAATCCCAGATCTCTATCCCCCTAGGTTTCCCTAGCATCTTTTCTTCCAGAACTGTGTACTCTAAACCATATTTGCTGCAATTATGAGATTGTCACTGGAGCAAATCAGGATGCCCTGGTCTTTAAAATGTATTTACTTAAGTGATAATTGATGAGCATTGGCTTGTAAATGTTTACTGCTGTTTCATGCCTTACTCCTCCCTTGTTAAACTGCTGTATAATTTAAAACTCAATGGATGTATACATACAAGAGCAAGAGGCATAAGAAATTGTTACATTACTGCTAAAATGATTGAGACGATGTGATTACAGAAAGCTCTATAAAATGGTGAAAAAGCCTTTGTTTCAGCAGAGCGGAATAATATCCTAACAAGAACCCAACATCACTGTTGTTCAACTGGACACAAGTTTCTTTACTGAATAAAAAGACACATAGGAAAAGGTAATATTTTCATTTTGTTCAAAACACAAACTAAGCCTATTCCTCTCTTTTCTGCACTGTATATAAAACAGATACAAAATAAAATAGCAACTTCTGTTTTCATTACTCAGTTATATTAACAAAGCTGTCATGAAACTTGAAAGTTTCAAAAATTTACTAGTTTGGGGACACTACAATATCAAACAATGTCTGGAAATTTTGCAATAAAAAATTAAGAACATGTTATTTGTTTTAAAATAAGCCAGAATAAAGTTATTTATCATTCAATTCAGCTACATTATCTTTATTTTACTCCATTATTCAAAAATTTGAAGCAGCGCTATTACTTCTTTGCTAGACTGGCTGGCTACAATCAAAATGAATTTTCTGCCTCAACTCATCTTTTTATTCCAGACATTTCTAATTAGGCTGTTCTCAGGAATAGAAATGAGTGAAGAATGCAAACTAAAAGATAGTTTCTCTCATATGAAAAAAAAAAAATAACCATATGTGCATGGTCTGAACAAACCCAATATGCCAGGCAAGGCAGCAATCCCAAGCACACAGGTCCATTACCATTTCAGATGGTTCAGAGTTACTATTGCTCAGATGGAGGTTCATAAACTGTGCATTAACAAGTTGCTTCAGCATCCAAGAACAGCTTTGTTCTGAAAATCCAGTGAAACTACACTGGTAGCATGAAGTAAGGTAACACATGAACTGAGCAGTTCCTCCTCAGTATTCATTCCCAAAGCAGCAGCCTAACATTCAGTTCAGGCACATGTAGATAGACGAACCAACGAATTTTCATGTTGGGCACAATCAGTAGGCGCGCATGCTGTATATGGGAGCTATGGCAAGGGGATGGAAGGTCATACTGTGCTTGGCTATCCCAGTCCACACTTCACCTGTTATTTATGATCAGACACCACAGCTAACCTTCATCACAGCTAATTTAGGTGTCTAAAATTCAGGTCTCTAAATTTTGAGTTATTGTTATAGCTCTGAGCGTACCTTTAAGTTATAAGACCTACACAGAAGAAAGTGGATCAACAAGCAAGACCTGCTGCCCGGTGGATGCGTATCAATCTGCTCAGATAACAGTCAGGCCCAGGGAGAGGTAATTATGAATTGCACTGACTATTAACACAAGAGATGCTGGTTTGAAAAGGACGACCTGATAGCTAGCGTAGGAACAGGCTCATCATGAATCATGCAGACCGGCAAATCAGACAGCAGAAGAAGTCATAAATCTTGAACACCTCTCAGCCTTCGGGAAGAAACACCTTTTGGTGTTAAAGGCAAGCTATACTTCATCAGCTTCATATTTTTTCTAAGAAAAACAGAAATAAACCAGTTTGACAGAGGCAAAACTGTTGCACCCTTAGGGATTGATTAGTTCGTGTATGTATTCAACTGTCACCCTACACAAATGTCCCTGATACAGATGTCCAGGTGTGGATAACAGAAAATTCAGAGGGTACGTCTGGCAGGCAACTACCTGGGAGAGTAAGGGACAAGTAACGGCACACAAGCCTTTAAATACAAGCTTCACTTGTGCAGCATTTGGGTAAAGTTACGGCACATAAGCCTTTAAATACATACTTCACTTGTGCAGCATTTGGGTAGCATCAGTACAAATCACAGAACGTGTCACCCACAACTTCTCACAGCTTTCCCAGTGACAGGTGTGCAACACATCTGTACTGTGCTAGCAGTCCCAGCAATACATCTGTATCGTGGCATATATCAAAGAGGCAGCGCTTGTTTGGCATGTTTCCTCCTCAGATTCTGCTTATCACTTAACACTCCCAGGTAATGCTACTCATCCCAGGCACCTTTAACAGTCAAGAGAGAATAATACCTCCAGAAGGTGACTTACCTGGCCTTTTTTAGGTGTCTGTCTTAGAGTGGTAAATCATCCCTTAAACTATGTATTTCTCCCCCTTGACTATAAATAAGCATCAGATGAATCAGCCAACTAGTTCAGACTAACATCTCAAGCCTGGACTTCTAAGTTACATGAAATAAATATGGCCCTGTGTTTTAATTAAGATGTTGTTTTAGATCAATGGGAAAAAAGCTTACTTTTTAATCAGCATCCATAGGTTATCACTGCATACGTACATAAATTTTATCAGTGGAATCACAGAATCATTAAGGTTGCAAAGACCTCTAAGATCATCAAGTCCGACTGTCATGCAACACCACCATGTCTCCTAAACCGCGTCCCTAAGTGCCACGTGTGCTTGTTTTCTGAGAACCAGCTTATCTCAAGAAAAGAGGCAAAAAAGCATATTCAGACATGTGATTCAAAATATTGATACCACTAACAGCAACACTGTAAAGGAAAGCAATTTAGAAATTGTACTGTAAATACAAAAATATAAACAGCTGAATATTGATGCTTGAGGAAACATAGAAACACAGGAAGCATTATTATTTGAACTCGCACAGTCTACAGGCAAGCTATTTTTGAGCAGTACTGTAATTCAAAACAGTAAATGTGAAACAATCTTCAGAAGACCTCTTAGTGACTATGAGCTCCTCTCAATTAATGTCATAATTTTTGAGAACATTACAAGAGACAGTACAAGACATGAGACAATCGTAAAGAATCATACCTCAATTAGTAGGAATTAGGCAAATTGTGCTGCTATCTTCATGTCTGGAAGAAAAAGGCTTTGGACTCACAGTTATGGAGGTATTAACACATCAGTTTAAAATTTAACCAGAATAATAGCAATAGACAGCAGTGTTACAGAACACATGCTTGGCCATTCTAAATGGACGTGGAAAGGGGGAAATACCCCCCAAAAAGTATTAATAAGCTATTAAACTGGAGTACTTTCAATGTCTGTGACAAATTACAGGAGATGAAAACTTCTTTTAAGAAAAATGTGCAGAACTAATGCTTCCAATGTTTTTCAACATTTTGTGTAAATCTGAACACTTAAGATGCTCTCTACCATACTTGAGGCATGAGCAAAGCAGCTGGTTGCTTCTTTACATGTCCTCTGTATTGTTTTATTCCTTAAGTTACCATGAGATTTCTTATAATATAATATGCTATCCTGATCTCCAAGAGGGTAGAAAGACATGCATTAACGTGAAACTTCAGAGAAAAACACAGAATAAATTACAGTATATTGCTCAGATAGTCACTAAAATGCAGGTAAAAATAGGCAGCCAGGCAGCTCTGAGATTTCAAAGAAAAACAAATGGAAAGCAGTGTCTAATCTGCAAAGGCAATATCCAAAAGCCTATCCCACATCAGGAGGAGTGACTCAAAGCCAAATGGAGTAAGACCTTCCCTCTAGATACAAAGCTATTGGGGATTACTTTAATAGAGAACACTTAAGTAATTATGTTTGATGAGTGAGACTGCATCATTTATCAAAAATCTATGGTAAAATTTAATTTTCCATGTGAGTCAAAGACAGCAGTGGCAGCACTGCTTGTTGTTGCTGATCTGTGCCTGTTGATGCCTTCTGAAGTGGAAATGATGGATGCCACATGTTCTAGCTGTGATTAAATTTGCTTTGACAAAGCAGCATGGAAATCTGATTTTCAATAGACTCTTGCATTTCACCCAGTGCTGAGTAAACAGATACACAACATAATGCTATATGGTTGTCAACCTGATGGCTAATTCATTCTGCCAGTCCAATCAATCTATCCATTAAAATATTACCTGTCAATATCAAGTAGGTTCAGCTTGGAAATTGCACAGAAACGGGAAGCTGTTTAGAAGTAAACACTGCCAAAGCCGAATGTGTCATAAGTTATTTCTCCAGGTTCTCCCAACAGCTTCAGGCAGCCCCAGTAACAAGGTCGGCAGAAGATTTTTTGCTTCAGTGTGCTTGACACTTCTCAAACCTGTCATCATCCAATTATGCCACAGAGTGAAGGTACAACGTACCAAACCCCCCTCTTGTTGTGTTACTGCCTGAAGAGAAGGAAGCAGAAAACCACATGAAGAATACAGTTTATCTAAACGCTATTATCCCAATACTTGAAAATACTGTACCTACACTGCCATCAGAAAGAGACATCCTTCATACCTTGACTGACAGGGAACAGGAGTTGGCAAAACACAGTTGCAAAGAGATCTTTGACTGCACTGAGCTCAGGCAGCCTTACATAACGCTTTGGTTTTACCCTTGGTTTGGAGGAAATTAGGGTATGACCCACTAATCTTTATTGGCAGCAGTTCTGTAGACATTCCTGCCCTCTCACAGTGCCTGAGCTCTCCTGTCAGCTGCCATAACCACACATGCGTGATGCTCCCAATATTATCTCAGCTTTCAGCATTCAGCTCCTCACCACGCAGCAAATCACCATGGCAAGTGGTATGAGTATATACTGAGTATATCCTCTAAAGAAAAAAAAAATTCTAAAACATCAGCGTAATGATTTTTTTTTCTTTTTTTTTTTTCCAAACAAAAGGATGTCTAGAATCATAGTACTGTTGCTAAATCATAAAACAATCCCCAGCCCTTTGACAGTGTCAAACAGAGCAGTAATTAGACAGGTTATTTTAAGCTTAATTGAATCATGATGAAAAGAAAACACATGCTAACAAACATGAACAAAAACTTCCTATTCTTCTTACTCCTCTGCTATTCAGACCTTCATGACTTGAAAAAACAATCTGATTTAATACAATCCCCTTCCTAAGAGAAAGAAGAAAGGAGATTTAATTCAAATTACACCAAGAGAAAGCTGAAAGACCTTGGCTCATGGTCACAAAATATAATAGGAATCGCATCCAGTGCATGGCTTTGTCAGAAAACCATAATAGAACATGCTTTTTATTTACAGAAAATGAAAAGATACTCCACATTCTTATAAGTTTATGCAGGGACTTACGCTGTCAACATAAGACAGAATGAGACTGTTGTCCTTTGCCAACACTGCCCTCCAGTCCAAAACGTAACTATATCTAGACAGTTTTTCTGTCCATAGTCTTGGTTAGCACATCTGGAACTGTTATGTTCATCATGAACAGAAAGGTCATGGCACTGAACAACACTGAAAAATTATACCAACTGAAGAGAACAACAATTCATATCTCAAATTTCATGAAGACAAAAAACCTGCCAGTCTGTTTATACAGTACAGAACAAAATTACCAATTCTTGAACCCAAGTGTTATCTTGGGCCTTTGAGAAAACTACTTCAAGCTTGAAATATGGTACCTTCAGCATTTTTGTAAGCAGTACATCTATATTTGTACGATTTTGAAATACCTGCTTTCTTGTCTGCTTGCAGTTTGACTGGAGTCATGTTACTTGGAGCTGACACATGAAATTCCATGCCAGACAACATCCAGAGTCCACCTACTCAAGAAGTCTCTAAAAAGGGCTTCTTTTCTTGCAAGAGAAAAACTGCACATATTAATGCAAATCTGGCAGAAAAGTTTTAAAAGATTCTCTAAATTAAGCTTAACCTCAACAGGAAAAAAAATGCTTTCAGAGCTTAGTGTGCTGATTCAGAAATATGAACAGATGAGCCTGAGATTTAAGCCCAAAACCAAAACAGAAATATTGCTGTCAGTACCCTTATTTGGGAAGAAATGGATCATACCTTATTATAATTTATTTTAAATTTGCTGATTGTTTTGTGACTTCTTGAAAAACAGCTGGATTTATAGAATTTATGTCAAGCTTCTCTAAAGCTCTAAGGCACATACACATCAAGTAATGCATTAGAGGATGCAGATCCTCAAGGCAGCTCTGACCCAAGCTAATACACCCATAGCACTTAGGCTGGTTAGACACCGTAATCTGGGTCAAAAGAAATGTAGTTTTGTAAATGGGGAGGGGAAGAAGTTGTTGAGCCCTATCTCTTTGTACTTGCACTATTCTTAATTCCACAGCAGCCCTGGTTGAAGACTTGCCCAGTTTCATCAGAAGACATATACCTTCTATGAAGGTGGTACCTTTCTCGTTCACTTTGAAGAATGGGGTGGATAAGCATGGCTCTTGCCATACTGTAAATTTTCTGTGCATTTTTATTAGTAAACTTGCTTTCTTTTCAGCTAGTTCTGTTGAAATCCTTCTTTATTCAAAGTAGGCTGAGGTTAAACCCAAGTATTAATTTACCATATCTGACACAGTCAACACAGCTAGAAATAGCAGTAAGAAACAGAAGTGAGGAACTGAAGGAAAAAGAGGGTTTAGCCTATCTACGCCAAGATCAAATCTGAAAGTTTTCTCTCCCCTTTTATGCAGGTGAGTTCAACACACGCTATGAGACTTTCTGCATGCCCTGTCCTAAGAGACAGCCTTAACTACAGAGAGCCCACTCCTAGTGGCATGCACTCACTTTCACAGGTAATGTGCTTTTGCTCTCCCCTGGGGGCATTAATTAAGTTTCCTCCCTTGAAATGCACTTACTATTTCTCCTGCAGCCCCCATAATTTAATCACTTCTAATTTATTCAGGAGAAAGTCTTGCCACTGCTTGAAAATAACCCTCATCTTGCTTGCTCATATATAGAGAAGCTCCATGTTAGATTAGGCATCTTCTCTTGAGTAGGTAATCAACAGCTTCCTGTTTCAGCCAGAGTTGAACTCTTCCAGCCTCCCTCACTTACATAAATCAATATATATGTTCCAATCTGAAGAATCTCCATCCCCTGAAGTTTGCATTTTGTACCTGTGTATATTCACAAATGTGCTTGCGAAAACTGGGAGAAACACAAGGATGTCTTCTTGGGCTCCCTCAATAAGACAAGGAAGACCAGCCATTAACTGCTCTGGGATGGCAGTGGGCTGAGGATGCTGACCTCCTCTATCTGGCTAATGTGATAAAAGAAATGGTTCCTGGTAACATTGAGCTGGTACAAGTTATATAGCTCCAAGACAGTATTGCAGGCCTAGTGCTAGACAGGATAACAGAATAAATGCACTTCAGAAACAATATCTTGGGGGCAAATCTGAGAACCCTGTTTTCCAGGCCCTTTAGAAGGAATTAAATCCTGGAATCACTAAGTCTTATTGCTTTGAAGGAAGAACTCAAGATCATAGAATCACAGAATCACAGAATCATAGAATCATTAAGGTTGGAAAAGACCTCTAGGATCATCAAGTCCAACCGTCAACCCAACACCACCATGTCTCCTAAACCATGCCCTGAAGTGCCCATCTACACGTCTTTTAAATACCTCCAGGGATGGTGACTCCACCACCTCTCTGGGCAGCCTGTTCCAATGCCTGATCACTCTCTCAGTAAAGAAATATTTCCTAATATCCAATCTAAACCTCCCCTGATGCAGCTTGAGGCCATTTCCTCTCGTTCTATCACTAGTGACTTGGGAGAAGAGACCAACACCAACCTCACTACAACCTCCTTTCAGGTAGTTGCAGAGAGCTATAAGGTCCCCCCTCAGCCTCCTCTTCTCCAGGCTAAACAATCTCAGTTCCCTCAACCTCTCCTCAGAAGACCTGCTCTCCAGACCCTTCACCAGCTTCGTTGCCCTTCTCTGGACACACTCCAGCAACAAAATGTCCTTCTGAGGGGCCCAAAACTGAACACAGTACGTGAGGTGCGGCCTCACCAGTGCTGAGTACAAGGGCACGATCACGGCCCTGCTCCTGCTGGCCACACTATTCCTGATACAAGCCAGGATGTTGTTGGCCTTCTTGGCCACCTGGGCACACTGCCAGCTCATGTTCAGCCAGCTGCCAGCCAACACCACCAAGTCCTTTTCCACAGGGCAGCTTTCCAGCCACTCTTCCCCAATCCTGTAGCGTTGTGTGGGGTTGCTGTGACCAAAGTGCAGGACCCAGTACTTGGCCTTGTTAAACCTCATACAGTTGGCCTCAGCCCATCAATCCAGCCTGTCCAGGTCCCTCTGCAGAGCCTTCCTACCCTCAAGGATGGATCACTATTCATCCATCCTAGCTTCTGGCAAGGGTCTACCTGCAAGAAGTACTGTGCCAGCAGATCATTCTTATCTGCCTTCTGGATGAGATTTCCTGCCCTCTGTTATACCAGAAGACTATGAAAACTGAGCAGTCTGAAGGCTATGGTTACATTAAGTATTTGAAGTGGCTGATATTTTAGTTGCTACGTGATAAACCAGGCAAATAAGAAGCAATATCACATAAGGTATGTGAGAAGTTTCCACTGCGAAGAATACAGAAGGGGCAGTTGCCTGGTGTAGTCTAGCACAGTATCACATGAAAGAGGTACAACCAGATGACCTGCATTGCCACTGTATGGTCTTGTTTTAATGGGAAATGAGAAACTTTTCATTATCAGACATGTTATAAAGACTGCTATAAAGTTTCTAAGCAGAAAGAAATGGCATGAGACAATGTGGTACAGGTAAGAAGCTCCAACTGGCAATGAGGCATGGTTCAAGCACTACATAATTCTGTTTCACTATTAAAATATTAGACTGTCTGTGTCTTATTGTATTTTAGGAAGAACATCTAAAATTTTTGCCCGATAAATTAGCACTGAAACCCGAGATACCTTCACCAGCACTTACGCAGTGAAATGCTGTACAATTAAAAATTCTAATTAAAAACTTCAGTCTAAAATGATTCAAAAAATGATTCTTAAACTCTTGTGTCATTAACTTTAGAAGTTTCAAGAACACTTTCGTAATTAACTGCTCCATCTGCCTACATGTCTGTGAAAATTTTCAAGTTGAAATTGTTGAAAATAATTTTTGAAGAACTAAACCCACTGACAGACTATAGGAAAACATCAAACTTCATCTCTGGGTAAATATACAGCAAATAGGAAAGCACTAATTCGAGTGTCAAAGTAGACTCTGGACAGAGAAAAAATGAGGCCCATGGAATACTGTTAATCATGTCTTAACCAGATTAGCATAAAAACTAAGAGATAAATTAACCAGAAGGCATGAAGTAGCAGCGTTTCTCTCAACACCAACAAAAACAGAACTAGCAAATTTGTCTTTGACAAAAAAGAAACACCTCCCATAATTAAAGGAAAAACAGGATAGTAGTTAATGAAAGCAGAACAAAACGCTATCACCAGTAGCAGGTGGAATGAGAGACAGAGAAAAGGTACAGAAAGAAGAGAACCACTGTATGAAAAACCTATAGATAAAACAAAAATTATGATAACAAAGTAAAAAATCCAAATATGTCAGTGCCAAACATTTTCCTTAAGGAAACTTTATAGGAATAAACTCACTAGGAGTAAACCTCTGAATACAAGACTTACAAAACAAGAGTATCTACTCATTTGGTTAAAAGAAAAAAAAAATAAAAAAGAAATTATGAGGAAGGATGAAACATTATTTTGTTGACAAGAAAACCAATATAGTGATCATGCCAGCAGTATCTGCAATAATAGGTGACAGCTGTTTGCACAAGTAATTTTTAATTATTCCTTCCAATTTAATTCTTGTTTGTGACTGCACAGTCAAATTGTTGAAGAAATCAAGATGGCTGCTGGTCATCTTACTTTGGAAGGGGTAAATATGTAGCTTCCCAAATAAAACTGAATTATCCTTCCCTGAAAGACTTGAAAATTCTGATATTCATTCTGAATTTAGGACTTCTTATAGTTCTTTAATTGTCCACAGAATCACAGTTTTGAGCTTCACTTGCCAAAAAGAGTATTTAGGACACACTTTTGAAACCTGTCACTAACAACCAGGCTATCAGATGTTGCAAGCAAAACAGTCTTGACTCAAGGAATTTTACTTTTGTTTTCCTCCATTGCTTCTTCCTGCTCCTCTGCTCCTTTGTGGGTTCCTATGGTCCGCAGTCCCTTTGGGCATGCTCATGCACCAGCGGGGGTTCTCCACATGCAGCTGTCCCTTCGGAGGTGTACCTCCTCTAGTGTGGGTCCTCCACGGAGGGCAATCCCTTTGGGGGTGTATCTGCTGCAGCATGGGTCCTCCATGGGCTGCAGTCTCCTCAGGGGCGTACTTGCTTCTGCATGGGTCCCTCCGTAAGACGCAGTCCCCATTTGGGGGTTTCCTAGCTCCAGCACTGGTTACCTACAGACCGCAGTCTTATTGGGAGTGTCCCTCCTCTGCCATGGAGTATCTTTTCCAGGAGGGCATCTCCAGCTGCATCTCCAACAATGCCCTCTTCCACACCTCTCTTCCTTTCCTCATCCCTGTTCTCCAAACACACCTCTTCACATATCTCCTCACGTATCTCTTCCTGTGTTTCCTACTCCCAGCGTTGAGTCTTTTTCTTAAATGTGTCTTAGCAGAGGCATCATATGCATCTCTGGTTGGCTGAAGTTTTGGCACACTATGGGGGTGTTTCAGAGCTGCTTTGAACTGCTTGTGTCTGGCACAGGACAGTTCTTCACCTTCTCCTACAAGGGGTACACCTGGCAGCACCCTGCTACTGAAATCCTGCCGGTTAGACCTCCTACACCAAAATTTCAACAAGGCACAAAAAATTTCACATTTTCACTATAATGGAAATACAGAAAACTTGCACCCAGTGGCTGTAAAGGCATCAAACATCAGAACACACAAAAGGTCATTTTTCTAACACAGGATAACAATTACATGAACACTGCTTGAGCGGGATCAGTCTATTAGGAGAACAACATGAAGGGGGTATTGAAAGATTCGAGTAAATTGACAAGATATTCACTAGTTTTGACACGCATTCAGCCACTGAATATTGCTTTTGCTTTGTAGTATTTTTCCCTTTTAAGACATTAATTTCCATTTTAATAACTTCATAGCTAAGGATGCTCCAAAACAAATGAATAAGCCTAGCATGTAGCCTACACCTCAGAACATTTGGTATGTTCATTTTTCATCGCAAATTATGCATGATTTGTCACCAGTTCATATCCTACTGCTTCTAATTGATTAGCCAACACTTTAGAAAGCCAGCAACACCAGAGTAGCTTGGGAGTTTAATTTCAGAAGG